>NW_006408620.1:5995517-6070129 GCF_000296735.1 Chrysochloris asiatica | reverse complement strand
TTCTGAATGCCTCCAGGTAGATGTGATCAGGAGGAAATGGGCTTCCCTTTTCACTCTTCTTCCTGAGAAGTTTCAAGATACCACTGTTGGTCGTTTTGACGTAACTTAGGATTTAACTTTTGGCCTATTTCCTCTTTTGTCTGCTTCTCCGGCTCCACAATCCCCGTTCAGTCCCTTTTTCTAGCTGAAACAGTTCAAGGCCAGCTGTGGCCGTTTGGTTTTAATTGGAAACTGTCTCTTTAAATTTCGAGGAGATCTGTGCGCATGTGTAGTAGAACCCTCTGAGGGTGGGGCTGGGGTACCCACTAGCTCAGGCACCCCTATAGTCACCAAAATGGAGGTGCACAGACAGCAAGGGACCAATGAACAGATACCAAAAGAAAAGAATGTCCACACCTTTACCTCAGTGGTTCTGCCAGGCGTCTGTGGCAGCTCTGATCCTTCCCCCACGTGGTCTCACCCAAGATGGCGGCTCCTGTGGCAGCCGAGTGTCCCAGACTTGAAAGCAATAGATTTCTTGCTTCTGCCACAAATTGCCCCAGCTGTGAGCCTCCCAGCCTTCTAAGTATTCCTTTATATGTGGGTCAGAGTTCTGGAACCATCCCCTGAATCTGCTTGGTCGAGTATTCTGTGTTGTTGTTGGCGGAGCTCTCTGCTACACGTCCACCCGATCCACCATCTTGTTTGTTTTCCGCTCCACGTTGACTTTTTCTCCACCTTTTCAACATAGCTTTCTACTCACCTTGGTCCATCGGCCCTTTCTGTTCCTCTCTCCAGGAGCTGGCTTTCTCCCCGAAATTCTTCAGTGACCAGAAGTTCTTCAAAACCATTCCAGTAACTGCCAGGCATGGAAGAAATGTGTTGGTAGATGAGGGAATACAAATACAGATAGTGTTGTGCCTGATGGCAATCAGGGTCTGGGTCTGTACCACTGGTTTCTTTTCAGTAAACATTGTTGGAGTCCATCTACTAAGAGGCACGTGGACAGTTTGTGAAACACGTTTTTATCACACATTACTTGTTGTTGTCATTAGCTGCCCTTGAGTCCTCCTTTGGCTCCTGGGGATCAGACTACTATGGGACATACAGTTTTCATTGTCTGGTTTTTTGTTTGTTTTTTTACGTAAATCACCAGGCCTTTCTTCCTTGTCTGTCTGAGTCTGGAAGCTCCGCTGAAACCTAGACAGCATCATAGCAACACACGAGACTTCAGTGATGGGTGGGGCCGCAGTTGGGGTCACTAACTGGGACTTGAACCCGCACCTCCACACAGAAGGCCAGGATCCACCGCTAGAATGCCCATGCCCCTTCCACACATGACTCTGTATTACCTTTTTTTAATTTAATTTTTCATTAGACAAGTAACGCATGACAAGTAAATACTCTCCTTAGCTGTAATTGGAAACACTGTTCAGCTCTGGACTCCTGGGATGGCTCTGTAGGATCACCACTGGACTGTGAACCACAGGTCAGCAATTCAAACCCACCAACTGTTCCTCAGAAACCCTATACAGGGTCGCGATGAGTGGGAACCGACTCAATGGCACTTTACAACAGTCAGCTGTGATGCTGAATAGATTTCAGCGGAGCTTCCAGATTCAGACAGACTAGGAAGAAAGGCCTGGTGATCTATGTAAAGAAATCAGTCAGTGAAAACTGTATGAAGGCCACCACTGCCAATCCCAGCCCTTTGCCCTCTCCCTCATCGTGACCAGGGTCCTCTGTTGGGCATATGTCCTTCCACACCTTTTCTGATCTATATTCCCAAGGAGCCCTTGTGGCACTGTGGGTTAAGTGTCAGGCTGCAAACTGCAAGGTTGACAGTTCAAACCTACCAGCCACATCACGAGAGAAAAATGAGGCTGTCTGCCCCTGTAAACACTGACTGTCTTGGAACCCCTGTGGAGCATTGTGCTCTGAGTGGACTGGGCGGAAGTGGGTGCTATCGTGGTAGGTTTCATGGGAAATGCATAACACTTTGAAGGAAAAGCTGCTTGTGTGTTTTAAATGAATGCTATAAAACCACACCTATTATTCTGCAGAGACATCCTGGCAGCCCAGTGGTTAAGTGCTCAGCTGCTAACTCAAAGGTCGGCAGTTCAAACCCACCAGTGGCTCTGTGAGAGAAAGACCTCATGATCTGAACCCCTTTGGGGCAGTTCTAGTGTGACCTATATATAGCAGGGCTTCTATGAGTCCAAGTCGACTAGGCAGCAGTGGGTTGGTTTCATAACTTGCTTTTTTCTATCAGCAGTTTGTCTTCGAGATATTTAGTGTTGATGCATGTAGAACTCCAACTCATCCTTGCTAACGTCTGCATAGCCCAGCCTACTCCTGCCAGGCTCAGCATTCCACCTGTTGTTGGATATTAAGGCTGTTTCCGTTTCTCACTCTTTCATAACCCCGGTGACTGTTCTTAAAAAGCCTGCCTGAATGTATACATGAGTAGTTCTTGAGGCCAGGTATGAAGAACAGGCCTTACTGAGCCCTAGGACCCAAACATTTTTTACACATCGGTCATGGGTACGATGCTACCCTTCAGAGTGCTTGCTCCCATCTGCCTTCTTTCGCCCTGGGCGAGGGTGCCCGATGCCCACAGCCTCTTGTCCTTGACTCCACTAGACTTGGGAGACAGACTGATGGTTGCTGCAGAACAGCAGGAAGGTTGCATGTGGCAGCCTCTTTCTGGTCACTGCTGCTTACTTTCTTGCTGTGAGATGCCGTCCATCCAGTCACATCTGACTGATGGCAGCCCCAGGTGACCGAGAAGAACTGTGATCCATGGACTGTCATCTTCACTGTAATGTCTATGGGGACAGATCACCTCATCTTTCTCCGGCAGAGCCACTGGGCTGGGAGCCCTCTTTCTAGGTGATCCATGGGTCCCACCGCTTCAGAGCGCCTGCCTCCCCTTGAGCCTGAGTCACCGTGGTCTTTTTTCTCCCCCCTCTGCAGGACAGGCAGCTGAAGTCACCGTGTTTTTGCTCCTCCTCTGCAGGATATGCAGGTGACGGGCGTTGAGGACGACAGCCGTGCCCTGAACATCATCATCCACAAGCCTGCATCCAGCCCCCATTCCAAGCCCTTCCCAATCCTCCAGGCCACCTTTGTCTTCTCAGACCACATTCGCTGCATCATCGCCAAGCAGCGTCTGGCCAAGGGCCGCATCCAGGCCAGGCGCATGAAGATGCAGAGGATAGCTGGTAAGTGATGGACCCTGTCAGAGGGTCTGCTGGGCCCTGAGGGGACAGAGCAGCCACTGGACTGTGGGTGTGACCCTCACACTGGCCTCAGGCCACCAGGAAGAGGACAGGTATCTTTCAGGAGTTCATTATGCTCTTAGTGAGGAAAGTCCACTCAGAATTGGTGAGTGATTTTGAGAGTCTCGTGGGCTCTGTGGAAGAGAAGGCCATGAAAAGGCAGGCCTCCCTGTGATCTTCCATCTAGGAATAAACATTCTCATTCTTCCACACTGGAATTTCCCGCTACATGTGATCCTTCAGACAACCTTGAGTTCATTAGGGCCTGTTCAACCCATTTTACAGAAGAGGAAACTGAGGCTCAGTGGCTTGTCCAGAGTCATAAAGGTTGGCAGAACTTCTGCTCTCAATCACACAGCTCCTTCTTCTCCTCCCTCCCCACCCACCTCAGTGAGTGTCATGGGACCTGCACGCTTGTGTTCACAAGATGCCTTCGGAGTCAAGAAGGCCCAAGCTGCCCTAGTAGTAAAGACCACTGACCAAGGACAGTCACTCAGTAAGGTGGAAGACCCAGCACTCCTTGGGGGAAAGGCACCTTGCCTCAGAGGATGATAAACTGCCGTTCTCAACAGATCCAGCACCTTTCAGTTAAGGCACTAATGGGCCTTGGTGGGCATTTGCTGGGAGAATTTCCCGCCCGCAGCTGGACCAGGGGCTTTCTCAAGGGATCGCCTTAAACTAAACCCTGGAGGCCTGGTTTCTGGGCTCTGATTGGTCTGGGAGGGCCTGCATTCCATGCACCTTCCTCAGGTCCACAGGATCATTACAGAAGCGTTCTGTAATGTGCAAAGTGACTGAAATCATTCAGCCCTTTTCTTTTAAGATTTATTTTCAAAGTGCTTTTCTTTCTTTCTTTCTTTTTTTAATGTAAAATAATTTCTCATGCTGTCATGAAGGCTGAATATTTCATGTGAAAATTGAGAATTATGCCACAAAATGGCTGTTAGAACTCACACCTTGGGTATTTCTTAAATTGATTTTTAAAAAGCCATATTGTTAGATCATGAGATTTGTTTATAACGAGGCGAGCAAAAGTGACAGGTAAACACACACATGTGATACATGTATATTCTCTTTCACACACTTCTCATGCACACACACAGGTGTGTGTCTATGTATATTTGTGAATGGGTAGAATGTTCAGGGCAGAATTGGTCCCATTTACTATGGGGTCTGAAACAGCGCTGGAATCTAGGCCTTGACAAGGGACGTGTCCATGTGAAACTGAGAATCCCAAGTGGAGATGAGCCCTGTGTCAGTTTCATCTGAGGAGCGACCCTAGTTCCATTGAGTGCCCCTCTGGACACTGGCTGTGTTGAATCTCTTTAGTGTTGCGTTGGTCTTCTCAGCTCAATGCTTACCTTCCCGGTATTTCCCCAGTACCGTGCCTGCCAGAGCCACAGCGCTTTGGTTATGACACCCCTACCCCCTTCGGTGCTGAGAATGAACCATGGTGTTGTTTCAACACAGCCCTCCTGGACCTCCCAATCCAGCCGACCACTGAAGTCCTGGGGTTCGGACTCGGGTCCACCGCTCCCACCCAGCACCTGCCGTTCCGCTTCTATGAGCAGTGCCGCCGGGGCAGCAGCGACCCCACGGTGCAGCGATCCGTGTTTGCCTCTGTGGACAAGGTGCCAGGTAAGACGGCCCACAACCTGTGCCACATCCCCTTCCCATCAGAAATCCAGGCAGCCCGAAGCTCTGGTTTTCTTAGAACAATAAAGAATATAGCGCAAGATGAAACACAAGCCCAGGGGAAAAAATCTTGGCTTCATGTTTGGTGTTTTGCTGCCTTGGTTTGAGTTTTCCAGAGATTTCTTGGGGATGTGGAAGAAGTTCTCAGAATGAAGACCAAGAAGTTTCTTGGAAATTTCTTGGAAATACTTGAGAGATTAGTGATGAAGTTGTGGGAAAGGAGTTTCCTTCTCCTTGTAAGATAAGTAGGAAGAGATAGCGTGCACTTCCTGTTGCAACCCCCTGAGAAGTGAGACTTCGCAGGAAGCCCCTCCTAATCCCATCAGGGGCCTCTCTTCCCCTTTCACCCAAGTCATCTCTGGCCACCCCCCTGCTCCTTCAAAAAAAGATAAACATAAATCGGAAGTTCAAGGCCAACTTGGCAGAGCAGAACAAACAGCTTCTCCCACAGAAAAGTGGGTTCCTGCTGACCCATGCTGCTTTAAGTAACTCCTTATGCACCCCAGTCCCTCGAAAGTGAACATTTCTCTGCATTACAGACTGCAAACAGCAGCCAAAGCCTGCCCCTGCAATTTAACAGCTGAAAGATGAGGCTTTCTGCTCCAGTGAAGATTTACAGCCTCGGAAACCCTGTACAGGGTCGCTATGGATCGGAACCAACTCCACAGCACATAACAACCACCACCACCACTGCTAGAGTTCAGAACTTACATTGCAAGTTTTTCAAAAGTGACTTGTTTTACAACAAAATGTAACCATAAAAACTTACCCAAATTAGGGTTCTTGTTTATCCCCCAGCAGCCCATGATTTATTTATAGGCAGTGCCCGGATTATGAATGAGTGCTGTTCCTAAATCTGTCTTTAAGTCTTATTTGTTCATGAATTGCAACAGTTAGATATGGTTTGTATCTAACATCAGTTAGTCCATCGTTTGCTAAATAGCGTACAGTGCACCTTTCTTTGCATAAAAAACATTAAAGACACACTTAAGATACATTAAAACATCTTTAACATAATAATATAGTAGTAATAATGTTTTGATGCACATCGCAAAGTAGCCCCCATTTCTTATTATAAACCATTGTTGAGTACTGTCGAGTTAAGTTCCTACTCATAGCGACCCTGTATAGGGCTTCTAAGGCTGTACGTTTTTGTAGGAGCAGAAAGCCTCATCTTTCTCCCAAGGAGTGCCTAGTGGGCTTGAACCACTGACCTTGTGGTTCACAGCCCAGTGCTTAGCCACTGCACTCCCTATAAACCATTAAATTCTTAATATAGACTTTAAGAGGGTTGGTTTCTAGCTACAGGTTGTATTTAAGTCAGAAGTTTGTAACTGGAGGACTGCCTGTATCTTATTTTTAGGTTGTTGGTTTAAAAAAATAAATACACTCCAGCCATATGATTCTTAAAAATCCAAGCAAAGTACAATCTGATGAACTTGAGCTATACTTATGGATTTAGTAGCTGAAAATACCAACTGAGAGGTAAAGAGTCTTTATTTACAGCAAGTATCAATCCTATCCCCTCGGTATACAGGGTACATAGGGATGGGCAACTTTGTCATTGGCTACCTAAAATGAGGGGGGCGATAAAGACAAGAAGTGACTGGCTTACAAGGTTTCAAGAGGGAGTTTAGTTTCAGAGTGTGCAGAGGCGGGGAAGGTAGAGCACCAGTGAATAGTTTTCATCTTGTCTAGATGGATCTGGTGAAAAGAAATGGGGATAAGATTCTTAGGATTCAATACTGAGAAATTGTTATCATGACTAATTGCGACTGTCACAACTATAAAGGTAGACGTTTTGTAACAGAAACGGGGGATTAGTTAATCGTACAATACAGAAACAGAGGACCCTGGGACCATCAGAGGAGAAGAGCACAAGCAGAGGGCGGGACCCCATCCAGAGAAGCAGCGACACCAGGGAGAAAAGAAAACAAAAAATGCAAGCAAGGGCGTGATAATATGAAAATCCAGCATTCCCCAGCTTTGCTCCACAAGTAGCCACTGTTGAGCAAGTTCTTGCATCTCCTTCCAGAAATGTGTATTTGCATGGCCTGTGTACGCTGACTGCTCATTTGTTTGCCCACCTTTGTTAGACTGTGTATGCAGTTGTTGTTGTTGTTGTTGTTATGTGCCATGGAGTCAGTTCCGACTCATAACGAACCCTGTACCGGGTTTCCGTGGCTGTAAATCTTTACGGGAGCAGAACGCCTCATCTTTCTCCTGCGGAACAGCTGGTAGTTTCGAACTGCTGACCTTGTGGTTCGCAGCCCAATTCGTAACCACTATGCTACCAGAACTCCTTGTGTATGCAGTACTGCTCCACTTTGTGGGTTTTCCCTGAGTGATAAGACATGTAACTTGTCAAATCTATAATTCAACTTCACTCGCATCAGTAGTTGCCTGGGATTGGATCCTGTGGGTAGACCAACACGTCTTTCATAGTCACTTCCTAGTGGTGACCGTTTCAGTGTCAATGCGAATATGCTGGAGGTATCTCTTGTCTATGGGATAAATTCCCAGCTGTGGGTCTGTCAGGCCCAAGGGGATGTGTTCTTCTTTCACACTGATGTTGTGGTCCCAACCTGACCTCTAGAGAAAGGGCACCCATTGTTTATTCTGCCACTAAGTGCTTGTGACTGACTGTTTTCACTCTTAAAGCATATCTTGGTCTCAATTGTCACTCTGTCCCTGGTTTCAGCTGTGATTCTGCCTGCGCCAAGGTCTGGAGAAGTCTCTTGATTGCTCCACGCCAAGGTCTGGAGAAGTCTCTTGATTGCTCCATGTTGTGTAGGTTGAACCTAAACACATAGTCCACTAGATCCCCATCAGCTTGGTTTCTTTCTGTCGGGTCAGTGGGACTTGGGTGTTTCTTTCAGCTTGGATACTTAGGGGTTAATGAGAAAAGCCCTTTTTGGAGTAAGGCGGGGTCAGTAAATAAATAGTATCAAATGTCATGTTCTTGTTGGCATCTCATCCTTTTCCTGGTTGCCCAGTGCTTTACAGTGGCTTATTACTAATATCTCCTGCCCTCCCACCACGTTCCCTCCCCCCACTCCCCAACCCACGCCTGCGGGCTTCCAGGGGAGGTGTGAAATCATCAGCTGCTGGAGGTGTGGTCCAGTCTGCCCAGTCAAGCTGAGGCCCCAAGCTCAAGCATATACAGCTGGGACTGTAGCCAATCAAAGGCAGCAGCTCTGGCAGCATCCAGCCCTCCTGACTGCCCCTGGCAAATGCTGCTGCTTAGGTCCAGAGTGTGCCTCCAGTGTGACTCCTCTGTGCCCTTGGGACTGGCAGTGTGACCCAACTCGCTCACAGCCCCTCAGTCTGTGTCCATGGGGGGAGGGACGAGGGTAGGAGCTGGCCTCACCTGGCGCTTCCTACTGACGTGGTGCTCCTCTCTACCTGCATCTCTCTCAGTGCTGGCCTCATGGCCACTTAATGCTCAAGCAAGTATAACCCTTCACTCCTCTCTGCTCCCCCTCACTGACCAGCGCCACCCCCAAAACACACCACACCTTCTATCTCCCTCCTCACCACCCGAGTCTCTCCTGAGACCATGGCAGCCGCAGGACTCTCCGGCCTTCAGCCCTCCCTCCTCCCTCCCATGTAGCCAGAGGGATCTTTCTAAAACATAAATCAGTGCCGTCATGCCCCTGCCCACAACCCTCCAGTAGCTACCCGCTGCATTAGGACAGAGTCCAACTCCCTGGCTCTGACCACCAGGCGCCATGTGACCGGCTCCATCCGACCGCTCACTGTGCCCCACACCCTGCGCCCCAGCCCCTCTGCTGCTGCACCCCCAAGTCAGCACTTCTCAAACTTGCCTCAGGATCCCTGAATACTCTTCAGAATGCCCAGAGACCCCAAAGAATTCAGTTTATGTGGATTGTCTTTGTTGCTATTTATGGGATTCAAAATTGAACCCCCAGAATATTTGCCTGTGTATGTATGTATATATATTAAAATAACAAGAATGCACCCATCACATGTTACATAAAGACCATCCTTTTTATGAAAAACATGCGTCTGCTTTCCATAACAAAGTTTTACAGTTTGGCAAATGAATGGTCTTTAATCTCTGAATGCTGTGAAGATGAGGACATTTGCAATGTACCCGAAGCACTTTGATGAAGGAACTGAGATGCAGCTGATTTTAAGCAGCCTTCTGCTACGTGATTTCCATAGCGAAGCATCTGAGGTGCACATCTGGGGAGGGCAGATGCACCGCCGAGAGAGATGATGGATGGATGGATTGATACAGAGACGATAGAGAGCTAGAGAGAATTGTTTGCATGCAGATTGGATTCACCACCACCCCCACACACACGTACACAGACAAACACACACTTACTCAGGGGTTGCAGTATCCACAGAGAGCAGGTCTCCAGGGGAGCTGGGCACAGCTGAAACCAGGTGTGTCTCCACCTGTGCCATCCACAGGGACTGCGGGGCTTCCATAAGACCCCTTCTCGCCTTCTGCAATGGCAGTGCCCCTTGTCCCTTGCCATAGACCCCACTGTTACAGCCTCGCAGGCCGCCTGAGATCCTCATTCCTTCCTAAGGAATAACTCACCAGGAACTAAGCCGCTCTTGGCCGCGTGCCTCGGGGTGACTGACAGAGGAGTTTATTCTATTCTGACAAGTCTTCGGATTTTATCTATGGGCTTGGGTAATTGTCAGAGAACAATCCGGCTCCCCTTTAGAAGCTATAAACGATTAGATTTGATGAAAATATACCTTTCATTTCCTTGAGGAGATATTAAAGGAGAGTATAAATCAGGGCTAATAGGTGAGTAGCCACTTGGGTGTATTTTTTTCTTCTTCCATTTGGCGTGGAAAGAAATCACAAATCCTATTTATTGGCTGGTTTTATGTTGATGGTACTCTTCCCCACAGAACATCAACTCCATGAGAGCAGAGGCTTGGGGGAGCAGCTGGCCCGGGAAGGAGGGGTTCAGTGGTGACCAGGGTGGTGGGTGGGCAGGTGCCGCCTGGTTTAGAGTCTGGCCTGAGCTCTTGGTGAACTTGACGTGCAGCTCCCATGTAGTTAATGCCATTGGTCCCACAGTGACAGCCAACTTCCAGAACCTGCCAGTATCTTTCCACAAATACTGGTAGCAGGCAGACCCCAGGGAAGGAGGTCTGTCCTGGAAGTGAGCCCCTAGTATTGGGAGCCGTAGCTTCCGTCCCAAGGGCTGGGGCTAGACTCCCCAGTGCAGCTGGCCCCTTAGCTCTGGCTCCTCCAGGCCAGCACCTCCTCAGGTGGTCCCATTGGAGCTGATGCTCACCTGGGAGGGATGGTGGACCACCGCAGCCCTCTGCTTACTTGTCTCCCACCCCCTTTCTAACTCTTATCCAAACAGAATGTGCTGTAGGGGTTGGAATGGGGCAGCTGGGAAGGTTGACACCCTGCGCCCCCCATATAGGGGCTTAGTGATGTGAGAGGAGATGAAGTCACACTCTCCCCACCTTTCTTATCTGTCATCACTCCAGTCTTCAGCTCTGTGGCAGGGACTGAGTCTGCCTGTCACGGTTCTCTGTTGTGCTTAACACCTTCCAATACCTTCTGGTACCGGCTTCTCCCTCCCACTCCCCCACCCCACCCCAAGCCCTGAGCAATGGAGCTCCACCTCAGTTCTCTTCAGATGCCGAGTCTCAGCTACACGGGCTACGTGCACCCACGTCAGGACCCTCATCCACACGCTCCTCCCCGTGGCAGAGCTTGGCTTCCTATACAACCCTTAGCTGACATTTCCTCCCGTATTGTTTTCTGTCACTGCTCTCTCTCCTCTCGAGTGGCAGGCAGTTGGGAGGGGCACCCCACTGTCTGGTCCTCAACAGCATCTGGCAATGAGTCAGTAGGTGCTCAACAAATATCACTGGTGGGTGGGAGGCTGGGGTTCCCAAGACAGGCTAGCTCACAGCCCCATTCCCTGCGGACTGTAAACCCTTTGAGGCAGGGATGCCAATGACGTCTTGCTGCTGCTGGGCCTGGTCTCCACCAAGGTGCAGACAGTTCAGGGTGCCAGGGGAGAGAGAAGGGGGCATCATCCTGTCACAGCCGAGCTCTGGACCAGCTTCGTGTGAACATTTTAATCCGAGGAGAATCAGAAGTTCTGTGGTTTTTTCAGGTGTTATCTGTATGAAAGGCTAGCAAATCAGCTGTATCTGTCGCCTGGCCCAGAACACTTCAGAGTTCTGTGGAAAGGTAGCGCCATGCCAGAGCCACTCTTGACAGCTGAGTAACTGAAGAAGAATGCAAAGATTACAGTGTGCTCTGAGCCAGCCGAGCTGACCACGGAGCCTCCAAGTGCCATCCCACACAGAACCAGGAGAAGAAATCCATGTTTGGACCACAGCCATGGCCTCTGGGGAACACACTAGGTGCTAATACCATCTTGTCGGCGTATTTCCTGAGACTAATTTGGGGAGCCTGGTATTTTTCTTGTTTCTGATGACAAAACTCCAGCTCCCCAAGACAAACAAAAATAATAAAATACTCTTTCTAGAGTTCCACAGGGAGGATAGAGAGCCAGGCCTGCCAGCTTAACCCCTTACCAGCCTGTAGCTACCTGGTCAGAGATGGAGCCAGGGGCCAGTGAATTATGGAAACTGGATTCTGACCCCAGAGCCTTTTTTTTTTTTTTAAAGCATAATTCGTTGAGCTGCTAACCACTTTATGTGCATTTTTCTCATTTGACCTTCTCAACAACCCTCAGTGGGAGGTTTTATAATTTTCCTTTTCTGTGTATGAGAGAATGCTGGGGTTGAGAGGAGGCAACAGGCCAAGGTCACCACAAGTCCCCAGCGTGGCTTTGAATTCAGCCTTGCACCAGGTCAGAACCTCACCACCAGACCAGACCAAACTCACTGCCACCAAGTCGCTTCTGACTCAATCTTTAGTGGAGTAGAAAGCCTCATCTTTCTCTTGAGGAGTAGTTGGTGGATTTGAACCACTTACCTTGTGGTTAGCGGTCCAGTGCTTAACCCACAATGTCACCAGGGCTCTCAGACTCCCACCAGGCTGAACCAACCACTTCTGCAGTCAACTCTCCTGGCCTGATTTTGGAACTGCAGGCCTAAACCACGACCTTCCGGACCTCATTGGTATTTGGCAAAAGCACATTTTTGGCCCCAACTCTACGTATGCCTCAGGCAGGAGAGTCAGATCTGTTTTTGGAAGTGTCTGAGCATGGATTTCACCCCATTGACCACTCTGAAAGTTGAGGGTCATGGGTCTTGCTCCACAGAGACAAAACTATATGCTCAGGCCAAGGGCACACAGCTCCACCTTCCCACCTCTGAGTTGGTTGGCTCCAGGCTGGCTCTGACAGCCACTACACTTACTACCTCAGTGACAGCCCTCTGCCACCTGCTTCCCATGGTCAAAGGTTGACAAGATGAACCTTCTTTAAAGGGAGCACATGTAGATGTCTGGCCTCAGTGTTCCCACCTTCCTCTTCTGTGTTACCCACTCACTCACTTGCTGTCCTGATGGATGGATGGAGACTTTCTCCCAGGCCTATGGCTCCTAAACAAGGCTGGCATTGCAGGAGCCACTGTAGAAGTCAGCCCTTACTCACATATGTTCCTGACCTGTCGTGAGTAAAAAATCGAAATAATATTTCAAAATCCTGCCTGAACTGAAACAGCATGTGTGTTCCTTTCAGAGCTCTCTGTCTAAGAGATCTACTGCGAGATTTGGGGACCACATCACATTCAGAAATCAACCCTGAGCTGAGTCTAAGGGGTACCCTGCTCGCCAGACCTCCTTTAATGGCTCGCAGAGCAGAAACAGAGTCCTGGTGTAGCACTGGACAATAGGCACAAGGTTGGCAGTTCAAATCCACCAGCAGCTGCTCAGAAACTATACAGGGTGGCTATGAATCAGAACCAACTCTACGGCACTTAACCACAAAAACAACAGAGCAGAGAAAGAGCCTCACACAACCCAGGAGGGACGCGCAAGGTTTTCGCCCTTAGAACATGCTCCAAAAAGACACTTTCCCAAGAGAGATAATAGCACTTGTATCTGAGAGGCTGTCCTCTATGCGGACATGTACCAGGTAGGGCCAGCCGCTGTGCACCAAGCAAACTTCCAGAGAAGTGGAAGCAGACGGGAGAAATTGTTTCAGGAAACGGAGAGTTGCTTCACTTTTTAAGGTCATTACCCCACCCCCAGAAGCCCTGAAATGACTGTGATCAGATTCTGTGAGAACCGGGAGTACATGCCCGGCCACTTTGTGACAAGAGCGTAGAGTCCTCTAGGAGGTTGGAAGAAGGTACCAACAACTCCAAGTCCAAGCCACCTTTTGGTCTTGGCTACCCCTTGGAATGTTCTGGAGGCTCGGCTGGGTCCACTGTGGACAGTGTGGGCAGGCCTGCACTCATATCTCAGGGCCAGACAAGTGGCCTAGCTACGGAGGCAGGTCAGGCACATTTATTGTAAAACCATTGGGAAGAATGTTGTTTCACCTTGCGGTTTGCAGTCGGCTATTTATCCTACAGCGCCATACCAGGACTTTATTTCTTTGCTCTGGGAGTCCCAAAGAAGATCTAGAAAACTAGACTTCACTAAATCATGCCTCCCTGAGTTTTCATGAAGTATAGTCTCGTGTCCATCTTTCTCATTTTCTTCACCTGTGTCTCTCCGCACAGTTGTAGGTCAGCTGAGTACAAACCCTGGAGCCAGATCCCAGCCCTACCTTGCTTTAGTATACGACTTCATGCCAGTTAACTATTTCTCTGGGCCTCTGTGTATTCATATTAAAAACAGGAATGTTGCTTGCCCGTTATGGTATTGTATTTGTGGTGGTTGTTAGTTGTCGGGTCACCTCCATTTCCTGGTGACCATATGCACAGCAGAAAGCAATGTCACCTGCTCCAGGCGCATCCTCATGACCCTTGGTAGGTCTGAGTCCATTGTTGTGGCTTTGACCCTCTGCTTAAGCAAACCTGATGGCCTGTTCTAGCAATTGGTCTCACCTGGTGACATGTCTAAAGTTCTGCTGTCTGTAGATATCAAAGAAACCAGTTGTTGTGTGGACTTGCTCTTTTCAGAAAGGCTTGTTTGTTAGATGCTGATACAGCCCTGGTGTGGTAGGATAGGTGGAGGGTCCCTTCCTCTAAGGAACATTCAGACTGTATTTCTCCTAAGACTATTTTGTTCGTTCTTCTAACACTCTTCAATATCTTCAAAATTGTCACCAATCCCATAACTTGAATGCTTCAATTCTTCTTTTTCATACTCTTATTTTTGCATGCAGGTGAGGCCATTACGAAGACCCTGGCTTGTGTCAGGCACACCTTAGTCGTTAAAGTGACATCTTTTTCTAACTCTTAAGAGGTCTTTGGCAGCAGATTTGCCCAATGAAATACGTCATTTGATTTCTTGACTGCTGCCTCCTTGGACCTTAATTGTGGATCCAAGTAAAATGAAATCCTTCCCAACTTCCATTGATCATGACGTTGCTCGTTGGTCCATGGAAAGGGTTTTTGTTTTCTGTACATTGAGTTGTAATCTATACTGAAAGCTGTAGTCTTTGATCTTTGTCTGAAAATGCTTCGGGTCATCTTTATTTTCAGCAAGCCAGGTTGTGTCACCTGCGTATCACAGGTTGTTAATGAACCTTCCTCCAATCCTGATGCCACATTCTTCTTCATATAATCCACCTTTTTGGATAATTTGCTCTGCATGCAGATTGAATAGGTAGAGTGAAAGGGTACACCCCTGTCCCACCTTTTCTAGTTTGAAACCACACAATGTCCCCCTTGTTCTGTTTGAATGACTGCCTCCTGATGGTCGTTGAGTTCCGCATGAGCACCAGAAATGTCCCGGAGCGCCCACTCTTCCGAACATGGTCCATATTGTGAGTGTGAAATGACTGAGCAATGCCTGCCTGGTACCTACAGCCTTCAGTGACGGGTCGCTGCTCTCAGTATTACTGATTTTAGTAGTTAGGAGCTGATCCTTGAGACCTCAAGATAATCGGTTCCCTTTCTATATGTTAAGGACCACTGATGGTGCCATGGGTTAAGCATTGAGCTACTAACTATAAAGTTGGCAGTTCAAACCCCACCAACTACTCTGCAGTAGCACATACGGTGCTCTACTTCCATAAAGATTTGAGTTGCAGTCTCAGAAACCCTAAGGAGCAGTTCTTCCCTGCCCAAAGGTTTGCTTTGAGTCAAAATCGACTCAGAGGCAGTGGCTTGGGTTGGTTTGTTTTTATTTCTGGACTTTAAATGACTTTGCACTAAACACCTGTTAAGCCCATTCTGCTGTCTGTACATAGCTAAGACACCTGCCATTGTGCGGACTTGCTCTTTTCATTAGATGCTGGTATAACTCTGGTGTATAGGGCAAGCAGAGGTTCCCTCTAATGCAGATGCGGCCATAAGCCCTCAGACCATGTGGTTTGCCTGAGAAGCAGATGTTCATAGGGTTGAAGCCAGGGCCTGAGAACTGGGATTCATCTCCCTTGTCTCCCAGCCCAGCATACCCACGATGACAACTGCTGACATCTCTTCAGGCCATTCCCATAGAACCTCCAGACATCCCTGGGAAGGGGGTGCCACTCCTCCATCTACAGATGAGGATGTGTGAGCAGTATCAACAAGCCGCAGCATCTTCAGGTCTGAGGATTACCCAGAGATGGGGTGTGCCAGTAGGTGTGCTCTTGGGGTCCAGAGCCCCATTGTCTAGTTCCTCCTACTGTGTGAGCCCAGAGCATGGGACCCAGCCAACGGCAGAACTGTCATCTGTGGGGACAAGTTTCTGAAGAAGCTTTTGAACCTTTTTCAGTTGATACTTTATTTCTGACTCAGTTGTTTTAGCAACTAAATTCTCAATAACTGACAAGTGATAGCAAATGCCATGGATCGTAGCAGAAAACCAAGAAATAGTGGGAACATTCCAGCCTATAGTTAATCTGTGAATGGAAAGAAGACCACCTTGATTTGATTTTTGCCTTAGTATAGCTGTCACTAGCTCCAGGAACTTCGGTGCCCCTCCTGGAACTAGGTTTGACAACTACTTTCCAAGACTCCACGATAAAGAGATGCCAAGGAAGTGCCGATAAACTGGAAGGAAGGATAGTTTGAGGACCCGAAGCAAATCAGAGGATACAATGGAACCAAATCACTGTACTGATGTTTGCAGAGAGGCAAAAGCCATGGGGACCTCCGCATGTACCTTTCCTTTTGTCCTAGGGGGACTCAACCAAGCCGGCATGGCAGCGCCCGGGGGCCAGGTCCACAAGAGGAAGGAAGGAAGGGGCATGGGTGTTTTGGGTCTGGTTTTGCATTTTAAACTTTTTATTGTGAGTTGAGTGAAGGTTTACCAAGCAGATTATCGGCTTTGCGTTCAACGTATATACACTTTGTTTCATTTTAGGGATTACAATCCCCTCAATGTAACATCATTTGTTCCATTTTCTCCCTGTGACTCTTGCTTCCATTCTTCCTCCTGTCCCCACCCTCTGAACTTTGTCCTTAGGTCAGTGCTGCCCTTTGGTCTCGAATGGTTGACCATTCCATGGTGTGCATACCTCACTAGTGTTGTTGCCCCTCCTCCCACCCTATACCTATCTTTTGCTTGGCTGAAGATTGAGCCATGAGGGTGAGTTCAGTTCCAGATCTGAAAGATAACCAAGAGCCCTAGTCTCCGGTTCCTCCAGTCTCGCTTTTAACCATGAAGTCTAGTTTCTTCTATGATCTTGAGTTTTGTCCCACAGTTTTCTCTCAGTCTATCCAGAACCTTTTAGAACAAATGGTAGTGGTGTTCAGGCACCATCTAGTTCTTTTGGTCTTTGGGTGGTGGAGACTGATGATGTTCACAGCGTCCATTAGTTCGCTGGACTCATTGTATCCGAGCACCGTCAGTTTCCTCACTCTTCTTTCCTCCACACAGGGAGAGACCAAGAGTCGCATCCTGAATTATTAAGACCCACCCCCATCCCCCACCCCCCCAGTCATTACTCACCAAAGTAGGATGGAGGTCATTGCCCTTGTGGACTCTGTTATGCCAGTCCATATGATGTCTCTGGAGCTGGGGCTCTTACAAGAACTGTTTTTAACATCTCAAGAAAGTTATATGACAAATGCACCATGTCAGTGATTTCATTTTGCTTGGGTCCACAATCTTGGGTTTCCAATCTCATGGAAACACCAGTCAAAAAATCAACCGATGTCTAATTGCGTTAGGCAAATTTGCTGCACAGGACTTCTTTCAAGGATTCCAGAGCAAAGATGTCAGTTTGAGGACTAAGGTGCGCCTGACCCAAGCCATAGTTTTGTTAGTAGCTTCATATGCATGTGAAAGTTGGACAACGAATAAGGTAGACCGTAAAAGAATGGAAGAAGCATGGGCGTTATGGTATTGGAGAAGAATGTTAAAAGTACTATGGGCTCCAAAAGAATAAACAAATCTGTGTTGGAAGTACAGCCGGAATGCTCCTTAGAAGCCAGGATGGCTAGACTTTGTCTCTCATACTTCAGACATATTTTCAGGAGGGACCAGTCCCTGGAGAAGGACGTCATGCTTGGTAAAATAGAGGGTACAGTGAAAAAGAGGAAGACCTCCAACAAGATGGGTTGGCACAGTGGCAGCAGCAATGAACTCAAAGTTAACAGTGATTGTGAGTCTGGCCCAAGACTGGGCCGTGTTTCTAGCTGTTGATGTAAAGTCACTATGAGTCAGAACTGACTCGATGGCACCTCACAGCAACAGCAATGGTCAAGGAAGACAGGATGCACTTTACAGGTACTTACAGAGCCTTCTGCGAATCAGATCGAGGCAGTACCGCCCACTGGGCATGCAGAGAGGGTCAGGATAGGACAGGCTAGGACAACCAGGAGGCAGGCACAGTGGTTGCTGAAGGAGGCTTTGATATTCCATGGAGAGGAAGGGTCTTGAGGAGAGCCAGGCTGGAGAGAAGGCCAGCTCAAGTGGGAAACACCCTGTGGGCCGGCTGGAAAAGACAGTCCAAGGCGGGCACTGGGACTGGTTCTTGATAAGCCATAAAGTGGTTTTCAAACCCTGTTCCACTGGGTGTCCTGGGTTCCTTGAGCTAATCAGAGATATTCTACGGCAAAAATCAAGCGAGGTGGTCTTTTCTTCACAGATAATTCCAAAGCCCAGGAAGTCATGGAAGAGCCTAACATGAGGTGTGAGGACTCAGGATGGAATGGCAGATGGACTTGCAGGGCAGAGGGTAGGAAAAGCACTGGCCTTCCCAGGATTCTGGTAGCATAGTGGTTACAAATCGGGCTGCTAATCTCACGGTCGGTGCTTCAAAACTACCAGCTGTTCCATGGGAGAAAGATGAGGCTTTCTTGCTCCTGTAAAGATTTACAGCTTTGGAAACCCTGTATAGGGTTGCTATGGGTCAGAACCAACTCCATGGCACATAACAGCAACAACCCAGGACTGGCATTGCACCCTCACCACCTGGATGGTAGGGGGTGTGGTACCCATCTGATGATGAAAGTGGGAATGCTAGAGAGATACACGGGTCCCACAGCAGGGCAGGGTTGGGCTCTACAGTGGGAGAGGTGGTGAAGCCTGACATGGCAGCCTGGTGGGAGGCGTTCTCGGTAGACAGTCCAAACCGTACATAAAAGGCCTCTCTGGAGTGGAAGCTCTTACTTGACTTGGCACGTATCCTTCTCTGCCTTTCTCTAATAGTTACAGACTGTACTTGTACTGTGGTTTTATGTAGCCTTTTATTATTATTGTTGTTGTTGTTGTTATTCTAACACGACATCTCTTTTCACTCTACATTCTGTCTGGGGGATGTTTCTCATGTGAGTTCATAAGCGTGTCCTTGTTGATTTGGGCGGCTGCAGAGTAGCCAGCCATCTGGACGAGCCACTGTTTGTTTATTCCATCCTCTGCTGATGGATGTTTAGGGTCTAGCCAATTTCTGTCCTTAATGAATAACAAGCACCTCCAGGCGCTCTTACACAAGGTTTTTCGTAGGTTAAGTAACCCCTGACTCCTAGATGATTTGGTGGGTGGGAAATTAGGTGGGAGGGGGCCATGGGAAGTGAGTCAGGCAAGATGTCCAGGACGCTCGGTGTCTGTGAATTTTCTGTGTGCATTTTGCTGGCCCTGGCATTATGATGATCCTGACCTTTGACCCACAGAATCCTCCTCACTTTCTGATACAGTTGTCCTGTGATAACGAGAAAGATCCCCCGGGAGGTGGTGGGGGTTCTGCCCCCCCCTCCACCCATGGCCTGACTTTTCATGTCTGCATCAGAACGTGTCATGATAGAACCCCCATTTGGCTTGGCTGCCACAGTGCCTTTGCTCTACACAGTCTCTCCCTCTCTGTAGGCAGCATCCCAGCTACCTGCCTTATCTGTGGCTGGCCCGCCATGGCAGTGGATATAAAGGTGTTTCTCACCCCAAACACACACCCAGTATTATTTTTTTTTAACATTTCCAATCCCCTAATACCTGAGAGTCAACATTATCTGAGTGTGGCATCTCCTCACACTTAGAAGTAGCTCTGGTTGCATGGTGGTCAAAACACTCAGCTGCCAGTAGAAAAGCTGGCAGTTCTAACCCACCAGCTAGCCAATCCTCAGGAAAAAGATGTGGCGGTCGGCGTTGGTCAAAGATTTTCAGCCTTGAAAATCCTACAGTGGGGGCAATTCTCAGCTGTGCAAGGCCCTATGAGTCGGAATCAACTCGACAGCAATGTGTTTATTTTTGGCGTGGTATTCATGCTTCAAAAGCCCACTTCCTTAAGCCCTACAGTCAGTGACAAAACATATTCCAAAGGACCTCAGTTGGGGTGGACCGTTGTTTTAATCTGTCTCCCCGGCTCCGGCTTCCACTCTGAGTGTGAGAAATCCCCAGCATGATTCTAGGAGTCGATGCTTCAGCTGCATGGAACACTGAGTTTGGACTATGATTTGTGGTCATTCCTCCCCAAATGTTTGCTAGTCGGTAAAAACTCAGCATACAGGACATACTTGTAGTATCACAGAGCTCTTTTTTAAAGGACCCAGCGTAAGGTTCTAACCCAGAAAACCAAACACATTGCCATGAAGTCACTTCCGACCCACGGTGCCCCCGTGTGTGACAGAGTAGAGCTGAGCTCCACAAGTGTTTCTTGGCTGTCATCTTTGCCAAGCAGATCAGCAGGCGTTTCTTTCTTACTGCCAGTGGGTGGGTTCAAACTACCAAGCTTCTTGTGGTTAGTGGTTCGGTGCCATCCAGTAGGTTCTGCCTCACGGTAACCCTCTGTACCGCGGAAGAAGACTCAGCCTGGCCCCGCGCCAACCTCCATACTGTCACTGTGTCTGTGAGCCCATTGTTGCAACCGCTGTGTCAAATCATCTCATTAAAGGGCTTCCTTTTTGTCACTGACCCTCCACTCTACCGCGCATAATGTCCCTCTCCAGGGACTGGTCCCTCTTGACAATATGTCCGAAGTGTGAGAGAGAAAGTCTCACGGTCATCGGTTCCAAGGAGCAATCTGGCTGTACTTATTTTTTGTTTGTTTGTTTGTTTAGTTTGGGTTTTTAGTGCATGAAAAAATATATGTGATTCAAAATTTACTGTCATAACTTTGAATTAGAGACATTTCACATTCTCTCTTTTCACATTTGTAGTAGAAAATCAACTTGAATTTTCATTTTAAATTTATTTAAATACTTTTCATTTAACTTAGTCATTTCTGTGTTCATTAAGTTTTTTTTTTTTTAGTGTTTTATTGTGATTAAGTGATCGTTTACATGGGAGAACATTAGATTTACATTCATCCTATCATATATCATTTAATTGCCATGATTACAATCCCCTCCATGCATCATCAATCAACCAAAAGATATACACTACAAGCCTGCCCCACGGTCATCAGCACACAGCCTCTCTCCCTCTCTGTGTCTAAAGTCCCCAGCTGCTCCATCTCTCCATGTCATCGTCTCTGCCTCCATCTCTGGGTAGGGTCCTGCTCTCCGCTCTTCTCCCTTGATGGTCTCAGGGACCTCCACTCCTAGACTGCAAAGTTAATCTCACTCCCCTACTTGCTACAAAACATCTGTCCTTACATTTCCAACCTTCACAATCAGTCCTGATAACAATTATTCACTATTGTATCACAAGAGACCTATCCACATTTCATTTCATCAGCCCTGTCTAGACAGTGGAGAGTCTACCTTCCTCCACGCCCTCTGGATCTAGGTTCCCTCTTGAAAGCTTGTAAGCCAGTCATTTCTTGCCTTTGTAGGCCACGCCGCCCACCCCCACCCCATGGGTAGCCAATGTCCAAGTTGCCCATCCCTGTCTACTCTGTGTATGGAGGGGGTGGGAATGATCCTTGCTGTAAAGATTTGTTCCCTCCTTTGAGCTACTGCATCCATAGGTGTAGGTCAAGTTCATCAAATTGTATCAGGTTACTCTTTTTTTCTTCTTCTTTCTTCTTCTAGTTGAGCTTTCATCATCCAGTCATTGAAGCCAGGTCAAGTGGATATTATCTGCAAGTGTGGGTGTTCTTGTGCACATGCCCTCTCTTATCAGCTGGATGCTTCACTCTCCACTCTAATCCTCTGTGGCTATGTCACTGACTCTGGGCCCAAGAGTCCCCAGGTCTTGCCACACTGCTGGCCAACCAGGTCTCCACCCGGGTTCACAGGAGTCTATTGAACGTTGTTGGGCTTAGCTCACCGCTTCATTGCTGTTTTTCTGTCACTTCACCTTATCGGTGACGAACGTGGTCACCAATCAGAGCTGGCCTTACTTCTTACAAAACAGATTTATTTGCTCTTCTAGTTTGTTGCTGTTAAGTGCTGTTGAGTTAGCTATGATTCATAGCGACCAAGGGTTTCCAAGGAGCAGCTGGTGAGCTTGAGCCACCAACCTTGCTGTTCAAATCGACCTCGCAGTCCAGCACATTAACCCACAGCACCACACCTGGTAATCCAAGGTATATTCAGTATTCTTCACCAACACCGTAATTCAAAGGTATCAGTTAATTTCTGGCCTTCCTTATTCGTTGTCCAGCTTTCACGTGCACATGAGTCAATTTAAAATGCCAGAGCTTAGGTCAGGCACGTCTTAGTCCTCAAAGTTGGTTGTTGAGAGTAAATCGTTTGCACCACCCAAAGGACCTCAGCATAAAGTGGTGGTGGTGATGGTGAAGGGCCTTTGAGTAGGTGCCGATTCATAGAGACCCTGTATAGGGTTTCCAAGGAGCAGCTGGTGGATATGAACCGCAGATTCAGTAAACAGTCCACTGCTGACCCAGCAGCACCACCCCAGGACTCCTAGCATTAGGGTAAGTCCTATTTGTTGAGTACCATCTATGTACTAGACACTAAGCTCTGTATAAAATAAGGAGGTAAATGTCTAAAACCTGAACTGTTACTGAACCCATTCTCACAGCTGAGACAAATAAGACTCAGCATGCCCAGCCACATGCCCCAGGTCCCCGAGCTGATAATAAGGAGAGAACCTACCTTCAGACTCTGTTCTGGTGCCCTCCCACACAGGCCTGGCTTCCTCTAATGCTTCTACCTCCTTCTCGGTGACCTCCCCTTTCCTGCTAAGTTCATCTGAAGACTCCGTGGAACCTCTGGTGGGAGGCCGCCCTTTGTTGTGGCTTCCCGAGCCCTGCTGTCTGGATGGGCCGGCAGTTGGGCCTTAGAACATTCGGTTTCCGTCCTCAGTGTGTTAGCTTCCAGTACCGAACATGTCCTTATAAACCACTGGGGCAGCCGGCGGGGTGGGGTGAGGGTGGGGGGCAGGAAAAGTCTGTGTTAATGAAAGGAACCTTCCCCAACAGCCACCCTTAGTAACCCAAAGAGTTCTCTGATACAGTTGGCATTTATGAAGTCTTGAGCATTATGGAAAAAGGCATTTTTTGCCATATTTCCAGGCTGACGATAGAGGGAAATGTCCACAAACTCCCAACAGCATTCTGGGATCCTGAAACCATGCCCGGACCTGGGGGACTATAGCCTGAGAACTGTCCTCTCTCCTTGACCTCTTCACTTCACCCCAAACCCGCCCCGGGGAGATTCCTCTCAGAATCTGTCATCACTTGAGTGCCTACTGTGCACCAGGTATGAGTCATTGTGCTGTGTCCTTCTGCCAGCGGCGTGTGATAGGGATAGGAGGGGGTCAAGCCCAGAGTCAGACTGTCTGGGCTCAAGTCCACACGCGACCTCTGAGCTAGCGGTGTGAGGTGTAAAGTGGGGCTGATGAAGCTGGAGAGCCCTGAGCACTGGGTGGTCGTCCTCGTCCTCACCAGCACCCAATAGGACAGCTTGCCCCCCAGGCTGCTCACAAGTATTCTAGCCGGTACTTTCAGGCTCTGCCACCACAGGAGCAGCCAGGCATGGGACTTTCTGGGCCCTGCCCCACTGAAGAGTCCAGAGCAGGATCATCTTCCATGTGTTCAGCAGCGCGTACTGAGCGCCTCCTGGGGCATCTCTCCGTGCAGCCAGTACCCCTGCAAACAGGACCATTACTGTGCAGCAGGTCGCCAATGGGCCTCATAGGCTGGGTGGGTCGCTCAGAGAGCTAAATTGACATGTAAAATTAGCCATCATCACCACCTTTGACGGGGTTGTTGTTGTCAAGTGCCGTCGAGTCAATTCTGTCCCTCCCATAGCGACCCTGTATAGGGTTTCCAAGGAGCAGCTGGTGAGCTTGAACTGCCGACCTCACAGTTCAAACGGCTTTGCAGTCTGGCGCATTAACCCACAGCACCACACCAGGACTTTGGAATAGCCAAAAAGTCCTGGCCTAGAACAGTCCCTGCAATTTAGGTTAGCTTTGGAGTTTCTTTCTCTCGGGCAACATACACTCGGCTAGCGTCCAGCATCTTTTGGGTTAGGGGCTGCGTAGAGACTTGTGATACAAGCGTCCAGATTTACTTGCTACTTTGCTCTTAGAGTAGCATTCTAATATATTTCAAAGATGAACTGAGAGTAGAGATTTTTATGCCCAGAACCCAGAAAGGGAGGGGCACGAGGTACATAGGAAGGATCACTGGAGTTGGCAAGGCTGGGAAGGGGGCATGTAGCTGTCATCCTGAGGGCTCTGAGGGTCTTTAAGCAGGGCCAGTCATTGGCTAATGGGGCAGGGTGAGGGACTGGATTGACGATAGCAGCATGGGGCTGGGGCCCTGGGATCACCCAGAAGTTGAGGGTAGTTGGTGGGCCTGGTCACTGCTGGACTTGGATCCAGCCCTGCGTGGCAGTGACACATCTGTTCCTGAGAATGGCACCTGGGGTTTGTGTTCAGAGAAAAGGGAAGGAATGTACTCAACCCCCCCTAACAGAAGGAAAAATCGTGGCTCTGGTCACAGCAGGAAGAGGTTATGTGTTTGGCCTTTCTGAGGTTGAAATGTCTCAGTGCCCACCATGCTGCCAACACCCTGCCCTGTAGAGGGTCTCTCTACCCTAACAATTGAAGAGGAAGGCACTCTGATCCGCACTTAGCAGGCAAGGAGGCTGAGGCCCAGAGAGGTTAAGTAAACTACCCAGGGTCATGGAGGGCCAGAAGAAATCCCTGTCCTTATCCTTAAGGGAGCTGGGACAGAAGGCCCCTTGTAGAAGGTTTTTTGTGCCCACCTGTCAGAGGTGCCCATCTCTTGCCCCAAGGGCACAGAGTGGCTCCCCAGGCTTTGCCAGACCAGCTAGCATGTGCCCCCGAGGTGTGGTGGGTCAACAGTGGTTCCTCCTGCTTTGTGCAGTTAGGACTGGCTCTCTGTCAGACACTGAAAAAACACAGGTGCTGACCCACTGTGGAAATGCACGTCTGCCAGCTGAGCTCAGGAGCTGGTCAGCTTTCCGGACGGCTCTAGGGCTAGTCTCCGCTAAGGTGGGCTTCTATGGAAGCATTTTGTACAGGTCACTGTGCCCAGGGCTGGGGTGATGGTCCCGGACTTGCCCGCAAGGAAGCATACAACTGTTAATGGAGTCCCCTGGACTAACCTAGTGGGGACCAGGGAAGGATGCCTGGAGGAAGAAATGATGAGGAGGTGAGATGATGTTCCAGGCAGGGGAACAGCACGTGCAGAGGTCATGAGTCAGGAAAGGACGGAGCACAGAGTGGAGACAAGGTGGGGTGGGATCCCCTGTCTCCCCAGTGACTGAGGGATGGGCTAACCTGGTTCCCTGTAGATGGAGGGGCAGGTTCCCTTAGCTCCCCAGCAATGGAGAGCCGGCTCCCTGTCAGTGTGGGGGCAGGCTCCTTTAGGTCCCTGTCTGTGGGACACCTTCTGGGCTTCTGGTTCCATCCTCTCTCCTCTTCAGAACCTGCTAGGGAGAGATGGCAGATACTCACTCTACAGTTAGGATTCCTGGGCCTGGGTGACTGAAGTAGCCCCTGGAAACTCGGCTCGTCAGCCCCACATGCTGGCAGCAGCCCAGCCTGCCTCAGTACTCAGCTTCTACTTGGACTCTAGTCCGTGTCATCTCTGACCACTGACCTGTCACGCACCCACCAGTAGGGATGCACAGGAGCGGGAGGAGGCAGGGATGACCAAAATAATGAATCTGCTCTTCACCTGCTGTCGAGAGAGCACATGCTCTTGGCCACTTCCTTTTTCCAGCTAAGTGTGGTCACCAGAGTCCATGACGGCATGGCCACTCCAGAGTGTGACCTGGAGTCCCCTGCTTGAAGCCACTCTGCAGCTCCCCTGTGCCCTCTAAACTAAGCCCAGCCTACATACTATGTACACGAGGTCTTCCTACAGGTTTCTCCCCTGCCTCACAGCCTGGGTACCAAACTGTTTTAGCTGTCTAGTGCTGCTATGGCTGAAATCCCACAAACGAGTGGTTTCAACAAATAGAGATGGAGTTTCTCAGTAATAAAAGCTAGACTCCCAAATCCAGGACGCAGGGAAGCTCTAGGGAAAGTGTTCTCTCTCCCTGTCAGCTCGGGACGAAGGTGCTGTCTCTGCAGCTTGTTTCCCCATCCCTGAGAAATAGCCCTGTGCCTTGGCGTCTCTCTTCCACCATCTCTGCTCTCACTTTGCATCTCTTCTGTATCTCCAAAGATACACCCCACACTAATCCTGTCTCACTAACATAACCCATTCCCAAAGGGGACTTCCAGCCACAGGCAGAAAGGTTAGAATTTACAGCACATCTTTCTTCGGGGGCAGGGGGTGGAGAGGGTGGGAGGGGGCATAGTTCAGTTCCTAACAGCTAGGGTATAGGCTCATTTGACATTGTTAAGGTTTGTAATTCCTGTCGGGAGTTATCATCAAAACTAGTTCTGAGTGAAGACAATGTTCTAAGGTTAATTGCATTGGCTGCACAACTCTGAGCCTTAGAAACCCATGAATCGTTGCGCTTTAAGTGGGAGGTCAACAGTATGTGAAGTAGATCTCAATGAAGTAGTTGTCTTCATAAAAAGAAAAGAAAGAAAAACATTTAAAATTATTTCAACTGTCTCAAACACCCTACATCTCTTTTCTGAAGACCGGCATCCCATTTTGAGCATACAATAGCCAGATTCATGCAACATTTTCCTTAAAGCTGTGCAAAATGGGAAAAGGAGACATTGGACCCGACAGCACATTCCGGCATAATTTGGAAACCTTGATGTAGTCCAGACTTACACCTGGCACTCCTCCTCTGCCCGCAAACAGGTCTTTTTTGCATCTCTTTGTGACTTTGAAGAAAAAAAAATTTTTTTTCAATCTCTTCTTACTGGTAAGGTAGCCTCCTGTTCCCTCTCCTTTCCTGTAAATTATGAGAAAAGTTTGCATTTCATACCTCTCCAGAAGCCTCTGCTGATTGTGGTCTGACCTCAGAATCAAGACTTCTGGGAAAGAAAGTAGGTATTCAAGTCACTGCCAGGAGCTTTTACTGAGAAGCTCTACCAGCGAGCATCTCACAATGGGGATTTGAAGGCAGGTAAGCAGCACCAACGTGCTGCTCAGGAGGTTACTTCCTGGTTCTGAGAGCTGGTACTCAGGAGCTTTGTCCGATCACCCCCGTGACTTTTGGAAAATACATTCTCCAGTGCCCCATCTTGCTTGCTGGAGAGAATTTGTTGCGCTCCTCTTGTTGCACAAGCTGGTAAAGTGTGTCTGAACTAAACACTCGGGATCCTACTTTATACTACTGCCATCCAGTCCAGTCTAACTCACAGTGAGCTTACAACCTAAAAATACCAACAATCTACAAGCCATTACTGTCAACTCAGTTCCAACTTACCACAGCCCTGTGTTGCAGAGCAGAACTGTGCTCCACAGGGTTTTCTTGGCTGTAAGTTTCACAGAAGCAGAGCTTCAGACCTTTCTTCCATAGCACCTTTGGGTGGGTTCACACCACCAACCTTTACGTTACTTTTCTTGATAAGTGACGTCAAGTCAGTTCCGACTCATAGCCACCTTGTTTGTATAAGGTTTCTAAGGAGCTGTTAATGAGTTTGAACAGCTGACCTTATGGTTCACAGTCCAGTGCTGATCCTACAAAGCCTCACCAGGAATCCTTTGTGTTACTAGATAGTATAAGTTGCCTATGCCACACAGGGACCTTCTAATAATACCAACTATATCATGAATATTACATGTAAGTAAAATTTTGCTGAAGGTCATTCAAAAATGGGTATAGCAGTACATCAACAGGGAGCTGCCAGAAATTCAAGCTGGATTCAGAAAAGGATGTGTAATGAAGGATATCATTACTGTTGTCAGATGGGTCTTGCCTGAAAGCAGAGAATATTAGATGTTTACTTGTGCTTTCTTGACTATGCAAAGGCATTTGACTTTGTGGATCATCACAAACTATGGATAACATTGAGAAGAGTGGGAAGCCCAGAGCACTTCATTGTACTCATGCTGCCCACAAACATGTCTTTTTTGCATCTGTCTTAGGTACTTAGACCAAGAGACAGTCATTCAACGAGAACAAGAGGATACTGAATGGTTTCAAATCAGAAAGGTCGTGTCAGAGTTATATCCTCTTAGCATCTTTATTCAGTCTGTATGCTGAGCAAATAATTTGGGAAAGTGGACTACATGTAGAAAAACAGGGCATCAGGATTCAAGAACGGCTCACTAACAGTCTGTGGTACGCATATGACAAAAGTGAAGACTTGAAGCACTTACTGATGAAGGTCAAAGACTGCAGCCTTCCATGTGTATTACAACTCAGGATCAGGGTCAAGAAAAACATCTTCACAACTGGACCAATAAACAACAACGTGATAAATGGAAAGCAGACTGAAGCTGTAAAGAATTTCATTTACTTGCATCTAGAGTTGACACTCCTGATGCACCCGTCAAAAAATGAACTGACATAGTGCCTTGGGCAAATCTGTTGTAAAAGAACTTGTTAAAGTGTAAAGGAGCAAGGATGTTATTTGAGGACTAACATGAACCTGACCCAAGCAAGCTATGGTATTTTCAGTTGCCTCATATGCAGGTGAAGGCTGGACACTGAATGAACACTGGAGAAGAATTGGTACCTGTAAATGATGGTGTCGGTGAAGAATATCAAAATAGTAGAACAAACACATTGGTGTTGGAACAAGTACAGCCAGAATGCTCCTTAAACATGACGATAGCAAGACTTCATCTCCTGTTCTTCGGACATGTTATCAGGAGGAAATGGTCCTGGAAAGGGACATCATGCTTGGTCAAATAGTGGGTCGGCAAAAAAGAGGAAGACCCTCAATGAGATGGATTGACTGCAACAGTCGGCTCAACCCAAGGAACAGTCGTAAGGATGGCGCAGGACTAGGCCATGTGTTTTCTGTTGAACTTGGGGTTGCTATGAGTCGGAACTGACTCAACAGCACCTAACGGCCACACTACTAACAACAGCACCTAACAACAACACTACCTAACAACAACACTGCTGCTATTTGTTGTGCAGTTACTACATATCAGTACTGCGCTAAGTTCATGGGAAAATGGAATGAAGAGATCATGGAATTTTTTTCAGGAACTTTTTGAGGCTTCCTCGAAGTCTTCACACTTAATCTTAACAACAGCGAATGAGGTCGAGATGATTTCCCTCGTATTACCAATACCTGTTGCCATGAAGTCGACCCTGACCCAGGTGGATCAGAGCAGAACCTGGGCGGTTTTTCCAGAGTGGATTACCAGGCTTTATATCTGTGGCACCTTGGTTAACAGCCAACATGGTAACTGTTGATGTCATCCAAAGACCCTTCTCCCATCAGAGCCACTGTCCCTATTACATAGCCAGTAAGCACAGGACTGTGACTCAAACCAGTATCCATTTGCTTCCAAAGCCCATGCCCTTTACAATATATTGGAAAATAGATTATTTTTAATTATTATTATCCATGCATCCATCAACAGACACAGGTTGTTTTCAAGTCTTTGCTATTGTGACTAGTGCTGTTGGAAATGAATGTGGATGTGCAGAGATCTGTTGGTTTCACGGCTCATATTTCTCTACTGTATCTGCCTAGTACTGGGATTGCTGGACCCTGTGGTATTTCTACTTCCACCTTTTTAAGGAAGCATCATTGTTATTTTCCACACTGGTTACATCATTTTATAGAGCCACCAGCATTGTATGAGGGTCCTAGTCTCCCCACAGCCTCGCCATTATTTGTTGTTTTGGGTTTGTTTGTTTGTTTTTCCATTTTGCTGTTAATGCTAGGATGAGATGCTGTCTCCCTCTTGTTTTGATTGACCATCTCTCTAATAGCTAATGACAACAAGCATTTCTTCACGTGTTGGTTAGCCGCCTGAATTTGTTCTTTGGTGAAGTGTCTGTTCATGTCCTCTGCCCATTTTTTAATTGCCTTGTTTGTGTTTTTATTGTGGGGTATTGAAGCTTTCCGTAAATTTTAGAGATTGGTCTCTCATCCAAGATGCTCTTGCTGAAAAAATTTTCCCAGTCTTTAGGTTCACTGTTAACTCTTTTAATGAAGTCTTTTGATGCATATAAATGTTTGCATTTTAGGAGGTCAAGTTTGTCTTCTGATGTTTGTGCAATTTTAGTTATCCTTGATAATGGTTGAGCGTCCTTCCAAAAGTTCATGAGAAAGTTCCCTTATCTTTTCATTCCATTTTCAAAGAACTTTTTGAAGCTCCCTTGTATTGATAGTATGTAAAAGATCCCCTAAGTTTTCCCCTGATTTTACTTTGATGAGCTTCACAGTTTTAGATATGACACTTAGGTCTTTGACCCATCTTGAGTTCATTTTTGTATATGGTGAGAGATGTGGGTCCTGTTTCATTTTTCTGCAAATGGCTACCCAATTTTGCCAGCGCTCTTTGTCAAAGTGATGATCTCTTCCCCATTTAATGGGTTCTGGCCCTATGTCAAAGATTAGCTGTCCATAGGTAGATGGATCGTCTTCTGGTTTTATTGTGTTTAAGGTGAAAGTTTACACAGCTGTGGTGGAGTAAACTCTGTAATGTCTCTTCTAGCCATTGTCTGTAACTCTCACCAAACGTTTCTGCACTGCTGGGTCTGGGTAAGAGAAGGTGGGAGAAGATTCTGATAGGGTGACAGGATTCAGCTGTGGATGCTAATAGAGTTCATTGTAATTGTAAAAACGTGAAACTCTAGCCTGGGTTTAAAATGAGCCATCTCAGAAGCAGGAGGGGCGTTCTCACTACCATCCAAAAAGAGCCAGGAGTGAAGCATGTCCTTTGGACCCCGAGATCCCTGCGTATCGAACCTCCTCAATCCAGGGACAAAAAATGCTATAACACGGAGGCCCCGCAGCAGCAGAACCAAGAACCAGAGCATGAGACAGAGCAGTGGGCTTCCCAGTCCACCAAGCAAGTAAAGCACTGCGTGACTCTGGACAGGAAGCTTACTTGTGGGGTGGGGTGCCTCCTGCACTTCAGTGCAGAGCTGGGTTTGCTGACCCACAGAGCTAGAGCCGAGTGCCTACCTGCAGTTTGTGGTGGCGTGGTGTGCCCTCTGAGCATTTACCAGCAGCCTACAGGAACAGCTGTGCCCTAATTACCCCCTAACTGTTAGGATGGTGGTGGCGGGTCAGAGAAAAAGAGGAAGACCCCAGCGAGATAGAGTGACAAGTGGCAGTATCAATGGGCTCAGGCGTGGCAACAGTTGTGAGGTTGGCCCAGGACTGGGCAGTGTTCATTCTGTTATGCATAGGGTCACTATGAGATGTTACCGACTTGATGGCACCTAACAACAACAACAAAACAACAACATATGGCCCATTTCCCCAGCCCTGCTCTTGTTGCCTTTATGGGTACCTAGTCCTCCCACAAGGAGCTCTGGTAGCGTAGTGGTTATGAATCGGTCTGTGAACCTTAAGGTCAGCAGTTCAAAACTACCAGCTGTTCCATGGGAGAAAGATGAGGCTTTCTGCTCCCGTAAAGAATTACAGCCTCGGAAACCCTGTACCGGGTCACTATGGATCGGAACCGACTCCACGGCACCACAGCCTTCTCACAGGATGGGAACAGCTCAGAGAGTGAAGATGCCCTCAGCTCCTTTCCTGGCACGTACCACTGTGCCCAAAGGCTCTTCCTTTTGTGGCAGGTGGTGGGCCTTCCTTCCGCACAGGCCCAGAGGTACCAGAGAGGCTCTGGCACCACTATGCCTGAGGCAGCCTGGCCCCCTGTCCAAGAAGTGCTCTCATGATTATTTATTAATTGTGAAAGGGAGAGAGAAAAATAATAGGGTTTCCTGGAAAGGGATAAAAGTTCAATATGATAAACTCCCAAAAAGCAATCAAAGGTCAAAGAGGGCAGAAAAAAATAAAGGACAGAGCGTACGCGAGATGATGAATCAAAGTGGCAAGTGTGTTAGCAAGGCCGCGGAAGGGGCCGTATTTCATCACCACGGAGGTACAGCTGGCGCTGCTAAGCTGTCAGCACCATCACACCGGCGGCAGTGACGAACCAGGGTGACTGGTGGCGGGGACTCGGCCCCGGGGATGAGCTGACAGTGACAGGAATAGATGGAGCCAGCTTTGCTGTTACTGCAAATCCTTTGTATTAATTTTATGTGCATTAATGCACGGACATCAAAAATTATAGATGAAAAATGTAAAGCTACAGGGAGAAGGCATTGCCGACAATCACAGTCCTACCACCGCAGAAACAAGCAATGGTAGTGTTTCTACTTTCTTCCCATCTGTGTGTGTCTCTCTCTCCCTTCTCCTCCCCTCCTATCCCCCTCTGCCTCCCCTTCTGCCCCTGCCCCTTTCTTTCTTTCTAAATGCCCATCAATGGAAGAGTGAATAAACAAACATTGATTCATATACTCAGTAGAGAACTATGCAACATGAAAGAAAACCAATGAATCTGCGAAAATACCTCATAATACGATGAACTTGGAGGTCCTTATACTAAATGAACTAAATCAGTCTCATAGGTACAAATATTGTAAAAGACCACTGTTGTAAAGAATCCAAAAAAGGTTTGGACATTCTTTGATGGCTATCAGAACTGGGAGAGGAAAGAGGGCTGACACGTGCTAAAAATTTTAAAGCATTAGTAATAAGTAAAAGTCCAAAAAGTGACATCGATGGAAGATTTTTAAAGCAATGAGCTAGAGTAAAAACATCCAAATGACTCTTTCCATCTTGAGTATTTAATTTCATTGTTGTTGTTAAGTGCTGTCAAGTCGGTTACAACTCATAGCAGTCCTGTATAAGTTTTTGAGGAGTGGCTGGTGAGTTTGAACCCCCAATCTTGTGGTTCCTACCGACTTCACAGTCTAGCGCATTAACCCACAACGCCACACCAGGATTTATTCCTCACGAGAATCAATAAATAATGTATATCATTGTTGTTATTAAGTGCTGTAGAGTCAGCGCCGACTCTTAGCAACCCTGTCCAACATTTCCAAGGAGTAGTTGGTGGGTTTGAACTGCTGACCTTACAGTTCAAAGTGACCTTGCAGTCCAGCACATTAACCCACCACGCCAATCAAGCTCATAAAAATAGTGTATTAAAGACACAGCACTCTCTATCCTTGCCTTGTGTCTAAAACCTTGTGATCTCCACTCTAAGAGTTGATTAAAGTATCTCAGAGACTTCACCTAGATTTCTGAAGTAACTTTTAAGACAATTGAGTACTCCATTCTGTTAAATTGGGATAGGCGTGGAAGTTGGCTGGGCTGAGTGGGAAAGAAATCTCTTTATTCCTGAAGATTCTATCATAACTGTTACCATGATTGTGAGTCATCCAATTCTCACTTTTCTGAGGAGAAACGGGTCAAGTCTCTAAAAGATGTGAGTGTGAAAACATTATCCATAAATAAAATATTCTGGACCACAAGGGTGTAGGATAAAGAATATGGACCTGTCTTGTTTTATGTCTCCGGCTACCTATTTTTCAGTCTTTTACCTAAACAGAATCGTAATTCCATGTAGCATTCTGCAGCTGGCTTTTTCTGTCACCACAGCAGACCGGAACACATTCCAGGTTCTGCTCATGCCTTTCCAGGGTATTGGCTTTTTTAGGGATGGGCACATCCTAAGTGGAGCTACAGAGATGATGCTGCCCTTTCCCAGGAAGATTCCAGGGGCAGAGTGACTGGGTCCTAGAGATTTGTTGGTGTCGTCAGATGTGCATGCCCCTGTGCCGTAACACACCTCTTCGTAAACTCCACTGTTGATGACCGCGTATGTAATGCATAGTCCACTGTCTAGATGGGCCACAGTGATTTAGCCAAGACCTCGTGTTGGCTACTTAGATGGTTTCTCTGTCATTGTGGCTAGCCCTGTGATGAACATCCTTATACGGAAATCTTGGTCTGTGTTTCCGATTACATGTTTAGGATGGATCCGGTTAGGATCAAAGGAAGCAGCCCACCCCTATTTAAAGTTCTTGGTAGCCCTTCCAGAAAGCAGAGTGACGACACCCTGGCCGCACACAGACTGTTGTGGGGGCAAAGCTGCCTTTCCAGGCTGCCCGCTGCCCACCGCCCTCGTGGGCACAGGCACGCTCTCTGCCAGTCTCTTTTTTATTTTATATCATATTCTTGCCAAAGAATGAGAGAGAGAACAGGGGTTCACAGCATACTAGAAACCATAGCTCACTATGTCTGTTTAGGGCACGTTTCTTACAATGGTGTAAAATGATAGAGATTTGAGAAATCTTGGGCTCTCTCCACATCAGGCATTATTACATCAATCAGTGCGATTTCACTCCCTGGGCAGCTTGCCATCGGAGACCGAGAGAGAGAGTGAATGAAGTAAGTTGTCTGGTTGAGTTGAGTCGGTAAAGCCTTCCTCAGCCCCAACCACGGGAGGCAAGATAATGAATACTCACCTGTTCCAGGAGGGGGTCCTAGAGAGCATCCAAAGTCAGCTGACTCGCTGGCTTTTCAGGGGAGATTGTGAGAACTGGGTGCCAATTTTAAAGTTGGGTTCTTAGGGACATGAGAGAATGAGACATCAGAGGGCTCGGACAGAACAAAGGGGGCAAGGCTACGTACTTGAGCAACCAGCCATTGGAAGACAGATGCCTAACTCAGCAAGGAGTGGGCCAGCGCAGCCCGCGCCAGCTTAGTGCAAAGACCAGAGAACAGGATACAGGGAGTAAGCATCGATCTCAAATGTAGTGCTGTCTTTGAAAGTAAAGTGGAAGCCGCAGGCTGGTCATTTGGGACGTTTTTTGCCTGACCAGATAAAAGCCCAAGAAAAAAACTGAACGATTGTAACCAGCTCGTCCTGCTAGAAATCTACAAGCTCTTTTGGCAGGAAGGTGATTGGCACGCGCATGCGAGCGGGTCCCTCCCCCACTCCCCACCCTGCTTCTTGTTAGTTCTGCCTTGTTTTCTGGAAAGATTGGAGATTTCTATTTCCAATCATAAATGTTCATCCTCAAGGGAAACGACACCAGTGCACGCCTTGGTGTTAGCGTGGCTGTTGGCCAGTTTCTGGCATCCAAGGTCTTTCATGCATTTGAGCAGAGGCACTGGTAGGCCCTCTCCCACTTGTCCAGCAGCTGAGCACACGGACATGGCATCTGGCAGCTGGGGATAGATTTTTTTAAGCAAGCGCTTGTAGCGTGCCCTGGCCTCTCGGGCATCATTTCCACATGGCCGCAGCTGAGGGAGTCATGGTCCCTTACAATAGCTCCTCTCACTCATCGGTGGTGACAGCATCTTTCCTACGGCCGCCGTCGGATGCTGCCACTTTGTTCGGGAGGGGAAGAAAGTCCAGCCTGTCAATATTTGGGTTACTAATCATGTGCATTCGGGCACCAGGGGTCACAGAAAGGCTGAGACACTTCCAGGAATTCACGTCCATGACGTGGGCTGACCGTAAAGAAGATCCAGAGAGGATGTGAGAGAAAGAGACCCAATTCCCAGCCCTGCCCACACTCCACCCCAGTGCTGCCCATTGTGTCTGGGGTTTTTGAGAAGACCTGAACTCAACAGCCAACACACACAGTGCTATGGGTCCAAGTTAGCCATCAGTGTGGAGGAAGGAGGGAGGACTTTCAATATTGAAACATTTCAGAACACTGGGTTTGTTTTGCCTGCTTCCTGGATGAGTTCTGTAAACCTGAGCCTTCTCTCCCAAACCCAACCACCGGCCTCTGACAGCAGGCATTTTGACAAAGTGGCTAATGGTTCCCTTTCTAGGCAGCCCGAAACTGGCAGGGTTCCTTCTGATTTCTGTTGCTTTGTTTAACGGAAAGGAGAGCAACAATAAATAAGGTTTGTCTTCGTCTTGGCATGCTGGGAAGGAGTTTTGAAGCTTTGGGGGGTTGTGTCTCAAGTTGTCTTTACTTTCTCTACTGCTTTCTCCTAGGACCTAGCTGGTGTTTTGCTACAAATAGCGTGCCTTTATTTCTTACCTGCATGATAGGAAACGTCTGTCGAAGTAAACCTACGAGAGAGGTTGCTAAAAAGTTGCCTATAATGCAAGATTCTCTGAATCAATTTCTTTTTTCTTCTTGACACACATTATATAAAAGGAAAAGCACTCCTCTGGGGGGAGGAAAAAAACATTTGGCCCCAAGACATCGTAAAATCATGCCTAAGGATGCAGCAAACTTGGAGTCTCTTAGTTAAAGGAAATCAATACTTTTATGATGAAATATTAATAATACTAAAAAAAAAAAAAGTCAAAACTACAAATGCAGAATAGCCAGGGTGGTTTTAATGTTGAAAGCATTAACTGCTCATCTGCAAGGGAACCCAAAAGGAGAGCAGACCATCTGTAGACCTTCTGAGATGCCCCATTTCTATGGGTTTTTCCATCAAGGCATACCAAACCTACTGCCATTGAGTTGAGTCTAACTCAGCGACCCTATGCAAGGTTCCCAAGGTTGTCAGCTTTGACGGGAGCAAAACAGACTCCTCTTTCTCCCACAGAGTAGCTGCTTGTGTTCACAGTCTACTGCTTAACTCATTGAGCCACCAGGGCCCCTTATTAAGAGATGCACCTCTACCTAATGACCCAGATTAGTCGCCCAAATTATCTTTAATGATGGTGCTGATTTATAGGCATGAAAAGATGAATCTCAGCTGAAGAGAGAAACATGCATGCTTACACAGACACACATACAAGTACTCACCTACACATGCACATGTGTGTATGCACACGGACAGCAGAGGGCCACTTCCTGGGGCAAGAGAGCAAGGGAGAGCTAGAAAACCCTCTTGTTTGAACACACAGCCAGCTGTTTTCCTCTCTCCTTGTCCTCCATGGACTGTTTCGGAGGAAATTTGTAAGGGACATAATCACACGAGGCTGGTCCACGTGAAATTGGCCTCGTTGTAGGTCAGCTAGGTTGGATGTGGGCATTTACTTACAGTTCAGCCAAAATGCATTCAACTATTGCAAAGAAATACTAGTCCTTTCTGATTGCACACTGTTGGTGTGAACGCACCACATGGGGTGCCAAGGGGGTTCCCTCCGCAGGTATGTGAGATTGTAAGACTCTGGTTGACACTGCTGAGAGTTCTTGTCTCAGAACTGACTATGCATCGATCCTTTAAGCTCAGATAGCTGAAGTTGCTTTAGACAAGCTCTCTCATACCTCTGTTTATTAACCCCTAAAACATCCCGTCACCCTAGCTACCAAGAGGAAGAGTTTCGTGTGGTGCCGTGTTGTTTTCTTTAAACAGGAGAGCCATTTCCCCTACGTGTGATGCCTGCCCCGTGGCCTCATGCCCTCCTAGCTGAGGGTTCTCCCTCAGAGCAGGACTGACCAGGGAGCAGACTTGCAGGAAGAATTGGGCAATCCAGGGCCAGCAGCACCCTTAGGAAGTTGGCCCCACCCCAGACACTGGGCAGGGATTCTTGGCTGGGCTCCTCAGGCAGAGGAGTCGGGGCCCAGTGACCCTGTGCATGGAAATGCTTTCTAACAGACTCCCTCTTGCTGCTCTTTCAGCCCTGTTTCCGGCCTCGATAGAGAGGCAGACGAGGTGGTGGCCAGTGGGCTTCCTCGTCCCTTTGCTGAGAGACTGTTTTGGAGCTCTTGTCTCACTAATGTCCAGACGGTAATGCCATCAGAAGAGGGAAAGGGCTGGGCAAGGCAGGGGACCGGCCCTTAGGAATCGAACCCATGGCCTGTCCACCGTAAGAGAGTCTCAGCAATCGGGTCTGTCCAGGACCTGGAACTCGCCTGTCCCCCTACACACACACATACACACACACACCTCACCCCTCCACCCCAGTGAGATGCTTGTGCCTGGCGCCAGCTAGGACACCAGCACAGATGAGCACAGCAAGGTACAGCCTGTGGGGGGTTCCCCAACACTCGCATAGCCCAGGTGCCCCCAGCAGCAAAGGCCACATCTACATTTAGACCTTTCTCTGTCCTGTGGGGGCACACCTCTAAGGGCACAGTTGGGAGCGATCGCAAGCTACTAAAAGCCAATTTCTTCTTTTCTGCAGGTTTTCAAGTATAGTCTTAAAATATCCAAGAGACTTGTCCCCGGATAAAGCTCTAGGCTAAATGATTCTACAAATGCCCAGTTTGTTTTGTCTGTTGGACATGTTACTCATTTGGAAGCAACCAGAAATTAAAGTCTTTACACATTTGGAGGTGCGGCCAGTCAGTGATCCAGGGGGTCCCCCCAGGTGAGACCTGGGGGTCTCCTTCTAAGCCCTGTCCCATGGCCTTCCCAGCGGGCAGTTGAGTGGTACTGAGAGGGTCTAGGGAGGGGCAGCCCTAGCACGCCCTTAAATACCCCGAGCAGCAGTTGTACACACGGTGGTGTGTGAGGTGTACCAAAGGGGGTGGGAAGGAAGGGCTCCATGCAGGTATGTGAGCCCGCTCCTAACAGGGAGGGTGTGGCTGCTGGAGGCCCCACAAGGGCCCTGCTGGTCAGCAGGGTAATGACTATAGGAATACTTCCCTCCATTTTCTGTGAGGATTCGGAGGAAGAGCCCTGGGGCTGGCACCCAGGCCTGGCCCGTCATGGGTGTACCATCGTTGGGTTTCAATCTGAACCCAGCTGCACAGCGCCCTCCACCATACGCTCTTTGCATGGTTGTGGACAATGTGGGCTCTTGCACCCAGCTTTAGAAGGTGCCTTCGTTACCCATCACCCCCAACACACATACCCCCGCTTCGTGGTACCCACTCTCAGCTCTGCTCTCATCTGGCTGGGTGAGTGAGGGGTGTCCCACACAGGATGAGACTCCAGTGTGAGCACCTGCAGTGCTTTAAGCCCTCCAGCCCCTCCTGGCTCCCCCCTCCCCGAGGTGAAAGGGCAGAGCCAAGGCAGGAGCCGGCGCGGCAGCAACAAGGCCACGGTCGCATTTGCCGCCTTCGGTTCTGTGCACGAGGTCACAGGCCGATTGATTTTTTACTGTTTCCCGGCATCTCTAGGGCTGGTGAGAAAATATGAATGCCGTGTAATCGTCAGAAACCTGAGCTGCAGCCGCAGAATGAATTTGCTAATAACAGGCTAGCTCAGGGCCCTGCTTCCCACCGGCCTCGGCCATGTCCAAGGCTGTCCACTGTTGGAGGCTGCTGCTTCAGAAGCAGTTGCCCTACCGCCCCCAAGCCCCCTCATTTTATGTTATGTTTTCCATTCAGGAACAAACAGAATTAGGAGGTTGCCTCAAAAAGTTTGTGGAATAATGGACTGAGAAGAAGGGGTTTTTCCACACCCATTTTGCAGTCCCCTCGTACATATTGGTGTTTGGTTACAACAGACCGCTCTCCCTTCCAAATTACAGAGCTTTTCCTTGAAAGAGCTCTCTGGAGAACTGGCCTTCTTTGAAGCCTGTCTGAGATTCACGCATCTCAGGAGTCTGGGCAAGGTGGCTGGACACATGACACTTTGGGCCTGGAAATGGAGACCCAGAGCACAGGTCGGGCTCTATTTGGCTTGTGTGGGGTTGCCTGCTTCTTTAAAAAAAATGAATATACATTCCGGTGCCAGCCTGCTCTGCCCACTAAAGTCCCTTGTCTCAGACGACAGCAGTCAGGAGCAGCGAAGCTAGGGAGCCACACTACCAGCTCCCCCAGCACCCCCCTTGACAAAGGCCAAAGTCCCACACACCACGAGTCACTGCCTCACACTGCTGCTTCCCCTGTAGAAGACAGCAGTCTGTGGACACTCGTTTCTATCAAGCAAAGGAAAGTCAACGGCAATTGGGAGGACCGTCTGCTTTTTGTTCTGCTACGTGTACGATAGGGTCACTGTGAGTTGTTATTGACTTGATGGCACCTAACAGACAGCTTCACCTTTTTTACCTTTGACCCTCCTCCAAATTCACATAGATCACCTGCCTGGCCCTGGTAGGCACTCGAGTGTGCAGTCCACTGGGCTCGTCTTTTAGGTGTCCACTTGCCATGTCTGTGATAGTCAGGCCAGAGAAGTTTCTCAGACCAAGGGGAAACCACCGTGGGCATGACGCTGTGCCCTCCCCGCCCCAGGCCCTCCAGAGAGGCTCCATTTTCATCTCACCGTGATACCTGGAAGAGCCGGAGCCTGAAGGGACAGTCTCATTCTTCCCAGTCTCGCAAGTTCCACCTTTGATGCGGTGACACTTTACCCCGTCAAAGGTGTGTCGTTCTCCATCAGCGGGAAGTGTTCTTGTTGTCCCGTTCTGGCAGGTTTCCGTCTTCCACAGGCTCCGACTTTCACAGGTTCTGCTGTACAAATTGGAGTTCAGAGGTTTAGGGAAACAACCTTGGAATGCACTTTTGTATGGTGTAACTGTTCCAGAGTAAGACTCCCGCTCCAGCCAGAGAACTTTTCCTTCCTGGCCCATCCCCCATGCCCCAGAAGGGTCGGTAGCACAGAAACCTTTGTGTGAATTGTTGCATCACCTGCAGCCGCTGTCTTGTAGGTCTTGTAGCTCCGGGGAAGCTCAGAGCCAAACAAAACCAGCAAACATCCTGATACATGGAGAAAAGACGTTGCCAAGAGTTTCATTTCACTTAGGTCTGTAGTTAGTGCCCATGGAAACAGCATTCATGAAATCAGACAATGTATTGCATTCAGCACTGTACCAGTCAAGATTAGGTTCAACAGCAGAGTAAAGAAAACACCCAAAAGGATTACCCTTTCTAGTAATGAAATCCTAGTCAGGGACTCCACAAAGGCAGCAATGACCCGAGCTGCATAATGCTCAATGCTTCGCCATCGCCAGTATGTGCTTCATCCTCATGGTCCAAGATAGCTGCTGGAGTTCCGGTGATCACATGTATATTCCAGGAAGAATAATAGAGGAAGGTGCACCCCAATTCCTTTCAAGGAACGTTCCTGAAAGAACCACATATTGTTGCCATTTCTAGCTCACATGGCCTCGCTGCTAGATTCAGTAGCTGCAGGTGAAGGAAAGAAAGGTGAAAGAAAGAAAGAAAGAGTCCCAGCTCTCTTAATGCCTCGAGGAGTCTGGGTACAACTGTGAAAGTCATGGTAATATTGTACAACAGAGCTAAACATCTTTGTAGGACATTTCTCCTGCTCTACTCAGAGACCAGTGCCTGTACCAGCCTTTTTGACAGCAGCACTCTTTGGCCTTTCCCTAGTTGTTGGACATATAGTCTGTCTTCATGTATTCCAGTGCTTTGGCCTTCTTATAGTTCAGGACCTGATCCTCGCACAGCGCCTCCTAGAGGTGGAGCTAAGTAGATGGCAGGGAAAGGCGCTGTCTTCAGACTGTTCTTGAGATATACCCAGATGGAGCTCAGAATCTTATCTGCTGCCGAAGATCTCCAGGAGGCCTGTTTGCCCCATGATCTGTATGCCTGGTCTCTGTGTTTACAAGGAGTTGGCCGCCCATGTATGTTTGACCTGCTTCCAGAAAGCCCCTGGCATCTCTGCCAAAGCTGGCCCATCAGGAGCTGCCCTGCCAGCTAAAGTAGGAACAAGGTCGGGCACTCAAGCCATAGCTTTAAGTTCTCCCAGGGTCACCCCAACCCTCTGACCCCAAGATGGAGCTACCTCGTCTTTGAAATTGCAGAGGGTCCTGAGGATGGGGCGAGGCAAGTGGGAAAGGAGGTGGGTGTGGAGGAGGCTTCCTGCATCAGCAGGCAAAGGCAAGATTGGTTTTGTCACCTCTGCTCAGCTAGGCCGTGTTCTGTTCTGCTTTCGGAGGCGGTGAAGCGCTCCAAGTCTTTACTAGCTGATGTATGTCGTGACTCGAATCCACTCCCCACGTTGAAGAAACTGTAGCATCCTTTTAGCACTGCAGTTTCACCTCGTCAGCCACCACAGGTCCCATCCCAACTGTCTTCTGGGTAGTAAACCAGGGTTCGAGTGCCAGGGAAGGCATGTGTCTTAAGGGACTGGTGACCATCTTGGTGACAAGCATGCCCTTTACTAATTGGGGTTGGGGCCCTTGTCAGGAACAGAAAAGATATCATACGGACTTTGTCCCAGCCTCTCTGGGTCCCTCTATTCGTGGTGAGTAGGTGACCCTGGAAGAGCCATCTTGACGTCTGGGTTTGTGAGGGGCTATTATTGGTTTTTTAGGCATGAAAGTAGCTTGTAAACCTGGGGGTTTGCCGCTTGAAGTGATTTAGAAGTAAACAACTATAAAACAGGTTCTGTGGGACTCTTCCTTATCATTGTTTGGATTGGCTGGAGATGTTTGTCATAGATAATCTTCATGCCCCACACATGCATAAGACATTGCCGAATGCCTCCTCCTACCAACGTCAAAGTACAGTAATTCTGCTTTGTCTCTGGATTGGCCAACCTCAGCTAGCACGTTGTGGATTCCACAGAAGGGGAAGGTGGGGTCCAGAAATGACCCGACATACTGGAGTCAGCACTTCTTTCTTACGTAATCCCCCAAACCAGGAGGGCCTGGCGAGAGATACAAACAGAACCCACAGCGTAACTCATTTAAAATTTTATTTGTGAATTGAGTGAGGGTTCGCAGAGCAGATCTATCAGCAAATCCTCCACTTCATTTCATCTCTGTGCAGCAGTAGTTACCTGCCTTCCTCCCTGTGATGCTTGTTTCCTTCCAGCCCACCCTCCAACCCAACCCTTTGAACTTTGTTCTTAGATAAATGTTGCCCTTTCCATCTTGAATGATTGACCATTTCATGGTGAGCTGTTGCCCCTCCACCACCATCTCACCACACATATTTACCAGTTGCCTGACAAACAGCCATGAGATCAAGTCCAGTTCCAGACCTGCAGGGTGACCAAAGGCCATGGTCTTTGGATCCTCCAGTCTCTTTTATAATTTTGAATTTTGTTCTGTGTCTTCTCCCACTCTGTCGGGGACCTTCTGATATTATCTCTTTCAGAGCAGGCAGTAGGAGCTGGGCACCATCTAGTTCTTCTGGTCTCGGCATATTGGAGACTAATGTTTACTTGTTCCGTTGTTCCATTCAACTGATTGATTCCATGTGTCTTCAGTTTTCATCACTCTTCTTTCCTCTGTACAAGGAGAGAGAGAGGCCAATAGTTGCACAGATCTGCCAACTTTTAAGAATGAGGAGTCCCTGAGGCGTGCCGACTGTTAACTAACTAGCTAAAAGGTTGATAGTTTGAACTCACCCAGATGCACCTCGGAAGACAGAGCTGAGCATTCGCTTCCACAAGACCACAGCTCTGAAAACACATTGGTGCGGTTCTGTGTACACATGGGGACTCAGTTCACCCAGAACTGCCAATGCATAGTCTTTCCTGTTATACGTTTTCACGTGCTCGGCTTTCTAAAAGCCAAGCCCCTTTCAGAAAGAATAAAAAATCTGTAAGAAGAGCAGGAATCAGAGTTGTAGAAAACCATGGTCCATTGAAGGGGCTACTGGGCTGCCAAGTGGCTTCATTTGATCATCAAGAGGCAGCCCACTATCTACAGCGCTCTCCCCAGACCTCTGTGCTCTGTTCTCTCTATGAATCTTCCTAATCGTTCTGAATTGAGCCAATACCCCAGCTCCTAGTTAGGGAAACTAAGACACAGAGAAACGTGACAACCGGTAAGTCATTGTAGAGTCTTCCCTGGAAGCCAGGTTTCACCCAGGTCTGTGACTTTGCAGCATGGGGCCCCCTGGCTCCCTGTGCTGAAAGGCTCTGAGATCACAGTGTCTCAGTTCCAATCCAGAGCACACTGCAGCTATGCACGGCTCTCTGCTTGCTAACTTCTCGCCAGAGTGTTTGTTTCTGCTGCTCCTGACCTCAGTGGACTGAGGGTAGTCAGTCTCTGGGGCTCCCTCTCCTACTGGGGACTGGGAGGCTTCTTGGGCAGAATGCTGGCACATTAGTGAAGACCCCGGGTTCAGTCACCAAGGAATGTGGTGCTCCTGCCTCATTCCCATCTTACCTTCTTGTGTGGAGCAGACCTGGCTTCCAGGGAGGGGTGGGTGCAGTTTCCAGAAGCCCTCAGTCCTGACTGAGGTGGACAGAGTTAGGGAATGGGGTGTCCCCTTTCCCTGCCCTCTGTGGTCATGTCATGCTTTCTCTTGCAGGTTTCGCGGTGGCTCAGTGCATAAACCAGCACAGCTCACCCCCCGTGTCCTCCCCGTCCCCGCCGTCCACCAGCGGAAGCCCGAGCAGCAGCAGCAGCCACTGTGATTCAGCCAGTGCCAGCTTGTCGTCCACACCCTCCGCGGCCCAGAGCCCATCAGGTACTGGCCGCGTCTTCCCGGGTAGGAAAAAATCAGTATGCGGTTGGGAGGGTGGGTGGGGGCACATAACCACTCGCTCCTCTCTGACCACTGACAGGAACTGAAAGACATCACCCTGTGCGGTGTCTGTCTCAGCTCCTACATTAGGCTGCTCCCTGAACAAGTCCCACTGACCACAGAGCTGAGAGTGTACACCCGCCCCACTACCACCTCTCACGGTTTCGGGTCACAGGGAGAAGGGGTTCTCATAAGCACAGTCATCTGAACTGTGGCCCAGCCAATCCTCCTGGTGTAACATACCAGCTTCCTCCTAAGTGTTGGGGCTGTCCGGCTCCCTGGGACAGGCCCACACCCGGCCACCCTCTCATAGCTCTGTCCTGGTATGGTTGGGATGCCACCAACCCCTTCGTTAATGTATAAAGGTGCATATCTGGCAGCGAGAGGGGGTGCCCAAGGTCCACCTGGAGATGTGAACAGTCCCTACTGGGTGCTCCGCTGCCACCCGCGTGGAGCCCACCAGCAAAGACCCCAGACTTGTTTATTGAACTACTTGGCTCCAAAATGCAGACCCAGTACCCAGCTGGCCAAGGCAGCATGTTCCTGAGAGATGTGAGGTGGCCCCAGGCTATACCCCCGTGTCCCTGACCACCAGGTGTTGGCCAAGCCTGGGGAAGCTGAGGCCTCTCTGATGCCCACACTCAGTCTTGTCCAGACACTCAGTCTTTGCATTGCCCACAAAGGGTTAAGCCTGCCTGGTCTCTCCTGTCCGTGGGCATCTGTGCCCTGCAGCAACAGGGTCACCCTCTCCCACCCCACCCCTGTCCCAGACCCAGCCGCCCACCTCTCATCAAGGCCGCTGGCATGCCCCGGCTGCTCCCTGGGAAATACAGGTTTCTCCAGAATCTAAGAACAGACCTGTCGCTCTGAGCTGGTCTCTGTCCACCCCGGGGACCTGCAGGGCTCTGTGCTGGTATATCAGTGTCACTCCGTTCTGCCTGTCCGTGTCTGTGTCTGCACCTGTGTCTATGCACCTGAACACACACCCCCCACACCGTTACATCGTGATGACAAGCCCCTTCCCGTTGTAACCGAGAATGCTGTTCTTCCCTTGTGAGCCAGCAGCTAAGTGACCCCGTCGGCCACACGCTGTTCTCCCCATTATCCAAGCCTGTGTATTGGGGCAGGTCACGGAACTCGACTGCAACCCCACCACTCTCTCTGCAGGTTTTTTCATCTCGGAACTGGCACACTTCCCCAGCTGCTAGGGGTATAGGCAGCCCCAGGGCCCGAGCACGTGTGCCCCGAGGAGACCAGCATAATGTGCTGTCCCCATTTTGTATGCCTCTGGCACATCTGCCCGCCTGACTCTGCAGTCACCAGAATAACTGCTGAGGGGCAGCCAGTGAGCCGGTCCTGCTCCACTGGGAAAGGGACATGGGCACAAGGGGCAGCCAGCTATCGATCCCTGGAAGGAGCATGGAGCCAGCACGGCGGGACAGGGAGGCCCACTGGTCACATACTTCTCAGGGATGCCAGCCTTTGAGTCCACAAGGCCAGAGCCCGGAGTCATTGTGAGGACAGCTGTGTCCCTTCCCCTGCTCCCTGGGATCTCCCTGTGGGTTCTACCCTTCTGGGTTCAGGACCCTCTGCTAGGAGTGGTTCTTTCTCAGGCTAGATGGTTGTGGGTGCTCTCAAGAGCAGCTTCAGCAAGCAGCAGCCTGAAAACTGGGGCTTCAGAGACACCGGGGCTAGACATAAGGGTCAAAGCTGAATTCTCTACCAGGGATACGTGCTGTCCCAAAAGAGCTGGGAAAATTCATTGGCCGCCTAGCGCTCTGCCCCTGGACACTTCACTGTCCGGTGTTAGCCCCCACTGCCCTTTAGAGAAAGTGCTAGGGGTCCTTCAGGGGCAGAGAGGAGGCAGTGGGCTGCATGGGTACATTTTAGGGGGGCTGGACCCTCTGCACCATGCGAGTGTCCGGGGTCCCCGGCTCTGCCCTCTCATGCTAAGTGAGGAACCCAGGTGACCCCCACTTGATCTTTGGGGAGAAAATTACAGAGCTGAAGTCAGTCCTTTTTTATTTTTTTTTTCCTTAAACATTCCATGGTTTTGAGAAGCTGAGATTGCAGCTAACACATAGCCAGAAAGAGAAAAGGGACCCAGTTTTAAGCCAAACTCGGGACCAGTGGGAATACGCTCTGATGTTTCTGGAGGTCACTGCTGTACACACGCACGCTCACTCACGTACACACATCCCATTCGTGCACACGCCTTCTTGGTGAGATTCTGATAAGAAAACGTCTTGTGAGATTCAGCACAGAGTTGGTTCCCAGGTTTCCTTTGGAGGCACGTTCAACTGTGATCCACATGGATCTCAGGCATTTCCCCCAGGATTCTATGGAAAAAGCCGAGGTGGAAAGAAAGGAACGAGAGCTTGGTTCCTGGTGGTCTCCTGCATTGTCTCTGGCAGGTTTTTCTCTGCTGCTCTGTTGGCTCATCTTCACCTATTCCAGGCACCACTCAGCGCAGGGTCCCCCTCAGGCTGGGCCACAATCAGGAGTGCTTAGTGTCTCCCAGACATGACCATCCTAGGACAACGTCCATTAAGAAGTCTTTCCTCTCTTCCCTGGTCATCCAGACTTGGTTCTTCTCTAAAGTTTGTCTCGGGAAGAGGGCACCTTCATTTCCGTGGAGATGCCCGGGACCTTTTTGCTCCCCAGTTGGGAACCCACTTGGCTGCTGGCCCCGGGCACAGGCCTTCTCCTTGGGACTCAGCCTTGGTTTCCAGAGTCTACCACAGTCTCTTGGGCCGGGGTCAGGGGAGGTTTTCCCAGAACTCCAGGGCTCTGTGACTGGGTGACACAGGGAACCATGAGGTCAAAGATCTGCTGTTCCACTCAGCTGGTATGCCCACACTACCCTCCCTCGCAGCCGTGTCAGGATTTCATTTCTTCGCTGCTGATGCCCGTCAAAAACTGACGGGCAGATGTGTTCTAGCCAAGACCAGATGCTGCATGTGGTCCCGGACCTTCCCAGCCCAACAGGACTGAGCCCTTATATCTGTCCCTTGGCGAGGCGGTACCTGCACACCGTCCTGCCTGGTTCACAGGCATCCTGACTTTGCCTCGTCCTGGGCTGTGGTCAGGAGCACACACGGGGGTCCTCAGCCTGCCACCCCCCCACACTCTCGTCAGGCCACTCTGTGTCCTTCCCCCTGTCCCATTGTTAAAGGATTTCTGTGACCTGTCGCTGTGTTTTCCTCTAGTCAGGAGTGTCAGGAAAGGACGCCGGCGTGTGTTCAGCCTGTCGGAGGCCGACAGCCACGGCGGCCACTGGGTTTAGTGCTTCGAGCGGCAGCGGCCACGGCGCCTCAGGCAGGTCTCCCCCCGCGAGCCACCAAGAGTCCCGGCACCCCACACTCTACAGCCTGCGGTCAGGAGGGGGCCCACCCACCCCCATTCGCCTGAGCCCCCAGCCCCTTCCTCCCTTCCTGGCCATTGCATCAGGCCCTCTGCCCCCTGCCCCCTGCAACAGTCTCAGCATCCCAGAACCCCAGATATGCTCCAGGGCTTGGTCATTAGGACTTTGTATAAATGGTTTCTTTCTCCTTTTTTCTTTTATTCCCTGGTCTACCTCCAACTTAAGGGGAACACTCACGGCCTAGGTTATCTCCCACCTCAGTGCTTCTTGGTGTCCCTTTTATATCCAGTGCTCCCAGTAGCTGGCCAACAGAGGCCACTGGGCTTGAGGGCCGCCACCCAGCCTCAGTCAGGAACACGGCTGCTACCTCTTCCTGGGCTACTTGTCCTCTCCCACCTGGCAGTCAGCTTGTCAGCTGGGAGCCTTTTGCCTGCCTTTGAGTTTCACGCTGTTTCCTTCTTATGCTTCACCCTCAGACTAACTGTGCTGTGTCTCCTGGCCTTTCCTCAGCCTGCCTCCTTCTTCCTCCCAACCTGCGCCTTCCAAATCCAGATCTTTACTGGAATTTGTCACTCCCGCTTACCCTGATCCAAAGCTACAGGGGGCTAACTGCTCCGGGGATGTGGGAGACCCCTGCCTCATTCGTCAGCCCAAGCTGGAGCCATGGGGAGCCTGTCCTTTTGCAGAGAAAACTAGACTGTCCCCTTCAGCTTGCTCACTTCCTCGCTCCCATACCAGGAATCTGGAATTTGCTCCAGATGCCTGATTTCCTGAAGCAGACCCCAATGTGTGGCCTCCAAGCACCAAATCCCAGCAAGAGGGTCCTCTCAACTTAGCACTTGGTCAGAAACATCTCCAGGGAATCCCCCCATGAAAACCTGTCATGGATGAGGTCCTAAACCACCTTCAGGAAGCAGTTCTTAGTTTTTGTTTTTAATGGGGACAATATTGAAGGTGATGGGTAAGAGAAAATTTATAGCAAAAGAGCTATTTTAAAGAGAATAGAGCTGATGTTTCTTGTGAAGATTGTTGGGTGTTTTTTCCTGAAGAAGAAACCCTTTTTGTATTTGTGGGATTGTTGATTTATCTGTTTTTAAAATATATTTGATTACAACCCTCCCACATCCTTAATTTTTCTCATCACCAAGAAACTCCAGCAAAGGGCAGGGAGAAGGCACTGACCCGCTTTTTTGACTGTTCACCCCGCACACACACAGATTCCCCCACTGATGTTTGGAGGCAATATAAGGGAAATGCTTTGCACTCGGCTCTCTGAAGGCATGGCAGCATCCTTTGGAGAGTCAGTCATCTCCAAGCTGCTCTGTGGGCAGCCGGACCTCCGTGCTTACACATCCATGTCACCGTTTGTACATCTGCACACACTTACGGGACGTGAACCTGGAGAGGCCCACACTGTCATACAATCAGCAGGCTATGCTGGGTCCGAATGTGACCCTGAGCATTTCTGAAACCCGTTCGCCTCCCACAACCTGCTCTCCTTACTGAAGACCACCTTACTGAACTGAACAAGCGGGCTACGATTCAGAGAAACCAGAATGCCAAGTCATACTGAGTCACACCTGAAGTCCCTTGGTCCACTACTGCCCACAGCACCTAGTGGCCCCTTCCTAAATGAGGCAGACCCAGGCTCAGCACACTGGTTTTCTCTAGACCTTCTTTCTCTCTGGGGGAGATATGGTTCTTAAGAAGAACTGGAACTTGCTACACCTCGTCTTGCTGGAATCTGGGAGGCAGACACTCGGTGTGTTCCTAGGGAGGCTCAGCCTTTTCTCCGTGGGGGGGATTCTTTTCCTCTCCTTCCTATTCCTCTCACTGCTGTTTGCTTGTACTGTGCTCCTGGTTCCCCCTTTATTTTGCTGTGTGTTCAGTTTGCAGTTTTGTTTTGGCTTCACTTTAGAAAAAAAACAGAAATGAAATCTACTCACCTAACTAGGACCACCTTGAATAATAACAACCAAAAAACAAATCTGCCATTATTCCCAAGACCTCAAGTGTTTCCAAACTACCCAACACAGTGTAGTCAGCACCTTTGGTCCGGGATGACCTGTACAAAGGAGACTTTGCTTTCCAAGCGGGCTGCCCACCACCCTCTTAGAAGGGTTTTGAATTCACTGCACCTGGGATCTCATCTCAGAAGATGTTTTTCACAATGAACTCAGTCCCATCTGGAGATTCCACCCAGGGAGACTCGCCACTGGAAAGCAAATCAGCGACCTGCGTCATCTCACCAAGGACTCTGAAAATCATCTAGACAAGAAACTGCCAGTCTGAAACTAGCCGCCTCAGGTGGAGGCTGGCCTGCCTTCCCCACGTGGTCCCATGGGGAAGTGCAGGATAGCCGTGACCCTGGGTAATCCCAACCCCTTTCCGTGTGCAAACTCAGCACTTAGAGAAAGGAGAGGCAAACCACAGCCCTAGGCTTTGTTTTGGTTTGCAAGCTGAAGAGTTCTCCAGAATTCCTTTTTTAAAATTGCGGCGGGTTCCCTTTTGGGTCGATGCACCAAATTTAGACTCTGGAAATGACCTAAAGTTAGGCGACCACAGGGCCTGTTTCTTCCCTAAGCCTGTGTTTATCAGCATGTTGGGAAGACAAGATTCCATCACCCTCACCTACACCCCCCGCCCCGAAAGCCTGCCAGGCCTTTCTCTACACCCAGGAGCTGTGTTTTCATAACCTGCTTGCAGATCTTGCCCAAGCCCCTAAATCTTCCCTTATCACAAGTCAGCGTAACCCTAGGCCCCTCGGTCCGACTGGATCTGCCGGCCTCTCCCTCCAAGAAGCACTTGGAAGAGACACACCGGGCCCCCAACACTAGTCACCTTCCACCCGGATCCCCCCGAGGACGGACACAGGACAGGACTCCTTTCAAGACAGATGCCCGTGTGAGCAGAGTGCCAAGAGCTAAGTACATCTGTGTTTTCTCTCCCTCCACCCAGATCACCCCAAGACTCCGGAGCAGCCTCAGCCTTACCTTCCCGACCAGTTAATGGTCGTCCACGAAACGGAAGCAGACCCCACGCCCAGCAAGAGCCTGGGGAGGAACCCAGAGGCAGAAACAGCCACCCTGCCCCCCAGCCTCACCCCTACGCTGCAGCCCACCATCTCCCTGCTCTGTGAGGACTCAACTGACACACTGAGTGTGGAGTCACTGACCCTTGTCCCCCCTGTGGACCCCCACAGCCTCCACACTCTCACCACCATCCCCTCACCTCCCACAGCTGCCCCGGATGAGGAAGCTGATCCTCCGGAGCCAGCAGGCCCCAGCGAGCACTGAGCCAGTGCTGAGGTCCCTCCTGGGTGGCCCCGCTGGAGGGGGACCTAGTGGAGGGGACAAAAGGGCGTGTTGGGAGCCAGCACAGCAACCCCAGCAGCTCCTGGGAGAGAGTCCACTGAGGCCTTCTCATTCCTCCGTCATTATCCAAGGAGCACCCAGGAGGAAGGGAGAAACATGTCGAACAGCGAAACTTAGACATCTCCTTGGGATATTTATTTCCACTTTGGGCAGCCGACGAAAGCATCTATGTAAAAAGTCCAAAAAAATCCTCCACCCTAAGGTTTGATCTCATGTTAAAAGTATAATATTACTGTTAAGATTTCAGTTTTGTTTTCCCTTGAAACTTCCCAGTGTTTTTTGATTTTGAGTCCCCAGTACAGTTTTCTCCGTTTTCTTAAATGATTCTTATTTATCTCATACTCATTCACTCTGCCAGCCTGTGGAATGGCAAAGTCCCTTCCTGGAAAGTTTAGACTATTCTTCAAACAAAAAATAAGGGAGAGACACGTATTCTCAGGTACAGAGCTGAAGGGCCAGAAGTTTTGCTGCAGCCACCCAGGGTCCTGGCATGAACCCAAATGAGGTCCTGTGATGAGGGGAGGGTGTTTCCAGCTCCCCGACTCGCCAACGTTCCTCAGCTCTCTCTTACAGTAACCAAGCTGGGACAGCTTTCAAGCCGCATTCTCCACCCTTGCCATCTTTGTCTCAGAAAGAAGCGCCTAGAACTCCTGTGGTCCCAGAGGCTGTTCTGGAACCCCCAGGGAGGGAAGCAGCCTTCGCCCCCACCTGTGCACTGATTGCATGTGAGAGACCCGGAGCCACCCCACCCCAGGTGCACGTTTGCAGTGCCTCGCCCTTTGCCATCAGCCTCAGAGCGCCAGGCTGGTCTTGGTGGTAGTTCTTGCAAAGATGCTCATTTGTGTTTGAAAAGCCCCCCAGCACCCTCCTCCATTTGGGCCAAACAACTCCCCTTTTTCCAGTCTGTGTGAGATGAATACTCTCATCCTGCCCTCCACCATGGACCCATGGACGTGTCCCCCAGATAGATACAAACTCAAGAGCAATGTCAGGGTGGACCTGGCAACAGGACACAGCTGAGAGCTTGTGACCTGCCCATCAGAGAACACAGGACTTCAGTCTCCTGGGCGGGACCAGGGAGCTGTGTCCACTCTCAGCAGACCCCACCTGGAGAGGCGGCTATTTAGACAAGGTGCCACCTGCCTCCCCACAGCCCCCCAGCATCCTTGCTGGTGAGGAGGGGATGCTTGTCCTTGTTCTAGGGCCTGATGGTCCAGAGGGAGCAATGAACAAATGGCCTTGGCTCCAATGAAGGACCCCAGCCATCCAGGTCTGGGCTGTCTGTGCAGGGGGACTTCTGGGGTTAGCTGCAGAAACCCATCAACGTCCTCGCCGCGTCCCCACAGAAAGGTGCTGGAGAAAATTCAAAGCAGGCAGTGCCCGGGTCCACCCACCCCAAGTACATCGTTGGGTGCACCAAAGCCGGGGAGCAAGGCAGCCACGTGAACCCCCAAACTTCAGCTCTGAATGTTACCATGGAGACGCGACAGTCCCATCCTCCTTGGGAGCCCACCGCTCCATAGTGTGCTGGTGAGAGCAAGTCAGACTGCCAAGCTGGAGAGCGAGGGAGGCCTTGGGTGGCTTATGGTCTGGCTCCCAACCATGCTTGGGCTGGGCTTGTCCCTGTATTCTTCACCTCCATCCACCTGTCCTGCTTGGTCACTCCTCCACTCCTCCACACTTGCCATCGGCCTATGACCAAGGAGCTATGTGAAGATGTGCCCCCCGTTAAAGACACCAGGTTTCTCTGGGGTCCCAAGATGCACTCCAGGGGACTGAGTTCTGGCCTTTTCTCAACGCAATAAATGTGAGCTACTTCATGTCGTTCTGTCGGCATTTGGCAAACACTGTCAGAGTTCCTATGTTCCTTTGAGCTGAAAATATGTAAATAACCTTGTCCCAGGGAGGCACAGGGGTGGGGGGGATGAGGGAGTTTGGGAAACCTCGCTAGGCCCAGGGGCCAGTCTAGGGAAGTTCCTACATTCGCCAGCGTGACTCATGCTTCGTGGGTACTTAGCACAGGGAGGGAATGAAAACTAGAACTTCCTTGTAAATTTGAACTTGGCAATAAAAGAGAAAAAGTTACCAAGAGTATTGTGTGCAATTCCTCGACACCGTGGGGGCACCTCCACCCAGCAGGCTCCCACAGCCCTCTTCCCACCCCCTACACTAGAACAAGCCCTCCTCCCAGGCTGGGATCCCCTCTCTGGTGTCCAGGGCTCCATCAGGTGCAGTGAGCTAGATCCATGTTTTATAACCCATCACCCAAGGCTCAGGTGGCTCCCAAACCTGCACCTCAGACTCTACTTCTGTGGAGTGCAGAGCTACAGAGCCCAGCTGGACACTTGGGCGTGTCCACACAGAAGGGTATGTCACCACAGAGAAGGACTCAGGAAAATTCAGGGCTCCCTCTGTGAGACGGAGTTGGGTGAAGTCTGCTGGCTGTACCCAGTTACAGTCCACACCGGCACACCCCCGTGAATCCTGGGAATCCCTGAACACCGGGTGGAGATTCTCCAGAAGTTCAAGTCTAGCCAGAGTGCTCTGAGGAGGAGCTCTGTTTCCACGGGGCCATCGAGGTGGAACCCAAGTCTGACCCAAATGGCCAAACTTGGGACCCCCTCTCCTCCAACAGGATGCCACCGTAAGTGGGCAGCCTCTTCTGTATGTGTGTCCAGCTTCTGACCAGCTAGCTCCCCATCCTTGAAGGTACCCAGACCCCTTAAGTGAGATTGGACTCTAGCTCACCGAGGTCATTTCTACTGGGTGCCCTGACCCTATGGACTCGAGGGCATCCATGCTTATCAGTGACTTCAGTCTAGTCAAGGAGTTTTGCTGGAAGGATGTCTGGGGGAATACATGGTGGACTAGACCTTCCCACACATGAATCCAATGATGACCTCAAGACAGGTCAGGGCCCCCTGCACAGGAGAAACTGAGGCTCAATGGGGTTCAGCAACCATCTGGGGAACCTAGGACTGCATCTGCGAAACCCCAGATTGTTTTTCACAGGTTCTGGAATGTGGACAGGAAGGCGATAAACAGTGATTTTTCAGCCGGCGAGAATGCATGTTGCAATTGTCTGGAACACTGTCCAAAAGCCAGAGCTACACCCGCCCTCGTCAGACCCCCCGAGATGACAACAGCAGGCTGAGAGCCCTTTGCCAGGGCCAGGTACCAAGTGGGTACTCAGTATGTATATCCTGTCCTCTAGGGCTCTGTAGTGGGCCCACCCTGGAACTCACTGCCCTGCCGCCTTGAGGGTAGTGAGGCTCACCTCATAGTAGTGAGGATTCAAGGATGTGTGCTCAACCCAGGGCCGGGGGTGGGGAGGGGGAGCGGTGCTGTGGAAGCCAGGCCTGGCGGGCTCAACCCACTCTGAGACAGGCCAACCTCCGCCCTCTCGACCAGCGTCACTCCCAGGACTGGTCATTCGCTTGTGTGGTAGCCTCTTCACATCTCTGCTTCCTCATTTGTAGTGTGTGCCGCGAAGATGCATCCCATAGACCTATCAGTGCGTCCCCCACTGGCTGCCCAAAGGGAGAAGGGCAACAATGGTGAGTGGTAGGCCCATCAGTGGATTGGTCTCCTGTGGCAGCCTTCTAGGGGAAGACCAATTCCCAGCCACTTGCTGGAAACTCCCTTTCCTCCTGCCCTGCCTCCTCGTGGCTCTTTGGGGAGGTGGGAAAAAACCCTCGGTGCCTGTAATGCTGTGTTCTTCAAAGATGGCTGTGAATCACCGAGCCCGACCACATGGGCCTGCCCGGGAATCCATGAGCAAGTGTGCCCCACAGTGCCCCTGGCCTGGGACAAGCCTGGACCCTGCCCAGCCTCTGCCTTGAGCTCCAGACACCTTGCTCTGTTTGTCTCACTTTGGAACAGTGCCCCTCCCCCCACAATCGTGGCCCCATGCCCACCTCAATGCATGCCACTTAACACTGAACGATTCACTCTTTGGACTTCTTCAGTTCAATTAAAAGAGAAACTCTCCTACCAGTGGAAAGAACCAAGTATCAACTAACCCACCTCCATTAAGTCCACTCCAAAGTTTTCAAGGCTGTACATCATGGGAACAGAAAGCCTCATCTTTCTCCCACGAAGCAGCTGGTGGATTTGAACTTCTGACTTTGTGGTTAGCAATCCAATACTTATCCTACAGCGTGTCATCAACTAAAGGTACCGTTAGAATAAATACACAAAATCCATAGTCTTGCATTCTAACGGGGTGCCGATTCAACGGCTGGATTTTCCAAGGCACCTCTAGGTGGGCTTGAACCACCAACCTTTCAATTTGCAGCAGAGCATGTTAACCACACTACTCCCCTTCCTCAGGATGGGCACCAAATAAATGAGATCAAGTAACAGCAAAAATAAAAATGTTTCCTGGCCTGCAGTACCAGCTTCCCTGGCACTCCAACATCTGCTTCCTTGCAACTCCACTTTCCCACATTTATGGCTCAATAAACCGTGACATCTAGAGAGGAGCAGGCAAGGGGTAGTGAGCGGTGCTGGTCCTCAGTCTGGTCAGGTTACAGGAGGGGAGCTGGGAGGAGCCGGTCTTCCTTTCACTTTTGTGGTTTTTAAACATCAGTTGTTGAGGTGATATTCACATAACACTAAAGTCATCATTTTAAAAGGGCCTTAGTTCATCCACAGTGGCGTACAACCACCGTCTTCTGTCTGCTTCCAAAACCTCTCCCCCTATTGCAAAGTCAACTCCCTGAGCCAATAGTCGTCAGTCCCTACCCCGCCTCCTCTTAGCCCCTGGCAACCACCAGCCTGTGTTTTGTCTCTTATGGATTGGCCCATCCTGGGGATGTTATATCAGTGTCTGCTTTCTTGAGCACAGTAAAGGATTCACGCATGGTGTCGTTTTTATCCAAAGTTCAGTTGTTTTTATGCCTGAATAATATCCCGTCGTCTGGGCCATTTGGTTTATCCATTCATCTGTTGGTGGATATTTGGGATGTCTCTGCCTTTGGGCTATCATGAATACTGCTGCCATGAGTAATTCTGACTCATAGCATGTATACAGATTTTGGGGTAAACACCTATTTTCAATGCTCTTGGGATCTGCACACGATGAGTCTGAATTGATTCAATGGGTTTGGGTTTGCATGATGTCCTGTTAACATATCTAAAGTATGTAAGTCAAAACCTTATAAATAAAGCCTTACCCAGCTGGCTTCTAGGGGGCGTTCTAAAGTAGATGGTGGTGATTGTATGCCACCAAGTCAGTTCCAATTCATAGCGACCCTGTATAGAGTTTCCAAGGTTGTAAATCTTTGCTGGAGCAGAAAGCCTCATCTTGCTCCCCTGGGAAGGCTGGTAGTTTCGAACTGCAGACCTTGAGGTTGTCAGCCTGACTCAGAACCACTGTGGTACCAGAGGAAGGCCAGTGAAAAGGAGGAAGACCATCAGTGAGATGGGCTGAAACAATGGTTGTAACACTAGACTCAAACCTAGCAACAATGTGAGGATAGTGCAGGACCAGACAGTGTTTCATTCTGTTGCTCATAGAGTCATTACGAGCTAGAGTTAACTCCTCGGCACCTAACATCAGCAACATGGTAATTCTGCATGGGACTTCTTGAAGAGCGGCCGAACTGTTTCCCACAACGGCTGCTCCGTTGCCCATCGCCCCAGCTTCTTTAGCTTGACAAATCCAAATGTTTGACATCACCCGCCATTCAGCTGAGTGATCTGTCCATTCCTCTTCTCTGTCCTTCTCTTTCTTATTCGATGCTTGTTTTCTCTACTGGTTGCCAAAGTAATGTATGGTTCTGGTAGGAGAAGCCCTGGATTGCTAACCATAACATCAGTAACTCAAACCCACCGCCTTTCTGTAGAATGCTGAGGCTTTCTGCTCCCATATAGATTTACAGCTTCAGAAACCCTATGCAGGGTTGCTGTGAGTCGTAATGGACTCGAGGGTCGTCCACCATAGGTTGGTGGTTTGGGTTTGGTAGGATTTGGGCAAAGAATAGAAAAGGTATTTCCCACAATCCCACTATCAAGGAATCAACCGGGTTGACATATTGGCCAACTTCCTTCCTGTCTTTTATGTTGGTATATTTTAGCAATTGAGAGAATCCTGTGATTCTGCTTTTGACCCTATTCTAAGTACTTCCCACACTACTGACCACTGTCCACCTGTCAGTGTGTGATGGCTTGAATGTTGCTATGGTATTAGAAGCTATGCCTACTGGTATTTCAGATACCAGTAGGGGCAGCCATGTTTCAACAGAGTTTTCAGATTTAGAATAAGAAGAAAGGCCTGGCTGTCTTCTGAAAATTAACCAATGAAAACCCTGTGGAGCACACCAGAACACTGCCTCAGACTTGCTTACTCTGGAGGCGGCGTCGTTACAAAAGAGGGGTCACTCACTAGAGAAGGCCATTTGTTTTGCTTTGTTTTTTACTTTTTATTGTGAATTGAGGGAAGGTTTACAGAGAAGATCATCAGTTTTACATTCAACAAATCCCACACTTAGTTTTTATCTCTATGATTGTAACCCCCTCCAGGCACCAGCTTACCCCACTGCTTCCCTGGGGTTCCTAGTTCCAATCCACCCTCCTTCCCAACCCTTCTCAACTTTGTCTTGAGGTCACTGCTGCCCTTTTGATCTTGAATGGTTGACCATTCCATGGTGAGCAGACCTCACCAGTGTTGTTGTTCCCCTCCCCCCCCCCCCATATACCTATCTACTGCTTGGCTGAAAATTGGACTACAAGGATGAATTCTGTTCCAGACCTGAAGGGTGGTCGAGGACCATGGTTTCAGGTTCCTCCAGTTTCTTTCTAACCAGTAAACCCGGTCTTTTTTTTTTTTTATGAGTTTGAGTTTGGGTCCACATTTTCTTCTACTCTGTTGGGGACCTTCCAATGTGATCCCTTTCAGAGCAGTTGATAGTGGTAGCCCGATTCCATTTAGCTCTTCTGGTCTCAGGGTCATGTGACTCATGCTGATTTGCACCATTGGTCCATTGGAAGAGTTGATTCCAAGCATCTTCAGTTTTCATCACTCTTCTTTCTTTTTGCACATGGAGAAGCCAATAGTTTGCACCTTAGATCATCGCTTATGAGTTTTTAGGATCCCAGATGCTACTCATCAAAGTAGAATGTAGAACATTGTCTTTGTGGCTGTGTTGTGGAAGGTCATCATATCTGGTAAAATGGAGAGCCAGCGAAGACAAGGGAAGCCCACGATGAGAGGGATTAACCCAACGGCCGCAGCAATGGGCTCAAACATCACAGATGGTGAATGACAGGCAGGATCAGAGGACCAGATAGCATTCCCTTCTGTTTTCCACAAGGTCACCATGACCTAGTGGGAGAAAATGTGGAACAAAACTCAAAATTATAAAAAACCAGGCCAGGTTTACTGGTCAGAAAGAGACTGGAGAAGCCTGAGACTATGGCCTTTGACCACCCTTCAGGTCCAGGGACTTGCGAACGCTCAGCTACTACTAAGCAATGGAGCCAGGCTGGCTCAGCTACAGCCCCATTTACCAAACGTACTGTACACGCCGGTCCCCGTGAAACGCACTGGACATGCCTGACCTCAGTTCTTCCTCCAGCATCTCATTCCCACCTTACAGATGAGCTACCTGTGACCCAGTAACGCCCAGCTCCCAAGTACAGAGTCAGAGCTTCAACTCCCAAGTCCCAGAACGGCAAGGACAGAGGAACGTGGAGCCAGGCTCCAGCTGCCAGGCAAAGCTCTGCTTCCCACACCTGCCCTGAGAATTCTCGGAAGCCGCCACAGCTCAGAAACTTCACCTAATCCTGCTAATTTCTGCACTTGATGGATTGCCAGCCTGCTGATCTACCTGGGAACCCACAGGTTGTTTGAGATAGATGCCAAAAAACCTTGGGAGCAGCACCCTCTGCCCCACTGGGTGCAGAACCTCCTCACCTGCCCTTCCATGGGTCTGCTTCCCCAGCGGTTAGAGTGTTGGTTTACTCAGCAAACTCTTACTGAGCATCTACTGTATCCCAGGCGCTATTTGAGACTCTGGGTGGGCAGGAAACCTGTCAGATGAAACTTCTAGCAGCCTGGGAGCTGGTGCACCACCAGGGGAGGCAAGCACTAACGAAGTCTATTGTGAAGTGAGTCGAGGGGGTCCTGGTGGTACAACGGGGGAGCGCTGGGCTGCTGATTGAACGGTGAGCAGATAGAAGCCAGCAGCCACTCAAGGAGAAGGATGTGACAGTCCGCTTCCTTACAGAAGGCAGCTGTGTGTGTACATGTGTCTCTGTGTGTGTGGGTGTGCCTGTGTGTGGGTGTATATACATGTGCCTATGGGGGTGTATACATGTGTCTGTATGTGTACATGTGTCTCTGTGTATGCATACATGTGGGTGTGCCTGTGGGGATGTATACATGTGCTTATACATGCATACATGTCTCTGTGCACGTGTGTGGGTGTACCTGTGTGTACATGTATACATGTGTGTGTGTGCCTTGTGAATGTGTGTACATGTGTCTGTGTGTATGTGTGTGTGCCTCTGTGTGTGTGTGCCCTGTGTCTCCACATGTGTATGTGTCTGTGTGTGTGTGTATGTGCCCATGTGTGATCGGGCAGCACTAATCCAGGCCAGGGCAGGACCATGGTAGGAAGGACCTTGGCCACTTCTCTGAAGGAAGTCTCCAGGCAGTCTGATTCCTAGAAGGAAGGGCCACGCCCAGTGGTTACCTGCAGCCACCGGTGCCAACGACCAGGTGATTCTGCCACGTGTCCACTTCCAGGGAAAAAGGGAGTGGTCAGGCCACAGCTCCTGTGGGGTTTTTTCTTGGCTGCAGCAGCACCTGGTGTGGAGCAGATGGGCAGGCTGGAGGCATGGACTTTACAACCCCCCTCCAACCCAGGGCAGGGCTCCTTCTGCCATTCTGGGCAACACAGCCCCTGTTTCTCTATTGACCCCAGGGCCATAATACAATGTTGTTAGCTGCCATCAAGTTAGCCCTTGACACATGACAACTGCATGCACAATAGGACAGAGCCCTAGACCATCCCCATGAACAACTGCAGATTGGACCGTTGTGCTTGGTAGGGTTTACGTGGACTAGTATTTGGAAGTCAATCACGAGGTCTTTCTTCCAAACCTGTTCAGTATCAACAGGTAAGCCGGAGGTATGTAAATGAAGTGAAATCCTATGTGGGGTCTGCAGGTCTATTTCAAAGAGCCTGAGGGCAGCGGGGAGCTCTGTTGGGAGTTTTTAGGGGGACAAGATATATAAATAGAGCTAAGCTCCTTCCTTAAAAGGAGCTCTGATAGCGTAAGGGTTACGAATCGGGCTGTGAACCGCAAGGTCAGCAGTTCGAAACTACCAGCTGTTCTGCGGGAGAAAGATGAGGCTTTCTGCTCTCGTAAAGATTTACAGCCTCGGAAACCCTGTACAGGGTCACTATGAGTCGGAACCGACTCCACGGCACATAACAACAACAGCAACAAGTTCCTTAAAGTACATATTGATAAGTTCAAACAAAAGAAAACCCAATCTCTGGGGCTAGCATTGCAGAGGAAAGGCATCCAGAGCAGTAAGGGAGGATCAGACGGGGGACAGGAGCTTGATCAGGCTAGATAGGACCCTAAGGTGGACCCAGAGCTTTCTGCCCACTTGGGGGCAGGAACTGGCCTTGGGTTGGAGCATCGAGGGACACAGGAGTGAGGAACCTGGTGTGAAGGTGGGAGCCTGAAGGGATTCGTGAAATGGGTCTTGGCTTTCGCCACTAAGGCAGGGTCAGGATACAGACTTTCCCCACCAAACTGCTAGATAGGGAAGAAGTCTCTAGTGAGAAATTGGAAGCTCTAGCCTGCCTCTGTGTGTGGAGAGAGGACTGGCAGGATCATCTAAGGTCTGGATTGATACTTCTCTGCATTGCTGGACTCAATATGGAAATTATTTCTTCGCCAGAGTTCACACATATACATACACAAATCTCCCTGCTAAAGAGAAACTCACAATAGAAATTAACAGCCCCAGAGTGGGCTGGCTGAGCATGGGCTCCTGGGTGGTCTGTACACCCTGATGGCACGCCCACCACAAACCCCTTCCCCATTTACCAAAGTCTCCACTTGTGCTGCTTACAAATACCTGTGGGATCCAGAGTTAGGGGTTTTATTTTAGGGTTGTTTGTTTTTTTCTTTGTTTAGGTTGTTTTCAGTTTCACAAATTATTGGAATCTTGGGAAGAGAGTTCTTGTATACTGTGTACCCAGTTTCTCCTGTTGTTAGCATCTTCATTACTATAGCACAGTTCACTGTTAATGACCCAACATTAACGCATTCTTATTGGTTAAAGCCCATCCTCCTGGTGTTCAAACCCACCAGCTGCCCCTCAGAAACCTTATACAGGGTCGCTATAAGTCAGAATCGACTCGATGGCACTTACAAAGCAACTACAAAGCCCACCCTGTACTCAGATTTCTTCAGTTTAGCTATTCCTGTCCCAGGATTCCACATTACGTTTTAAGACATTATCTAGTCAAGAGGAGCCTAACCATGTTTCCTTTGGCTCCTCTTGGGTAGATAACATCATAGACTTTCTTGGTTTTTAGTAACGTGCACAGTTTTGAGACATGCTTGTCAGGGAGTCTGTAGAATCTTACTAAATCAAAATGTGCTTTCCTCATGATTGTATGGGGGTATTGTGTTTTGGGGAAGAAGAGGTTATCCTGTCATTTATTAAACTTTTTTTCCTTGTTTAGAAGTCTTTTTATCTCAAAATCTACTTGATTTCCTCACCACTCCCTGTCTTTGCTTTGTAGTTGACGTCATTATAAATTGGTATCTCTAGTTCCCTATTCTCAGTTTTGTAGATTTGTTCTACTTTGTATACTTACGTATCTGGATTGAGTACTGAGCAATGTTGTCATGTAAGACTATGTCAAATTGATGTCTGCTGTTGATTCTCAGTCCAAAGAATACCCTTTAGTATTTTTTTGTAAAGTTGGTCTGGTTATTACAAATTCCTTTACTTTCTGTTTTTCTGGAAATGTCCTAATTTTGCCATTGTATTTGAGGGACAGCTTTGCAGGGTATATGATTTTTGGTTGGCAGTTTGTTTTTTTCTTTCAGAGTTTTGTATATGTCATCCATTACCTGGTTTCTGCTGAGAAATCAAAGCTTAGTCCTATCGGTTCTCCTTTTCCTATTTCTAGAACTGCTCTCAGAATTCTTTATTGTCTTTGGTTTTGGAAAGTTTGATTAGGATGTGTCTTTGTGATGGAATCTATCCTGTTTGGGGTTCATTCAGCTTCCTTAATGGCTATGTTCTCATCTTCCAGAAACAATTGACAATTTTCTCGGTGTTTTTTACTGTTTCTTCCTGTTCTGTAATTCTGATTACCTGTAAGTTATTGAACTTCATGGTAACCCACATAAATCTCAGACTTTCTTCAGATTTTTTCATTCTTTTTTCAGATTGCTCTTCTAGTTTACTAGTATTGAGAGATTGCTTGCCAAGTTCACTAATTCGGGTTGCATTCATTCCAGTCTACTCTTTTGTCCTTTCAGTGAATTGTTTATTTCTGAGTTCTTAGCATTAATCTTCTGGATTTCTATTTGCAGATTTTATATTATTTCAAAATTTGCATTAAATTTGACTATTTGGTCTTTAGTGTTTTCCTAAATTCTTCTAAAGTTTTTTTCTGTTCTCCTTGCTTTCCTCAATTTTTCTGTCAGTCCGTTGGAGGCACCTAACTATCATTCTTTTAAATTCATTCTCAGTTGGTTCCATTGCCTTTTCTTCCTCAGAAACGTTTTCTGGCTCTGCATCTTTGTCATTTGTTTGAGCGCCTCACGCTTGTGTGAGCTAAAATCATCTGTTGTCACCTAGTCATTCGAGTGTTGTATTTGTATTTAACTGATGATTGCATGATTGTATGTTGGTGTGTTCTTAGGCTGTCACCAACTGTTTCCTGGAGTGACTAGAGAATGGAAGAGTGTGTACTATTTTCCATTCTCTGTTCACACAGCTTGGTTTAGGGTGGGTTTGACTGGCGTTGGCTGATGTTTGGTTTTGATCAGGTGGTATGGGAGCTGACACTGGCTCTTGTCCAGTGAGTGGAGCTTTTCCATCACCCGTGTTAATGTACACTGTCAAGTTGTCTTTCTCTACAAAGCTGCTCCCAAAATTTCAAGATGGCAGCACCAGTCAATCTCCTTTCATGGCCCCTGCTCAGCTTCTCCTCCTAATCGGTAGTCAGTCCACTTCTCTAACCTTTCCTCTGAAGCTCAGAGTTCCAGGATTGTCCTCTGTGTCTGTTTCATTAGGTCTCCTGCATCTTTATCGTAGAGGGTCTCTGTAGTATGTCAGCCTAGTCTGCCATCTTGCCAAAGACCCCATGGAATTGGTTTTGAGGAATTCACGGAAGAGCTGAGTTTGTCTCCTGGTCACATGGTAAGAAACATCATCTGAAAACTGTTTGAGTTCAGAGGATTCTAGAGCCTGAATGGAGAGTCTTCAAGGTTGTAAGTCCCTAAAAATTCTCTAAGAAGTGGCAGGAGGGTCTTCCCCAGGGGGTGGAATAGAGGTTTAGAAGGTCTTATTGGGTCAGGCACCCCTTAGTCATCAAAGTGACATCTGCACTTGGCCAGTTTTCAGACAATCTCTCTGTTCCTCCTCTTGAGGAGCCAGGCAAAATACCCAGCCCTGATGCCATGGTGGTTGAGCACTCAGCTGCTAACCAAAAGGTTGGCAGTTCGAACTCACCAGCTGCTTTGTGGGAGAAAGATGTGGCAGTCTGCTTCTGAAACGATTTACAGCCTTGGAAACCTCCTGGGTCTGCTCTACTCTGTTCTATAGGATCGCGATGACTCAGAATCGATGAAGGCAGTGGGTTTGGGTTTGGGGGGGTGGGATATGGACTCACAGGGCTGGGGACCTCATTCCACATCTGTACGAAACAGCTAACCCTTAGCAAGTGTCCAGAGCCGAGAATCAGCTACCTTTGCTGGGCACAGGTACACAGATGGTCAGATGAAGTCCTTGCCTTCTTGAACCCGGTGTGGTACCTTCACTTCCTCATTCAGCCCTGATCACAACCCCAGGAGGTCGGAATCAGATGGAGTGGCAGCCTCCTCAGGGTGGCATCGAAGCTGTCTTAGGCTCTGACTCCTGGTGACGTATGTATGTGTAGTTGACTGATGCATACCCATTCCTGTGCCAACTCATGATCCTTGGCATGTTGGAGTCCATTGTGGTCATCGTGTCTGACTGTTTCCTGGAGAGTTTCTTACATTTTCACTGACACTTCACCAAACAAACAGGGTGTTCTTGTCTCGTGACTGGTCTTTCCTGATAGCAGGTTAGTGTGGCTTCTAAGTGTCATTCTGGTTGTATTTCTTCTAAGACTGATGTATTCGTTCTTCTAGCAATCCAGAGCATATTTGATATCTTCAGCAACACCCCAGTTCGGATGCATCTGCTCTCCTATCTTCCTCTTTCATTGCTTTCACATGTATACGAGGTGATAGAAACACAGTGGTTTGGGTCAGGCGGGCCTCAGTCCTCAAAGTGACATCTTTGCTTTTTAAAACGTTGCTGCTGGGTGTCATCAAGATGACTTCAACTCATAGCAGGCCCATGTGACATAGCAGAACTACCGCAGGGTTTCTTAGGTCATGGTGCTATGGGGTAATGCACTGGACCACAAGGTCGGTTTGAATCGCAAAGTCGGCGATTCAAACTCACCAGCCACTCCTTGGAAACGCTACACAGGGTCGCTATGAGTGAATTGATTGAACAACACTTAACAACAACAACTGTCCTTAAAGGAGCAGATCATCAGATCTTTCTTTCTTGGAGCCGCAAGTGCCATCAACCATGGAGCCACCAACCAAGCGCCTAACCGTTGGGCCATCAGGACTCCTTCTGAAACTTTAAAGAGCTCTTAAAACTTTTAAGGAGTCCTGGTGTTACTGTAGAATAAGCATTTGACTGCTAACTGCAAGGTCTGAAGTTCAAACCCACCAGCCACTCCACAGGAGAAAGATGAGACTTTCTGTTCTCGTAAAAATTTACAGCGTTGGAAACCCTCTCCAAGGTTCCTAAGTTACAATCAACTCATGGTAGAAGGGGGTTTTCGCCATTTGATTCTTTGCTGCTTCTATGTGTGTTCTACTATGTACTGTGCACGTTGCAGTGGGATGTACCGTGCTGTTCCCCGAGCTCACAGAAGGAGTCCCCCAACCCAGGGAGGAAGGAGGGGGACAGCCTGGAAGTCACGGTGCTTCTGGGCTTGAAGAATGGCATTTTTTTCTGGAGATGGTGGCATGCCTGTATTCAAATCCTGTTTTCCTGTACTTCTTCCATAGAATGGGGATAATGATATTCCTTCCTGCTGGGCACTGGGAGGGTAGAATGAGAAAATGCTCGTGGCAGAGTAGCTGGCAAGGAGTCCAGCTAATGGTCGTTGAGCTCGTTACTAATGAATGAAGGGCTGGACCAGATGATGAGTCATAGGAGCCAGGCACCGGTGATTGATCCAACGAGATGAATGGACACATGGACCAATGAATGAAATATTTGCTCCCAGAGCTACAGAGCTGAGACCCTGAGGTGGGGAAGAAGTGGGTTACCTGAGTCAGCTCCCCACAGCTCCAGCTCATGAAAAGGTCAGAGGCCAGATGACAGCTCCCCTAAATATACACCCCTTCTTAATCACCCCTAGCAGGGTTCCCCTGAGTCAGCCTCCAGCTCACACTTCCTCCCCAGACCCAGCCACCATGAATCAGGGATTTTCAGGGGAAACAAGAACCGAAGGACTCAGCAAAGTAGCCCAGCCTGGTGTGTCTGGAGCTGTGACCCGGCTGGTGGGGGGCAGAGGGGGGAGTGTCTCCTGACACTTCCCTAGTTACAGAGGGAACCTTGCCCTTGGGACGAGGTAGCCTCTGCCCATGGCTTCAGGGCTGGGAGATCGCTGGGGTGGGGTTGGGGTGGCCCCACTGCCCTGTTCACCCTGGGCAGAGCTGCTTACCTTACAGTCAGTTACTCTGGCCACCGTGACAAGTAGCAATAAGAACAAGGGACATTCACTGAGCCGGCTGCAGTGCCTCAGGTCCTCCTTCAGCTCCAATCACAATCCAGGAGTTCAGATACAGATGGAATCAGATGGAGTGGCAGCCTCCTCAAGCCCAACCTCAGATATGTGTCCATCCCTCCACTGGACTCCTGGTATGACGCTGTAAGGAGAAGCCCTGGACTGCGGGCCACAAGATCAGCGGTTCAAACCCACCAGCTGCTCCCTGGAAACCCTGTACAGGGTCGCTATGAATCAGAATCGACTCGATGGCACATAACAACAACAATTGTACAGAAGCCCAAGGCCAAGGGATCAAAAAGAAAAGGAGCGCCGTGCTCAGCCGGTCCCAGGAAGTGAGGGAGGATGAAGCATCCCAGTCTGAGAACAGGGGTGCAGGGGTGCAGCTGAAGCCAAGTCACTTTGTGATGGACCCGTGAACTGGGGGTGGAGCAGAGGTGACATCAGTGATGGAGGGCCGCCTGCGTCCCTGGTGATCCCCGGACCTGGGGAATTTGGTTCCTGGGGATCCCCCCCCCGTTGAAGGCTAGGTAGGGGCTTTCTTGTTCTCTCAATGAGGCCCTTTTGGGAGTGTATGGTTACACCTCCATCCATCGGCCCACTCATCCAGGGAGTCCCTCATGGAGCTTTCTGCAGAGACTCCAGAGATGAGAGGGGGTGTTTAATGTGAAAAGGGGGAGCCAGTGAGGGGGTGAAGCCAGTAAGGAAGAGTTGGTGGAGGTGATGTTTCAGGCAAAGTCCTGTATGGTCTTCTCCCTCCAAGAGGTTGTCTTTCTAGAAGGCCAAGTCACCCTGTTTCTGGGAATTGGGAGACCAGGCAACCACAGAGAGATTCAGATGCTTCCTGTAGGAGGAGTGGGCGGGGGGGGGGGGGGCGGGGAAGCTTCCCCAATACCTCCATATTCACATGGGCACACAGGAATCCTTCATTCCTCTGACCTGGAACTCAGGGTCTGGCTCGAATCTCGACCCCAGGGATGAGGCGTCTCCTGTCTGGCTCTGTACCCAAACATGAGGCATGAATGAGCAGGTACCATCTTTCCCATCTTGCAAAGAGAGATTAAATAACTTGTCCAGAATGATAGAGCAACAGGAGACAGAACAGGATCCGAACTCAGCACCAAAGGACTTGTTCTGTTGACCACACCTTGATTGCGTCAAGACATGCTTGTTGGAATGACAGGCTCGGAGAAATTCATTATGATCTATGTCGGCCATGGATCCCGCCCCCCGCATTATAAGTGATGATTTGGAATATTGCCTCATCAGGGAAAATGCCAGGGTGTATCCTGAAAGGAAAACTCAGATTGCAAAAGTGTGAAAACAAATATCCCATTTTTGCTCATTTGAAAAAGTTATTTGCATAGCAAAATGACTAGAAGCCAGTCCTATCAGAAAGTCTAGGCAGCCTCTGGTGGGAGTGAGCTGAGACCCCAGGTGTCCAGCTTTCAGCCTTCTGCTTCTCTTTAGTGTCTGATTTGGGGGGGAGGGGGGTGTTTCTACAGCATTTAATTTGTGTGGTGTAAGTTGGTTGGTTGGTTTCCTTTTAGGGTTTTGATTTCACTTTTTAGAAACGAGAATCTTCTTGAACTGCCCTGGGCTCTGACCACCCATCATGAGGGGACAGAGCCCATGACTCTACCCAGCAGGCATGATGCCACTGAGCTCCTGTTCTTGCTTGTCTGTGGTGGTGGCCACATGTCCCGGGATCGGGGCAGTCCCGTTCTGATGAGCCCTGAGTGAGGAAGACAGTGGTGGTCTCCATGCTTCGTGGGGTAGATGATAAGGTGTTAGGGTACCGTGGCAATGGCTGCAGCCCTTGCCCGGTCTACTATGGTGCCTGGGATGCCATCTCTTCTCCCCTTGTCACCACATCTGTTTGTCCTTGACCCCCCCAGCTCAGACACCCCCTTGTCTAGGAAGCTTCCCCAGATATCCCCTCCGCCTTTGCTTCATTTAAGCCTCACACAGCCCCAGTTTGCAGATGCAGAAACTGAGGCTCAGGGAGGTTCAGGAGCTCACCTGGGGCCACACAGCCATCAAGTGGCAGAGCTCAGTCCCTCCGTCCCCGTGGGTGCTAACCTTCCACCAGCCACCCACCAGAGCATCTCTGTAAAATGTTAACATCTGTTTTCTCTTTCAGTGTTGTTGTGTGCCGTGGAGTCGGTTCCAACTCATAGTGACCCTGTACAGGGTTTCTGAGGCTGTAAATCTTTACAGGAGCCAAAAGCCTCATCTTTCTCCTGCGGAACAGCTGGTAGTTTCGAAATGCTGACCTTGTGGCTTGCAGCCTGATTTGTAACCACTATGCTACCAGAGCTCCTTAGCTTGCCTAAAACCTAAGGCAGATGGGGACTCTCGAATTGCAAAGACTCTCGTTTCTAGGCCCACATAGTCTCTGCCTGGAGAGGTCAGCTCATGTATCCCCACCGTAGAGATAATTGAGGTCCAGAGGGATGCTGAGCCCTACCCAGTGCCTGGTGAGGTAACCTGGCTTTCCAGAAAGGAGCTGGGGAAAAGCGCAGGGAACAACCTGGGGACAGGGAGCAGATGCTTCCTGTATGGGGAAAAGTCACTTCTCAGAATCCTTGGCTCAGTGATAGTGTGATGCCCTTTGACCCCCCCACCCCGAGGTGGGACCAGCAGTCTCTGTTGACAACGCCCTTTCTTCCTAGAGAGCACAGCTGGGCTACTTGATGAGGGCTATGTGACAGGGCACCTGGATGGGACTCTGTCAGGTCCCCGGGGTAGGGGCACAGGGGGGCATCAGGAACTGAACCCTGATGTGCTGGCCTGGCTGTACTGCCAAGGAGGTACAGCCTGCTTTGTCCTGCTTCCTGTTACCCAGACTATGCAAATGAGAGGAAATCGGGCTTCTCCTATGGCAGCCTTCCCGGAATCCTATCCCGTAATCCTATCCCGCCATCGATTGTCCTGAGAAACCAGCCCTGCAGGCCCCAGCTGGGGCGGGGGTAGGGGGTGGAAACAGACGGAACCCTTTCATTTCTGAAGCTTCTCTGGGCACCGAATCTCAGAGGCCAGGCCACTGGACTGCAGGAAAAGGCCTGTTGTGTTCCACCTGGGTGGACCTGTCATGGGCAGCCCACCTGGAACAACGCTTCTGAAACAGAGTAGGAAGTGCAGATGCCCTTGAGGCTCTGAATCATTGTCCCAGAGATCATCACAGCCAGTGCCCTCAGTTTACAGAAGAGGAAACTGAAGACACATTAGGGACAGGGACATGCTCGGGACAACCCCCCCTTCCCCTCACCCACCAAGCTGGTCTCTCCTGCTTGCCACCTGACCAGGTTGGGGTTTCTGAATCTCTTACCTGCTCCCTACCATTCTCTTAGTCCATGGCCAGGCTATGTGAGTGAGGGATCATCTTAAAGCTCACATCTGACCCGGGATCGGGCCCCTTGTCTCTAGTGTTGCTTCATCCCTTGGCACCAGAGTCTCATGCATTACCTCAGAGGCACCGGGCTCCTCAGAGCCCCCGCCCTTGCATCCTGCCCACTCATACCCCATGGCCATTTCCTGTAACTCCTATTCCTCAGCATTACCACCTCCAGGAAGCCTTCCTGGATGCCCCCAGCTGGACAAGGCTCTTCCTCTGGGGCCCCATCGGCTCCTTGCACACCCATCATCACAGCAGAAAACACGTTGGATTCGCATGTCCCTTCATGTCCATTGCCTCCACTGGACTCAGAGCTCATTGAAGAACCTGAAACGGAGAAGGCAGTGGAGGTGCAGAAATGCAAATGGATCTAAGACCTAAAGGGACTAATGCAACTTGTTAGCATCTCCCTCCTCATCATCCAAACCTGCTTCCCACACTAGGGAATTCCCCACCAAATGACTGAGTGCTTGACACAACCCACCTCCCCCTGGAGGAGTCACAAATACACCCCCCTCGCCCCACACACACACACTTGCCTAGCTTTCCTTACAGCTAGGATGTGGTCATGTGACTTGTAGCCAATCAGAGGCATCTGCTCTGGAATTTGAATTGGGTGCTGATTCTGTAAAGAAAACCATGGAGAACTTGCTAGGGGGTGTCTGCACCATCAAGTCCCCGGGCAGCTATAAAGAAATGAGCTGCCACCTGGCTTTTTCACGTGTACCTCTTGCCCTCTTGGGAGTTCAGTCTGTTTCTCTGTTTGAATGGTCTATGGTTGGATTCTATTGTTTGTTGCTAAGACCCCTGGAAAATACAGACATCTCCCACAATGGGGCACCCCAGGACCAGCAGTGAAGGGTGAACCCATGTCCATGAGAATGACCGGAAGGTCATTCAGGGTCAGCTTACAGGGAGGGTCCAGGGGATTCTGGATCAAATGATGGGACTAGGGGTCAGAACGGGGTCCTAGGCTGGCTGGGTCAGACCAGAGTCCTGAAGACAGAGGGGAACTAGTAACCTTCTGCCTTCTGAGAACTAGGGATTTAATTGGACGTGTGACTTGATAATGTTTGCAGTTTAAAAATCTCACTTTGCTGCCTAAAGGAGGCTAGAACAGATGGGCATAACTCAAAGAACAAGCCACCAGGCAAGAGATGGTCCCAGAGGGGCAGACACGGGTAGAGCTGGGATTTGTTGTGGCTGGCCATGGGGAATCATTGAAGTTCTAGGTGAACTGATGGTCAAAAGAAATGCATTTGAACTCCATAGCTGCCTGCAGACCGGTTCTGAGAGTCTCATCCTTGGTCCTCACAGCTTCACAGGAGCTTGCTCCTCACACCTGCACTTCTGTACTATGTCTGAGGTCTAGGGTGAACAGCCATACCTGCCCCAAGAAGAGCCAGGCTCCAAGTCCATGCCCAGGGGGCCTCTCTTACCCACCTTCCCTCCCACCCCCTTACAAAACAACCATTGTCAACGAGTGGGTTTTGACTCATAGCTCCCCTGTACAGCAGAGGAGAGATGCCCTGTCAGCTTTCCAAGGCTACATCTTTATGGAAGCAGATTGTCACATCCTTCTCTTGAGGAGTGGCTGGTGGGTTAGAACTGCCAACCTTTCAGTAATCGGTGTTTAACTACTGCACCACCAGGACATGGGAACATAAAGACTCCAGCCAGGACCCCAGGGGTGGCCTTCACCACCTTGGGTCTCAAACATGTGTGTAGACACCATCCCTCATCTTGCTGGGGAGCCTGCCTCATGTGTCCTCTTCACTCGATTCCTCAGGGCAGCCCCGTGGAGGACCGTTACTTGTCCTGTTTGGGGGCTGAGAGGAAAGAAGAGAGGAAAGCAGATATCACCATATTTCCTCCCATGGAGCCTCTGATGGGTTCGAGCCACTAACTTCTGGGTTTGCAGCTGAACACTTAACCATTATGCTACCAGATGCTGGCTACATTGGTTATGTATTGCTGCACAACACATTATCCCAAGAATTAGTGGCTTCAACAATCTGACCCCTCATTATTTCATATGGTTTCTTGGGGTCAGCATATTATTATCTTTCTGTAGGTCAGGACTTTGAAAGCAACTCAATTAGGTAATTTTGACTTAAGGACACATGTGAGGTTGTGGTCAAGATGGTGACTGGGGCCACAGTCCTGTGAAAGCTTGACTGGGGCTGGAGGAGCTACTTCCAAGGAGTAACTCAATGGTCATTGGCAGGAGTTACCACCCAGATGGACGTCCCCATAGGTCTGCTTGAGAGTCCTCACCACATGGCCGCTGGATTCCCCCAGGGCAAATCATCTAAGGAGCAAGGTGGGTGTTCACATGTGCTTTATTAACTATGCAAAGGTGTTTGACTGGGTGGATCATAACTATGGATGACATTGTGAAGAATGGAAATTCCAGAGCACTTGATTGTGCTCATGAGGAACCTGTAGATAGACTAAGAGGTAGCTGTTAGAACAGGACACTGAATGGTCTAAATCAGGAAAGCTGTGCACCAGGGTTGTATCCCTTCACCATACTTATTCAGTCTGTATGCTGAGCAAATAATCTGAGAAGCTGGGTTATATGAAGAAGAACATGGCCTGAGGATTGGAGGAAGACTCATTGACAACGTGAGATACGTAGATGACACAGCCTTGTTTGCTGAAAGCTAACAGGACTTGAAATATTTACCGGTGAAGATCAAAGATCACACCTCAATATGAAGAAAGCAAAAATCCTGACAACTAGACCAATAAATAGCATCACGATAAACAGAGGAGAGATTGAAGTTTTCAAAGACTTCATTTTCCTTGGATCCCCAATCAACGCTTATGGAAACAGCACTCGAGAAATCAGATGATGTATTGCATTAGGCAAATCTGCTACAAAAGACCTCATTAAAGTGTTAAAGGGTAAGGATGTCACTTTGAGGACTCCTGTACGTGTGACCTAAGTCATAGTATTTTGAATAACCTTATGTGCATGTGAGGAGTCTTGGTGTGACACTGTAGGATAAGCACTGGACTGTTAACTGTAAAGTTGGTGGCTCAAACCTACCAGCTGCTTCTTGAAACCTTCTACAGGGTTGCTATGAGTCAGAACTGACTCGATGACACTTATCAACAGTAACATATGTATGTGAAAGTTGGACAATGATGAAGGAAGTCCAGCGAAGAATCGATGTATTTAAATTACGGTGTTGGTGAAAAATATTCAATGTACCGTGACTTCCAGGAGAACAGTCAATCTGCCTTGAAAGCCTCCTTGGAAGCACGATGGTAAAACTTCTGTCGCTCATACTTTGGACATATAGTCAGGAGGGACCAGTCCCTGGAAAAGGACATCATGCTTGGCAAAAAGAGGAAGACCCCCAACAAGATGGATTGACATAGTGGCAGCAACAAGGGCCTCAAACACAACAATTGTGAGGATGACACAGGACTTGGCAGTGTTTCCTTCTGTTACACATGGGGTTGCAATGGGTTGAAACTGACTCAACAGCACCTAACAACAACTTACATCAATACCCTATTGTTTGCATGGATCGGCCCTAGTCAGTGTCAGTGAGGAGCACAGAAGGGTCATCCATTCTAGGAGGTGGGAATAGTGATCTGCCATCTAGTAAACTGCCTCTCACATTTACTGTCATGTAGGTGGGTATACTTTTCACTTAGCAATGGGTCTTCTGAATAGTTCGATATCCGTATACTCATAGAGTAAACATATTGTTTTAAAATTGCATAACCCCATTGTGTGGACATACAATAAAATTATTAAACCAGTCCCAGAAGAATGAACCAATCTGTCTTGGAAGAGTATAGCCAGACTGCTCCTTAGGAGTGAGGATGATGAAACTCTGCCACACATACATGGAACATGTATGTTATCAGGAGGGATGAGTTCCTGGAGAAGGAGCCATGCTTAGTAAAGTAGAGCAGGAATGAAAGAAAAAGAGCTTCTAAGAGATGGATGGGGACAGTGACGGCAACTAGAGACTCAAAATCATGACTGTGAGGATGGTGGAGAATCAGGCAGCGTCTCATCCTGTTGTACGTGGGGTCTCTGAGTCAGAATCACCACAATAACACCCAACAACACAACAGCTGTTGATGGGCATTTGGGTTGTTTCTCGGGCCAGCGATCAGTGTCCGGCACTGTTTCCGGTATGTTTGGAGGATTCATGCTCAGGTGTGGGGTTGCCAGATCAGAAGAAGTGATGCTTTTCATGTATGACCAGTTATCCTTGGCCGATTCTTTGACTCAGAGGTGAGTTCTTGATCTCCTTTCCTTGAATCTGAATGGCAGATGTGATGCTTTGCAATGTCTGAGTCCAGCTAACTTCCACTGCCCTTGAGGCTGCCATACTATGAGGCAACCCAAGGTACTTGAAGAGGTCACATGAGGCACAGCAGCCCACGGTCCCAATGAAGCCCAGCCTGTGAGTCATGGCAGTCGGGAAACCAGGTGTCCTCATTATCTAGAAAGACACAGAAAGACTGTAAGTGGGGGACTTTAACAAACAGAAATAGATTTCCTCACAGTTTAGAGACCAGAAGGGCAAATTCAGGGCGCCGGCTCTGGGGGAAGGCTTTTCTCTTGTTGTCAGTTCCCTAGGAAGGGTCACGTCTGTGCTGACCTTCTGCTCCTGCGTGATCTTCATGTGGCTTCACATCTCTCTTTCCGTCCCCTGTCCTGCTCCCCTGTCTCTGCTTCTCTCTCTTGCTTGTTTAATCTCTTATATCTTGAAAGCTCTGGTAGTATAGTGATTACGAATTGGGCTACGAACCTCAAGGTCGGCAGTTCGGAACTACCAACCGTTCCATGGGATAAAGATGAGGCTTTCTGCTCCCGTAAAGATTTGCAGCCTCGGATACCCTGTGCAGGGTCACTGAGTCAGAACCGACTCCACGGTACTTAACAACAAATCTAGAAAGACATTAACTTAAAACACACTCTACACCAATCTTGTCTCATTAACATAAAAATGGAATATAACCACAGTTAACTGTTTAGGATTTACAACACATGTTTTGGGGGGACACAATTTAATCCATAGCACCAGGCATATAAGTAAAGAGGATCTAGACATCCAGAGTCGTCTCCAGCTGAGACCTTAAGGGTTACATAGACAAGAGGAATCAAGGGCATGAGATTTTGTCGTTTATACCAGATGCTTAGCATACCTCTTAGGTCACTGTTGTGAATTGAATTGTATCCCCCCAAAATATGTGTCTACTTGGCTGGGCCGTGATTCTCAGTAGTTTGGTAGTTAGGTAATGAAGGAATTTGACAATTGTGTAATGATGTCCCCCATGATGTAACAATCAGACAATCAGTTGTAACGGCACTAGGATGGGATAGAACATCCTTCCTGAAGTCACATCCCTGATCTGATGTCAGGGGAGTTTCCCTAGGGTGTGATCTGCATTATCTTTTATATTGTTGTTGTT
>NW_006408620.1:5993169-5994997 GCF_000296735.1 Chrysochloris asiatica | reverse complement strand
CAGATTAGTGGTTGCCCAGGGCTGGAGGTGGACTGGGGGATTAGGAAAGGACTGCTAATGGGGGTAGGGTCTCCTTTGGGAAAGATGAGAATGTGCAGGAACTAGATAGAGTTGGTGTTTGCACAACATTGTGAATGTTCTAACAACCACTCACTGTATTGTATACTTTGTTGTTGTTGTCAAGTCGATTCCGACCCATAGTGACCCTGTATAGGGTTTCCAAAGCTGGTGAGCTTGAACCACTGACCTTGCAGTTCAAACGGCTTTACAGTCTGGCGCATTAACCCACAGGTTAAAATTATTTACTATCACTTTTTTTTTTTAAAGTAACGGATGCTAGAAGACTCAGCTTAGACTTCACCCTTCCTCCTCACAGGAGCCCAGCACCTGCTTCAGGTAAGGAAGCTGAGGCTCACAGAGGTGAATGCCGTGGTGACATGGTGACATGCGGGCAGGGGCTCCGGGGTCTCAGTGGTGCACATCTGCTGCTGGTTTCCCAGAGTGTTCCGGGGGGAAAAAGGGCCCACCGAGTTCCCTGTAGAGATCAGTAGAGCCCAGCACTCCCCAGGCCAGAGCAGAGGTCTCCACCCTAGATGCTGGTGACACTTCCCCAGGCAAACGGGCGGGGCTGGGGACAGGAGGCCACAGCTCTTGAACACTGAGTCCTCTCGCCTGGCAGTTCTTGGTAGGCTTGGAACAGCCTGTCCTCAAGCTTCCTGTCACCTCCCCTAGCTGCCCACAGGCCGCTCAGGAACGCAGGAGTGCCTGGTCTATGGGGCTTCCCATGGGGACGGGGCCTCTTGGGGGCCTTTCTGGCCACGTCCCCACCTGGTGCTCTGTGAAAACTTGTTCGTTTGTTAGTTTCAATGAACCCAAGTTCTGAAAGGCCACGTGATCAAAGCATAAACTACAGAGAAACAGAAGGCTGCCCACACCTAGAGGGGTCAGGGCATAGTCCTCCTCTCTGGTTTCCTTCCTTTTCCTGTGTGTGTGTGTGTGTGTGTGTGTGTGTAAAACTGTTTAAGTAGATGACAGACAATAAAAGCTAAGGTGTGTGTTGCACACTTACCTGGAGCACTGTTCCACCATGTGCTTTAATCACACCACTAACCCTAACACTCCCACAAAGCAGGTCTGGCATCGGATTGCTCTATGGCTGCACTGTTAAGTGTTGCTAGAGACAGTGACCGCCAAGGATAGACACATCGAGACATCTATTACTCTTCATGACATATGTTCCTTTTGTCTTGGTGGCCTTTCTCAGTCCCCAGATCCTATGTTGTTGTTGGTGGGTGCCATGAAGTCGGTTCTGACTCATAGCAATTCCACATACAGCAGAACAAAACACGGCCCTGTCCTCAAACATCTTTGTTATGTTTCAGCCACCACATCAATCCATCTCCTTGAGAGGTCTCCTCTTTTTCACTGATCCTCTACTGTGACTCTGTGGGATAAGCACTGGACTGCTAACTACAAGGTTGGCAGTTCAAACCCACCAGCCATTCCTTGGAAACCCATAGGGTTGCTATGAATCAGAATCAACTAGATAGCCAGCACTTGACAACAATATGACTGACTACTTTACCAAGGATCCCTGGTGGCTGTGTAGGATAAGCACTGGACTGCTAGCTACAAAGTCAGCAATTCAAGTCCACCAGCCACTCTCCAGGAGAAAGATGAGACTTTCAGTTCCAGTCAAGATTTACAGCCTCGGAAACCTTATACAGGGTTGCTGTGAGTTGGAATTAACTCATTGCAGTGGATTTAGTTTTGGGGGGAGTCTACTTGACTGCATAAAGAGTTCTGGTAGCGTAGTGGTTACGAGTCA
>NW_006408620.1:5987422-5992084 GCF_000296735.1 Chrysochloris asiatica | reverse complement strand
TAAACCATACTGAAGGTTGGTATTCTTTAATCTGTATCTGTAAGTGCTTCAAGTCCTCTTGACTTTCAACAATCAAGGTTGTGTTATCTGTAGCTCGTAGGTTGTTGATGAGCCTTCCTCCAATCCTGATATCATGCTCTTCTTCATATAGACCAGCCTCTTGGATTATTTCCTCAGCATACACATTAAGTGGCAACTATCCACCTGAACCTCACCAGATGAAATACACGAAAGTCACAGCGACTAGACTTGTGAGAAGAGAAGCTCCATATCTTCAGCCAAAAGAAGACCAGGGGCTGACTGTGGAACAGACCATCAGTTGCTCCTATGCAAGTTCAGGCTGAAGCTGAAGAAAATTAAAACACGAGCCCAAACATGACCGTGAGTATATCTCATCTGAATTTAGAGACTGTCTCAAGAACATCAATGGCACAATGAACACTAATAACTGAAGACCAGAAGAATTGTGGGATGACATTAAGAAAGCTAAAGGTCATTGAAAAAATAGAAAAGAAAGAAAATACCAAAGTGGATGTCTGAAGGCATTCAAACTTGCTTGTGAACATAGAATACCTAAAGCAAATGGAAGAAATGATGCTACAAAAGAGATAAATAGAAAATTCCAAAGGGCAGCTCAAAAAGAACAAAGTATTGTAATGAAATGTGCAAAGGCCTGGAGTTAGAAAACCACAAAGGAAGAACATGTTTAGCATTTCTCAGGCTGAGAGAACTGAAGAAAAAAATCCAAGCCTTGACCTATATGTAATATTGAAGGATTCTATGAGTTCTGGTGTGGCACTGTAGCATGAGCCCTGGTAACCACAAGATCGGTGGTTCAAACCCACCAGTTTCTCCTTGGAAACCCTATAAAGGGTTGCTATGAGTCAGAAGGAACCAGCTCAACAGCACTTAACAGCAACAACATGAGCAAAATATTGAATGATGCAGGAAGCATGAATACGGAAGGAATGCACAGAGTCACTGCACCAGAAACAATTAGTCAACAGGCAACCATTTCAGGAGGTGGTGTATGATCAAGAACTGATAGTATTGAAGGAAGAAATCCAACTTGCGCTGAAGGCATTAGCAAAACACAAGGCTTTAGGGATTGACAGAATGCTGATTGAAGTGTTTCAACCAATTGATGCAGCGCTGGAAGCATTCACTAGTCTATACCAAAAAATTTGGAAAACAACTACCTGGCCAACCTACTAGAAGAAATCCATTTGAGTGTCCATTCCCAAGGAAGGTAATCCAGCAGAACATGGAGATTCATAAATGGTATTAATATCACATGCTAGTACACTTTTGCTAAAGATAATTCAAAAACGGTTGCTGGGAGCTGCCAGAAATTCAAGCCAGTTTCAGAAGAGGGGTATGGAACGAAGGATATCATTGCTGCTGTCAGACGGAAAGCAGAGAATACTGGAATGATGTTTGTTGCTGTTGTTAAGTACCGTCAAGTCAGTTCTGACTCATAGCCACCTTGTTTTTGAGGCTGTAAATCTTTACACGAGAAGAAAGCCTCATCTTTCTCCTTTGGAGCTGCTGGTGGGCCTAAATAAGATGTTTGCTTATGTTTTATTGACTGTGCAAAGGCCTTCAACTGTGTGGATCATAACAAACTATGGATAACATTACGAAGAATGGGTATTCCAGAACAATTCATTGTGCTCACGTGGAACCTGTACGTAGAACAAGAGGCAGTCATTTGAACAGAGCAAGGGGATGCTGAATGGTCTAAAATCAGAAAAGGTGTGTATTGGGGTTATATCCTTTTACCACAATTATTCAAATTGTATGCTGAACAAATAATCGGAGACTATGGGTTACATAAAGAAGAATGTGGCATCAGGATTGAAAGAAGACTCATTAACACCCTGTGATATGCTGATAGCACAACCTTGCTTACTGAAAGTGAGGAAGTCTTGAAGTCCTCACTTATGACGATCAAAGACTACAGGCTTCAGTATGGTTTACAACTCAGTGTAGGGAAAACAAAAATCCTCACAACTGGACCAATAAACAAAATCATGATCAACAGAGAAAAGATTAAAGTTGTCAATTAGTTAATTTTATTGGATCCATAATCAACAGTCAAGGAAGCAGCATACAAGAAATCAAATAACGTATTGCATTTGGCAAATCTATTGCAAAAAGCTTCCTTCTTTAAGCTTTCCCATCTTGCAAGATGGCGGGTGAAAAGGCTGAGAAGCCGGCTCCCAAGGAGAAGATGCCAGTGGCAAAGCTAAGCAACCTAACCACAAGGGCAAAAAAACCAAGAAGGGGAGCCCCACTGCAGCCGAAATCCTGTCCTAGTCCCAGGAATTGGCAGGTATTTCTGATCAGCCATGTATTCGACAAAGGTCAGGTACAAGAGGGAGTATTCAGCTACTAACTCCAGGGTTGAAAAGATTCTTGCTACTGTCAAAAAGGCAGTTGGTGGTGACAAGAATGGTGGTACCGAATGGTTAAGCTGCACAAAATGCCTAGGGATTACCCAACTGAAGATGTGCCTTGAAAGCTGTTGAGTCACTGGAAAAAACCCTTCAGTCAGCATGTCAGAAGACTGAGGTCCAGCATCACTCCCTGGACCATTCTGATCATGATCAACGGGCACCATCAAGGCAAGAGAGTGGTTTTTCTGAAGCAGCCGGCCATTGAGTTTTACCTTGTGACTAGACCTCTGTTCCTCAATGGAGTTCCTCTGTATAGAACACACCAGAAATGCGTCATTGTCACCTCCACCAAAATTGATATCAGTGGTGTGAAGAACCCCAAACATCTCATGACGCTTCCTGCAAGAAGAAGCTACGGAAGCCTGACACCTAGAAGGCGAGATCTTTGATGCCAAGAAAGAGAAATGTGAGATTACAGAGCAGCACAAAGTGGATCAGAGAGCTGTGGACTCACAAATAATGCTCAAAACCAAAGCCATTCCCCAACTCCAAGGATACCTGCATGCTGTGTTTGCTCTCACAAATGGAATTTCTCCTCACGAATTAGTATTCTAGATTTGTTGCAAAGAAAGAACCTCATTAAATAATTGATTAAAAAAAATAATAAAGCTTCTTTAAGGTGTTAAAGACTGAAGTTATCAGTTTAAGGACTAGGATGTGCCTGACCCAAGCCAAGGTATTTTCAATTGCATCATACGCATATGAAAGCTGGACAGTGGATAAGGAAGACTGAAGTATAGTTGATAAATTTCAATATGGTATTGGTGAAGAATGTTAAAAGCCCCATGGACTACCAGAAGAATAGACCTGTCTTGGATGGGGTACAGCAAGAGTGCCCCTTAGAAGTGAAGATGGTGGGATTTCATTGCATATACTTTGGACAATTATCAGGAGGGACCAGTCCCTGGAAAAGGATATCATGCTTGGTAGAGTAGAGGGTCAATGAAGAAGAGGAAGACTTTCAAAAAAAATGGACTGACACAGTTGCTGCAACCGTGGGCACAAACACAGGAATGAATGTGAGGATGACTGGGGACTGAGCAGAGCATCATTATGGTATGGAGAGGGTCGCTATGAGACAGAGCCAACTCCACGTCACCTAACAACAAAAGACTGAATTAACGTGACAACTGTGACACACGCCTTTACTGATTTTCAGACAGTCGGTCTATAACCCCTGGTTCTGTTTGAATGACTGCCTCCTGGTCTACAGTCAGATTCCGCATGAATACAATGAAGTGTTCGGGGAATTCTCAATCTTTGCCATGTTATCCATAATTTATTATGCATAGTCAACAAGAATACCAAGACAACAGTAGGTAAACATTGTCCTGGTATTCTCTGCTTCCAGCCAAGATCCATCTGACATCAGCAGTTATATCCCTTGGTCTAAGTCCTCTTCTGCATCTGACTTGAATTTCTTGCAGTTCCCTGTCAATGGTTTTGAATTATCTTTAGGGAATTTTACCTGCCTGTAATACTAATGATATTATTAGAGAATATTCATATTCCATTGGATCACCTTTGTTTAAATGGGTGTAAAGATGGGTCTCATCCCCTCAGTTGCCCAGGTAACTGTCTTCCAAATTTCTTAGCACAGATGAGTGAATGCTTCTAGCTGTGAATCCAGTTGTTCAGACATCTCAATTTGGTATTCCATCAATTCCTGAACACTTGTTTTCAGCCAGTGCCTTCAAGGCTGTTTGGACTTCTTCCTTCAGTTCCATTGATTCATGATCATATGTTACCTCCTGGAATGGCTGAATGTTGACCAATTTCTTTTGGTATAGTGACTATGTATTCATCTTCTGTTGATGTTTCCTGTGTTGTTTAATATCTTGCCCATGTTGTTGTTGTTAAGTACTGTAGAGTTGGTTTCAACTCATAGCAACCCTGTGTATGGTTTCTGAGAAGTGGCTGGTGGATTTGAACCTCAGACCTTGGGGTTCAAACCAACCTTTCAAGTGCTTAACCTACAGCACCACACCAGGACTCGTCTTGCCCATAGAATCCTTAATTTTTTTACTTCAGTTCTTTTAGCTTGAGAAATGCTGAGCATGTTCCTCCCTTTTGATTTTTTTTTTAATTTAATTAAATGTTTTTATTTTGGATTGAGTGAAAGTTTACAGGGCACATCATCAGCTTCACATTCAACCATTCATATAGCTTATTTCATTACATTGATTGTTATCCCCTCCATATA
>NW_006408620.1:5931487-5987264 GCF_000296735.1 Chrysochloris asiatica | reverse complement strand
TTTAGGGAAGCCTCCCTTTTGATTTTGTAATTCCAGGTCTTGGCACATTTTCTTACAAGACTTGACTTTATCTTCTTGAGCCACCCTTGGAAATCTTCTGTTCAGTTTGCTTCATCATTTCTTCCATTTATGTTAACTATTGGATATTCAAAAGAAACCTTCAAAGCCTCTTCTAACATCTACTTTGGTCTTTCATTCCTGCCTTTTCAGTGATCTTTGCCTTTTTTTCATATATGATGTCCTCGATGTCACCGAACACTGGCTGGTCTTCTGCCGTTAGTGTTCCATGCATCAAATCTAATCTCAAGGTGGGATAGACTCAAGATTATACTTTGGCTCTGGTGAACTTCCTGTTTTGTTTTCTTTCGCTTCAACTTCAACTTACACATGAACAATTGATAGTCTGTTCCACAGTCAGCCCCTGGCCTTGTTCTGACTGAGGATATTGAGTTTTTCCATCATCTCTTTTCAGAAATACAGTCAATTTTATTCTTGTGCTTTCCATCCAGTGAGGTACATGTGTATGGTCGCCATTTGTTATTTTTTTTTTAAAAAGCTATTTCCAATGAATAAGTTGTATAAAATTCTATCTTGTGATTCCCAGCATTGTTTCTATCACCAAAGCCTTATTTTCCCACTATTAAGACTTCTTAAGAATCCTGGTCTTGGCTATTAACCACAAAATTGGTGGTTCAAACCCACCAACCACTCTGAAGGAGGAAGATGAGGCTGTCTGCTCCTGTAAAGATTTATAGCCTCCGAAATTCTAAGGATCATTTCTACCCTGTCCTCCAGGGTCACTGTGAGTCGGAATCAACCAGATGGCAGTGGACGAGTTGTATCCTTCTTTGTCTCCACCTTTCGCATTCCACTCACTAGTAACTATCAATACATCTTGATCACGTATTTGGTAAAAAAAAAAAAAAAGTCTTCAATTTGTACCTATGGCATGAGAGATTAGTATGTAAATTTGAACAATAGTCATATAAACTGGTTTCACTTATACTCAACCCACTGCCTTCGAGTCAGTTACAATGGTGTTGCATTCATTGTTAAAAAGAACATTTCAAGATCTATCCTAAAGTACAGCAATGTTGTTGTTAAGTGCCACCAAGTTGGTTCCAACTCATATCGACCCTGTATAGAGTTTCTGAGAAGCGACTGGTGGTTTTGAGTTGCTGACCTTGCAGTTAGCAGTCCAGTGCTTATCCTTCTATGCCACACCTGACTACACGCTATCAATGGTAGGATACTATCCATATGCCTACAGAGGTCTTCCTTGTAAGCATATGGATAGTATCCTATCACACTGAGAGCATTGTACTTCAGAATAAACCTTGATAATGTTCTTTTTGATAATGAATGCAATGTGATTTCTCTTCAGTTTGTCCTTCCTGGCATACCAGACCATGTGATTGCCTGATTGAAAATGGCCGATGCCAGTCCATTTCAGCTCATGAATGCCTAGGATATTGATCTCCAAGCGTTCCATTTCAGTTCTGACAACGTCCAATTCTTCTAAATTCATATTTGTATGTTCCACATTCCAATTATTAATGGATGTTTGCAGCTGTTTCTTCTCATTTTGAGGTGTGCTCCATCAGCAAATGAAGGTCCTGAAAACTCTACCCCATTCCTGCCATTGAAGTCAGTCGCCTTTGAGTAGGCAACTCTTCCCCACTCGTACTTTGAGTGCCTTCCAGCCACAGGCGCTCATTTTCTGAAACCTGTTCATCATGGTGACTCTGCTAGTATATGAAATACTGGTCACATAGCTTCTGGCATCACCGAAACACACAAGCCACCACGGTGTAGCAGAAAGCCCAACAGGTGGATACAACCTATAAGCTCATATAATAGATTCAAGTGAGACAGATGTTGGTATAAAGTCAGAAGTGAATCCCTTCTACCCCCAGACATTACCTTCACTCCCAATTTCCCTCCTGTAGTTTGGGGTGCCCACCTAAATCCGCCAAGCTATAGAAGCAGGAAAATTGGCTGGTATGGGCTGCCTGGGTTAGCAGAACCCTGCTTGCTACAGACCCCACGACTTCCCAGAGGGTCCCCCCACTTCTGCTCCCTGGCTCCCCTCCCCCATCAGAAGCACCCCTGCCTGGGGCCCAGCCCAGTTCTCTTTCTGACAGCATCTTGAGCCCTGACTTCTGTAACCCACAGCTATGCTCAGACCTGACCCCTTTCACTTTCTGCTCTGCCTCTTCCGGCCTTGGTGGTTCCCCGACATCCCCTGCCCGCCCCCAGATAATGCCCTGCCCCCCTGGCTTGCCCCTATCGCTCCATGGCCTATCCTGCTCAGCCCAAAAGCTCACGGAGGAGGCCACATGCAGAGTATAGGGATGTCTGGGTTTGAATCCTTCCTCTGTCTCTTTCTGGTTGTGTGACTCAGTGGGTCTCTTCCTGCTGATTCTTAGGATCCTCAGCTGGAAAGGGGTGGCTACTCATCCCTCCTGGTGAGGCTGTTGGGAGCCCAACACCAGGGACCCTCTCAGGTGTCTTAGCCAAGCCCAGGATCCGGCAAATAGCAGTAGGGCAGGTATCCCCTTCTTCAGTACCAAACCCAGAGTAGGTTCCTGGCCCAGCAGGGATGCGGGTGGTCCTTGACGAGGCTGTAGGAAGGGGATACCTAAGTGAGTCTCACAAGGGAAAGAATGTTGTTAAGTCATGGAAGGTGGACCAGCACCATCCCGATGGAGAAATCAGCAGGTGCAAAGGCCTGGGGGCAAGAGTGTGGGGTTTGGAAAGAGCAGAGGGGATGGGAAAGGGAAGGAATGAGGCTGATCTGCAGGAGGAGAGATACAGGCCTCAGACCCTGCTCCACGAGCAGCGGGGAGCCGTGGAAGCAGTAAGCTCCCATGCAGACTGAGAGCTTTCTAGGTGCCCATGTCTAGCATAAGTCATGCACATAGTGGGCAAGAGGATGTAGTCAATGGATGGATGGATGGCTAGCTGATGGACAAATGGATGGATGGCTAGATGATGGCTAGATGGATGGATGGATGGATGGATGGATGGATGGATGGATAGATAGATGTTGGGTGGATGATGGATGATAGCTGGATAGATGGATAGATGATGGATAGATGGGTGGACAGATGGGTGAACTGATGGATGGATAAATGATGGATGATGGATAGATGGATGGATGGATAGATGTTGGGTAGATGATGGATGATAGATAGATAGATGGATGGATGATGGATAGATGGGTGGACAGATGGATGAATTGATAGATGGATGGACAAATGATGATGATGGACAGCTAGTTGGATGGATGGATAGATGTTGGCTAGGTGATGGATGGATGGATGGATGGTTGATGAACAGATGGGTGGATGGATGGATAGATATTGGCTAGATGATGGATGGATGAATGGATGGATGGTTGAGGGACAGATGGATGAATGGATGGATGGATGGATGGACGGCACTTCTTATTCCTCCAAAGGGCCTAGCCTTTAACAAGTGGCATACTGCATGAGGTGGTCATTGTTGTCAACTTCCTGTATCAGTAAGTTATTATTGGGTAACGAACCACCCTGGAATGAGTGGCTTAAAACAATAATGCTTACTGCTTGTGAGTCTGTGTGTCATCTGGGTGGTTCTTCTATTGTGGGCAGGGCTAGGCCAGTCTTGGCTAGGCTTGCTTTTGCATCTGTGGTCAGCTCATGGGTCTTTGCACCTGCTGTTGTCTCTGTCTGGAATGTTCTTTTCAAATCCAGAGATCAGCCAATTTACCTTCTGTACTTCTCTAGTACTCAGAGAGGCCTCTCCTGACCAAATAAAATGGCAACCCCCAGCATCCTTGCCTGCTTTATGTTTCTCCACAGCCCTGATCTTCATCGGACATATTATTTATTATGTTTACTGCTTGCAGTCTGTCCCTCCCCCTCCTAAGCTCTTCAAAGGCAGAGGACTTGATTGGTTGGTTTTAGCTGGAACCCAGTGAGTGTTAAGAAGAATGCCTAGCTCAAGAAATGTTTGTTGAGTGACTAGATATCCCTTTGAAGAAAGTGGCAGTACTGTGCCTATTTTTCAGCTGGGAGGCATGAGCTCAAAGGGAGAGAAATTTCAGACCTGGGTGTTAGTGTCAGGATTGGAGCAAAATAATCCTCACTCCCCGCCCAGACCTAACAAAACCTGTGTTGACCCCTTAAATGAAAAACAGCCCTATTCTTATCCTTCCAGTGGACAATGTCTTCCCATTTCACAAATGTGGGAACTGAGGCCTTAAAGGAGCTTCCCAAGGTCACTCTTGGTTGCTGACAAGAATAATGTGACTCCTGAGGTTAGGTCATAAAAGATCATTGCAGCTTCTAGCGTGTTCCTCTTGGATCACTTGCCCTGGAAAAAGCCACTGGCCATGTTGTGAGTGCTGTCAAGCAGCCCCATGGTCTCTCGAGAGTTCCAGGTAGCAAGGAACTGAGGCCTCCTGCCCACAGCCAGCTAAGTGAGAAGTTGTGGAAATGAATCTGCCAGCCCCAGGAAACCTTCAGATGACTGCAGCCCCAGCCATCATTTTAACTACAACCTCCTGTGAGATCCCAAATCAGAACCAGCCAACTAAGAAACTCCCAAATTCCTGACCCACGGAAATTACGTGAGATAATACATCTTTGTTGTTTTAAGCTGATACATTCATTTTTTATCATCATGTAAGAAATCAACGTAAATTGAGCAGCCTGAAACAATGCAGATTTCTTAGCTCAGTATCTGTAGACCGAAAGTTTGGATTCTCTGCTCAGGGTCTCCTTGGTCTGACATCAAGGTGCTGTCTGGGGTTACATTTCTCATCTGGAGACTGTGGAGAAGAAAAAGATCTGATTCCCAGTTCATTCTTGATCTTGGCAACATTCAGTTCCTGCAGTTGTAGAATTGAGGTCTCCGTGTCCTTATTGGATGTCAGCCAGGGACCGCTGTAGGTTCTAGATGTCACCTGTATTTCTTGACATGTGACTGGCTTCTCCATCTTCAAGCCAGGAATGGTACATCATCTAATTTTGTGTGCTTCACATCTCTGACTTCCTCTTTGGGTACCTGGTGTTGTTAAGTGCTGTTGAGTTGGTTCCAACTCATAGCGACCTTGTATAGGGTTTCAGAAGAGCAGCTGGTGAGCTTGAACCACTAACCTTGCACTTCATACTGACCTAGTGGTTGAGTACTAGCCAGAGAAAATTGTCCGTTTTTAAAGAGCTCTTGGGCTAAAGTGTGACCCATGTGACAAATCCCCCTCCCTTCAAGTCCACTTTGCCATATAATACAACCCCATCACAGGAGTAATATACGTTCTAGTCACAATCCCAGGGATCAAGGATGGTGACAAGGAACCTTTGGGGCCATTTTAGATTCTGCCTCCCACAGCCACTAAGTGCCAAGGTAATGTATCATACACAAATAAATAACTAATGAAGTATTTGGTGAGTTTTCCAAGATGGAAGTTCATGGCCTTCAGGTTTAGGAATTTCCTTTTGTAGACTTTCTTTAATCATTTCTTCCACCCATTTTCTTCCTTCTCCTTTTAATGCCTGTGAGTTAAGCGAATCCTCCAATCTTCTTCTCTTTTGCCCTCAGAGTTTCAATCTTTTTGTTTTTCTGAGAGATTCCAATGCATATGTCAACGTCTTTATTTCTGCTTCATCTTTTTAGTTCTTTTTCTCTGAATGTTTCTTTTGTAGCATCTTGTTCTTGTTTTATGGATGCAACAACTCCTATTTTTCTGAGAATTCTTTTGCTTTTGAAGATTTCTTTTCCTGCTTTGTGTTTTCTTGGAGTTCTTTTTGCCTGTTGGTTTTGATTTCTGATTTGCAGTTTGCAAGTTTCCCTCCTCCAGTGTCCAGTGATTCTTGGCCATGAGTTCATATCTAAGATCTGGGAACTAAAAAGACCTGTAGGCAGGATATGTGCAGAGGTAAGTCTCAGCCAGATGACTAGGCAGGGACCTGGCTGCTGTTAGAGGATTCCAAAGTCAGGATATGAAGTGCTTTCTCCTGGGCAAGAGAAGACCCCTGACCCCACCCAGTCTCTTACCTGGGAAGAAAGCAGGGCTGCCAGCCCCCGGGACCATACAGGGGAACACGGACTGGGGCGTCTCACTGATGGACATGTGCTTTTTCCCTTTATCCTTTCCTTCGGGACTGACGTCGCTCCCAGTTCACCCTGCTGCTCTCAAATTCAAGGTTTTGGGCACAATTTTTATTTAGATTGTATGTTCATGAGGAATGGCTGGAGGAGTGTGTCTGATGGGGATTGAAGGACCGAAAAAACAAAAACAAACCAATGAACCTGCCACCATGGAGTCGGTTCCGACTCATCAAAACCCTACAGGACCGAAGAGAACCATTCTGTAGATTTCCAAAGCTGTAAATCTTTACAGAAGCCAACTGCCACAGAGCAGCTAGTGGATTTGAATTGCCAACTTTTTGGTTAGCAGCCAAACACTTTAACCACATTGCCACCAGGCTTCCTCCAAAGGACCACCGGTTTCCCCAAACTACTTTTCGGCACTGCCTTAATGCTAGGTTGTTGGGTTGTAAAGATGAACCAGACATGTTCTGCCATTAAGAGGGAAGACCTACTATGTGTCTATACCCTGAAAGGCCTTTGGTAATTTCTGGAGATGGTTATGGTTGTCCCAATGGGAGGGAGGGGGTGTGCTACTGGTCAAGGGTGCTATTAAAGATCCTGTAATGCACAGGACAGTTCTCCAGAACAGAAACTGGTCTGACCAAATATCCATAGTGAATCCTCCACAGGGTAGAGAAACCCTACTGGAGAAGATATAGTCCCTGGCTTCCTGAACAAGGAGAAAAGGAATCGTTTTCTCAGCCCCCACTAGGTGCCAGGGACAGCATAAGCTCTTCACCAGCACCCCATTCCTGTTATGATAAACTAGAACTGTCCCATAGGGTTATCTAGGCTGTAATTGATGGAAGCACATTATTAGGTCTTCCTCCCTAGGAGGAGCCACTGCCTGGGCTCAAACTGGCAACCTTTCATTTACAGCCCAGCACTTAATCATTGTGCCCTTAGGGTTCCAAGGGATCAGAGGCTGAACCAGCCACAAGTGGCAAGACACAGGGAAACGGGACACCAGGGGCCTTTGTCAGGGGCCTAGGAGGGGAAGCCGCAAATGGCCAGCTTCCTGCCCCAGCCCCCTCATCCCTTGGGGTGGGGGTGGGGGAGAGTGGTGGTGGCCAGGGGGCAGCAGCAGCTGCCGGGTACAAGCCAGCTCAGACCTGCGGCCCTGCCTGACGTTGGCCTCCACTGAGCCATGTGATGACACCAGGCCACAAGAAAGAAGTTTCAACAAGCGTTATCGCTTCCTGGAACTCAGAGTCGGCTCCTTCCCCGAAGACCGGCTGTGCCTGGTGGGGCGGGCGGTGAGCGCAGGGGACCAGGCTGCCATCTCGTCTGCCGCCCGCAGCTGCCACCTCTCCCTTCGGTCGACTACCTGGAAACACTCCACCCTCCGGCCCACAGCACCCCACGACCACTTGGGCAGGAGACCTGAGGGCGCCGTCCTTCTACCGGCTCTGGGATGCTCATTGAGTGCGTTTGGGTTTGGTCCGGATTTCCTCAGGATTACTCCCAGAAATGAGTTCTGGGGTGGCGCTGTGAGCTAATGCGTCAGACTGCAAAGTCGTTTGAACTGCAAGGTCGGTGGTTCAAGCTCACCAGTTTCTCCTTGTAAACCCTATACAGGGTCGCTATGGGTCGGAACCGACTTTACGGCACTTAACAACAACAACCCCCAGAAAAACGGACACAAACCTCCAATCCTGTCCCATCTGGATCACCAGACAGGATCACGTCATAGGGGGCACAGATTTCTGTCTTTTGCTGGGCTGGGCCCTGAAAATCCATAGAGTTGGGGGAAATCCCATATTTTTGTTTGCTTTGAGGTTTTGTTGTTGGGTGGGAGGCAGGTAGTGGGTGCTAGTGAAGTCCAGAAACTTGGGGTTCTCGGTTGCCATCATCTCTGGGTGGCAGTGATGACTGTGTATAGAATAAGTCACTTTCTGGATTCACCAGCTCACAGAAACCAGAGCTATCAATACAGACCCCACCACAAGGGTGTGGCCTGGGCCCCCAGCAGTCAGGGCAAGAGGATGGGTGAGTGGAGAGGAAAAACCAGCACAAAATATGAATCCTCTGAAAAGGCTTTGTTGTTGTTGAATGATTCCGACCCATAGCGACCCTAGGGTTTCCAAGGAGCAGCTGGTGAGCTTGAATCACCCACCTTGCAGTTCAAACGACTTAGCAGTCTGACGCTTTAGCCCACAGCGCCACACCAGGACTCTTCAGGTAGGAAAAATCTTCTGACCTGTGATCTTTGTGCCTCAGGTTCCTTACCTGTCAAATGGAGGTGCTAGAGGTTGGCCTGTATGAAATTGCCAGTGTTCTAGGGTTTTAACATTCAGGAATGGCTATGTCCACTAACTAGAGGGCACACTAAGGAGCTCTGGTAGCGTAGTGGTTTAGAGTCGGGCTGCAAACCTCAGGGTCAGCAGTTCAAAACTTCCAGCCTCTCCGTGGGAGAAGATAAGGCTTTCTGCTCTCGTAAAGATTTACAGCCTTGGAAACCCTGTACAAGGTTGCTATGAGTTGGAACCGACTTGACCAGGAGGTCAGACACATATGTGTGGGTGACAGGAAAAGTAATATGCAATGGGGGTGGGGGTGGGGTTACAACAAAATATTGAAGGTTAAAGAGCACACTGGGTGAAGCACAAGAGTTAAAGGCAACAGAGGTCCATGTTCCTACCTACCCAACCTGCAGTAATAGTGACAGCAGTCATGTGTAAGTGGATAGGGAGTCCTGGTGTGGTGCTGTGGGTTAATGCGCTGATGTCCAAAGTCAGTTTGAACCGCAAGGTTGGCAGTTCAAGCTCACCAGCCACTCCTTGAAAATCCTATACAGTGTCGCTATGGGTCAGAACTGACTCCATGGCACTTAACAACAACAATGAGTAGATACATAGGCACATACAAGCTGAACAGGGGTGGAGAGGCAAATGGAATTGTGCTCACAAATATAGAGATTTGACAAGGATATTCTATATATGTACTTATATGTGCTGCAAATCGATCCATGAATATGATACAGCACACAGAAGGTAAAGTTATGAAAACTTAGCCCTAACCAAACACCTTGTGGGAGTAACTCGGTCTGAGGCTCAGAACCATGGTCTCAGGAACATCAAGGCCAATTGGCATCATTCACAAAGACAGACATTCATACTTTGGTGAGTAGACTTTGTGACCATCTAAGTGTTGGTCTCTACTTGTCTGGAGCAACAATTAATCCAAAGGACTAATGGACCACTAGGAACTCAGTGTCTCCTGAGATCAGAAGAACTAAATGGTGCCCGGCTTCAACTGCTGATCACTCTGAAAGAGATCACAATAGGAGGTCCTGGATAGAGTGAGAGAAAAATGTGGAACCAAATTCAAAAAAATGTGGAACCAAACACACACAAAAAAAGTGGAACCAAACTAAAAAAAAAAAAAACAAAAAACAAAAGACGAGGCGTACTGGTCTGATGGAGTAGAGACTGGTGGAACCTCCAAGACTGGGATTCTTGTTATTGAGGGCTATTTAGTCAGTTCCAACACATGGACAACAACAACAACAACACATAGCAAGACTGTATAGAGTTTCCAAGGAGCAGCTGGTGAGTTTGAACCGCTGATCTTGCTGTTCGAATGGACCTTGTGGTCCAGTGCATTATCCCACAGTGCCACAGCAGAACTCCAAATGGCCCTTGTTGTTTGTTGTTGTTAGGTGCCATTGAGTTGTTACTGACGCATAACGAACCCATGCACAACAGAACAAAACACTGCCCAGTCCTGGGCCAACCTCACAATTGCTGCCACGCTTGAGTCCATCGATGCTGCCACTTGGCCAATCCATCTCGCTGGGGGTCTTGTTCTCTTTCTCTGACCCTCCACCTTACCAATCATGATCTCCTTCTCCAGAGACTGGTTCCTCCTGACAATCTGTCCAAAGTATGAAAGACAAAGTCTGGCCATCTTGGCCTCCAAGGAGCACTCTGGCTGCACTTCTTCCAACACAGATCTGTTGGTTCTTTTGGCAGCCCATGGCACTTTCAATATTCTCCTCCAACACCATAACTCAAAAGCATCAATTCTTCTACAGTCGTCCTTATTCACCGTCCAACTTGCGCATGCATATGAGGTTACTGAAAACACCATGGCTTGGGTGAGGTGCACCTTAGTCCTCAAGCTGACATCTTTGCTCTTCAACACTTTAGAAAGGTTTTGTGCAGCAGATTTGCTTAATGCAGTATGTCGTTTGATTTCTTGACTGCTGTTTCCATGAGTGTTGATAGTTGTTGATCCAAGAAGAATGAAGTCCTTGACAACTTCAATCTTTTCTCCGTTGATAAGAATGTTTATTGATCCAGTGGTGAGGATTTGTGTTTTCTTTACATTGAGATGCAATCCATATTGAAGGCTGTGCTCTTTGATCTTCATCAGTTAAATATTTTAAGTCCCCCTTTAGCCTTATAAGCCACCGCTGTGGCTCACCTTTCAGCCAAAAAATAGGCCTGAAAGATGAACAATAATACAGGAAGAGGTACACACTCCCTAAGACAACCAATCCTACGGGATCAAAGGGAAGACTTTGCCCAGGGATAATGCTTGGAAGACATGAAGGGATACGGGAGAAAGACACATAGAAAAGGGGAACAAACACAGGGAGGAAGTGGGAAGAATGCTGATACATTGTGGAGATTGCAATCAATGTCACAAATCAAAATGTGTAGGAATTGTTGATTGGAAAACCATTTTGCTCTGTAAATAAATTTAAAAATCATAGTAAGACTACCTTGTTGCACACCAAGGCCCATGCCTTCTCCCACACTTGCATGAGTCCTGGGGAATTTTTTTTTAAATAAAAAAGAATGGTGATTTCATATGATTCAGCCTAACAGGATGGACTTCTTTTAGGGTTCAGTGGGAGCAATGTGAACCACTTAACACAGCACAGTGCTTGTGTGCATTAAATGGTCAATACAGAAGAGCCCTTACGTTATATTATACTACACATGGTTCTGCGTCATTGCTGACAATTTACCACGAGTGACAAGAATGACATGAAGTATAAGCAGTTTTTTCATTATTCTCAGAACAGTGTCCATTTGTTGCGCTCGTACTGTGTGAGGCAGTGAAGACTCTAGGGTGAAATTCTTGTCTTCCATGGCAGAAGATCTTGGCTCAATTCCTGGCCCATGTTTCTCATGCATAGCTACCTCCTATCTGCTAGAGTTTTGTATGCTTAGTAAAGTAGAGAGCAAGTAAAAATGAAGACATCCCCTCCCAACGAGATGGAGCGGCTGGGCTGCAATAATGGGCTTAAACACTGTGTGGTTGTGTGGAGGGCGCAGGGCTGGGCCATGTTTCCATAGGGCCACTGTGAGTCAGAACCAACTCGGCGACACCAAATAACAATGATGCTGAGCCTTTTAGTGGAGTTTCCAGATTCCAGGTGGACTAGGAATTAAAGGCCTGGTGAACAGCTTCCAAAAATCAGCCAATAAAACCCTATGGATCGCAACAGTCTAATGCAGGTTCCAAAAGAGTTATGTTCTGTTGTGTGTGGGGTCACCATGAGTGACTTGACAGCAGCTAACACCTTTGTGCTCCGGATGCGTGAGCATTCTGCATTCATTCCTCCACACTCAACATCAGCTGTGATTTCTGAGCACACACCGTTGGCAGGCATGAGCGTGGAGTGCTTGACCTTCATCCGTCTCAGGCCAACTCGGCCCAGTTTGCTCTGAGCATTCTCATTGGAAATGTCCTGATGCTACTTTATCATGCATAAGCCACACCATGCTGATGTTTAATTGTGAGCTTACCCCCTTCTATCCCACCGAGGGAGGAAGTCAGCCTGCAATGGGGCAAATGATTTCTTGAACTCCCATATAGGATTTTACATTAATGTCCTAGGTTTTACCCCTGTAGCAGGTCAGGGTTGTAACCCACAGGTCACTTGGGATCCTGACTCTATTGTCCAGAGGGTTCACGGTCCTGGCCCGTAGGTTGTCTGGTTTCTCATGAAGGAAGCAGGGAAGATGGAAGGATGGAGCTGAGGGTAGAGTACTGTGGTACACCACCCAAGACAGTGCCCCCGGATGCCATACATACAGAGTTAACAGTTTCTAAGTCAAAGCCTGGAGCCTGGATGTGGGTGCTTCTGTCTGGACTCAGACCTCACAAAAGTCTAATTTTGGCCTTGCCAATAGTTTGCTAAGTGACCCTGGGTAAGTCGTTTCATTGCTCTGACCCTCAGTTTACTCATCTGAAAAATGGGGATAATAACATGTCTGCACACATGAGTATTAAAGATGGTCATTAATTTCTGCATTCTGTTGGATCTCCTTTCCTTGGACTGGGCACAAATATGGATCTCTTCCAGTCGGCTGGCCTAGTATCTGTTTTCCAAATTTCTTGGTGTAGATGAGTGAGCACCTGTTTGCTGAAACATCTTGATTGGTATTACATCACTTCCTGAATGCCTTCAGTGAAGTTTGGACTTCGTCCATCAGTACCGCGGGGTCTTGATCATATACTTCCTCCTGAAATGGTTGAATGTCAACCAGTTCTTTTGGTACCATGTCTCATATATTCTTTCTACCTTCTTTTGATGTTTCTGTGTTGTTCAATATCTTATCCACTGTTGTTAAGTGTCATCGAGTTGGTTCTGACTTATAGCGACACTGTATAGGGTTTCTAGAGGAGTGGCTGGTAAACTTGAACCACCAACCCTGAGACTCAAACCAACCTTATGTTGAGTGCTTATCCTACAGCGCTACACCAGGACATCATCTTACCCATGTTGTTGTTAAGTGCCGTTGGCTTGGTTCCAACCCATAGTGACCTTGTATAGGGTTTCCGAGGAGCAGCTGGTGAGCTTGAACTGCCGACCTTCCAGTTCAAGCCAACTTTACCATCCAGCGCATTAACCCACAGCGCCACACCAGGACTCCACATCTTACACATAGAATCCTTCAATATTGCAAGTCAAGGTTTGAATTATTTCTTCAGTTTTTTCAGCTTGAGAAATGCCAACTGTGTTCTTCCCCTTTGGTTTTTTAACTTCAAGTCTTTGCAGATTTTGTTAGAATACTTGGCTTTGTCTTCTCGAGCTGCCCTTTGAAATTTTCTGTTCAACTCTCTTACTTGTAATGTGATTTCTGTCATTTGCTTTAGCTACTTGATGCTCAAGAGCAAGATTCAGAGTCTCTTCTGACATCCTGGGTGTTCTTTTCTTTCTGTTTTGTCTTTTCAGTGACCTTTTGCTTTCTTCATGACTGAATTCCTTGATGTCATCCTGTTACCGGGAGTGCTAACTACATCTCCACCCTTTAAGAGAGGTCTCTTGCCTTCTACTGAGTAAGAAGAGTCAGATGAGGCAGGGTTTCCATATGAGCAAAGATTTATTATAGGAAAGAGACCTGTGAGTGGAGAAGGGGAGGGCTTAAGGCAACACTTGACTCCTGTTTCTCGAACAAAGTCTCTGCTGGGGTTTAAAAAGTTTGGGGTGGAGGGAAAAAGGCATCATATGTACTCCTAGGGACAGGAGGGGATTTCCAGTAAATGGCCCATTTAGGAGGGGCCATGCTAATTGGGTTTGTGCTCAGCATTTCTTCAAGATGGATTCCACTACAAAAACCTCTGGCAGGAGCAGACAATACTTTTGGGATGGTGCATGTGTGTGGTTCTTCGGGAGCCTGGCTCAAACTGCTCTTAGCGACTGGTGTCTTCACTCCTCCAGTAGCAGGTTTGTCCTTTAAAATTGTGTCTAAGACACTGAGTAAACCAGTCCAACCTGTAAAATATCTCACAAGGAAGTAAAATCACAGAGTATTTTTTATGGATAGCTTTCCTTAATGGCATGTCCCATAAAATAAGGAATTTTTATGGGTGGTCTTCCTTAATGACATGGCTCAGGATTCGGCTGCTAAGCTATAAGCCCTGGGCATGTCCTGCACATTTTTACAATTGCCCAAGCAAGGAGAGGCCTCAACATTCCTCAAGACTTTGATCACGAGATTTCAGTCACTAAGGAGTTCATGCTTAATCCTGATTTTTGGACCCTTTTGCCTCCTGTCTCAATCCCCAAACTCATGTTCAATGAGTCAAATGCTCTTGAGGTGGTCTCTAAACCCAGGTGCTATAGAGTCATGTTGTTTAGTGCCATCGAGTTGGTTCCAACTCCTAGCAACCCTGTATAGGGTTTCTGAGGAGCAGCTGGTGGGTTTGAACTGCTGACCAGTGCTGATCTTACATCGCCACACCAGGAGTCCTTTGAAAGGATTAAGTGAACCCATGACCATGGTGCTTTTGGCAGTACACAGAACCTAGTAAACACTTAGCATTTGTTCCTGCCAAGACATGTAGCTTTCCCACACCAGACACATCTTGGAAAATGAAGCAGTGAGATTTCCAGGGGTGGCAGTTTGGCCAAAGTGAAACAATTCTATCCCTCAAGGGCAAGATTCCCAGAGCCCCTGGCATGTCTGATTTCATGAAGGTTAACCAGGGGCCTTCTCCATCCTGCCTAGGACTGGGGAGGGAATCACTGTGGGTCTCTGCTCCTGGCAAAACTAGCCTTGGCTCTTATAGACTGGAAGGTCTTTCATCTTTTCTTGACTCACAGCTCCATTTCACTGGCTTACCGTTCATTCCAAGGAGCTCCGGTAGCGTAGTGGTTACAAATCAGGCTGTGAACCTCAAGGTCAGCAGTTTGCAACTACCAACCGTTCTGCGGGAGAAAGATGAGGCTTTCTGCTCCTGTAAAGATTTACAGCCTCAGAAACCCTGTACAGGGTCGCTTTGGGTCGGAACTGACTCCATGGCACATCACCACCACCACTCTTCATTCCAGCCTAACGTGACCACCCCTGCTGTTCTTCAAACACTTCAAACACAGGACTCTTTGGGTTACAGATGACAGAAACAACTCAGATACCCATAAGCAAAGAAAGGAAGGCTGTGGTATGTGTGAGGAACTGCAGAGGTGGACTTTAGGCCCGGCTGGATTCAGGAGCTTGAACAGTGCATCCATGCCCCAGATGAAGCACCTTCTGTACAAGCCCCTGGCTGCAGTGACTCCCGGTCTGTCCCAGTGGAGAGGAAAGAGTCAGCCTTCAGAAAAGTCCCAGGAAGGACTCTGGTGGGTACCTGCGTGAACTGTGGCATGGGGGACTCTAACTGGGTCTGATCCATGCTTACCTGTCCTTCAGGGCAGGGCAGGGCAGGGCAGTTCCCTAGAGCCAAACAGGATGTTGCCCCCAGAAGCTCAAACACAAGCCACTGAGTCAATTTCAACTCATAATGACCCCTATAGAACAGAGTAGAACTGGCCCATAGGATTTCCAAGGTTGTCACCTTTATGGACGCCAACTGTCACATTTGTCTCCTTTGGAACAACTGGTGAGTTCGAACTTCTGACCTTTTAGTTAGCAGTCCAGCACTTGACCTGCCGTGCCACCAGGCCTCTTTGTTCTGCAGAAGGGCCCTGAGAAGGTATATCAGGCGTCACCGCACCACACGTAGGTCCTGTTATCCAGCCACTGAGCCTTTGTGCTGTCGGTCTCCTCTGTCAGCTGAGGTCTGTGTTCTTGGGGCCCAGAGGTCAGGTGCAGAGGAATGTGTGGACACCAGACAAACCTGAGTGTCTGCTCCAGTTTTGCTGTGTGACCTCAACCGGTCCCTCTACCTCTCTGAGCCCTGCTTTTCCTCCCCACTGTGTCTCTTCCCAATGGGGCAGTGCCAAGGGATTTAAACAGTACATTGTGGGTGAGTGGGGCTCAGGGCCTGGTACAGAGGGGCACCCCAGCTGTGCCAGCAATGGTGAGGATGTGGAGGCTGGTGTCCTGTTTGGGACAGGTCATGTTTGATTCTACACTCTAGCTGTGAGATCTTTGGCAAATAAGTCACTTCATTGCTCTAAGCCTCAATTTCTCCACCTGCAAAAAATGGAGAACTAGGTCTTGTTTGTGAAGTAGTCACATGGGTTATGTGGCATAGGGAGATGGCATAGGTCAATGTCCAGAGCTCCAGTGGGCAGTTACCTCTGTTGTTGTTGTTAAGTGCCATGGAGTCCATTCTGACCTATAGCAACCCTGTATAGGGTTTCCACCGACCTTGCAGTTCAAACTGACTTTATAGTCTGATGCATTAGTCCACAGTGCCTCCTTCTAGGTCTTCATGCCTCTTGATCTTTGCATATTCTGTTCCCTGTGCATAAAATGCCCCTCCTTTCCTCCCACCAATGCTTGGAGACTCAAACAGCCTCTCCTCCAAGGAACCTGCCTTCACAGTTCCATCCTCCTCCCCATTCTAAGGCCTAATTAGTTGTTCTTTTCTCTGTGGACCCCACCAACACGCCAATCAACTCCTTGCGCAGGTGCTTGGATAATTTCACTTAAGTCCTTTTCTTTGGATTCATCCACTAATTGAGGAACTGGCCCACAAGGGGGCCACTGAATAAACATTTGTGGAGGGAATGCATGACCTCCAAGCTTTCTAGGGGTGACCCAAACTCAGCTCATGCTAATTCACGTTTCTCTAAACTCTCAGCCCCCCAGCCCAGTGACTCAGTGCCCACCAGGAGGATGGAGTCTTTGGCTGAGAGGAGGAAGTTCAGGTTGCAGCTATAAACCCAGGCAGCTGATTTCTAAGAAACCAGCTGAGGGACGCTCGTGGCTTTTGCTTTCAGTTTTCTGGGGCTGGAGCAGGCAGGGACCCTGGGTTCATGACTTCCAGGTAAAGGGTGTTGCAGGCCCAGGTTCCTGTGGTCAAGGAGGTCACCACCACCTCAGGCTGTGGACCAGGCCTTGAGCCCAGTTAGGTTCTGTGTGGTCCACTCCCAACCTTACAGGGGGTTTCCAGGTCGGAGGGCTTCCCAGGCAGGGATCAGGTTTGGGCACCCTGCTTCCTCGTCATTCGCATCTGCCTTGAATTATTTACTTGTCTATCCATCCAAAGAGCTCTGGTAGCGTAGTGGTTACGAATCGGGCTGCAAACTGCAAGGTCAGCAGTTTGAAACTACCAGCTGTTCCGTGGGAGAAAGATGAGGCATTCTGCTCCCGTAAAGATTTATAGCCTTGGAAACCCTGTGCAGTGTCACTATGGGTCGGAACTCACTCCACGGCACACAACAACAACATCCATCCATTCATTTGACGGTCCCCTATGTGTCCTTTCTTTTTGTTCGTAGATTCTGTTTTCCGTTTCCTTTTCCCTTTAACTTTCCCTTCCCTCCCTCTCTTCACTCCCTGCCTCCCTCTGACTTTCTCCTCTTTGTCCATCTCTCAGTCTCTTTCTCTCTCTCATTTTTCTTTTCTTTCATTCATCCAGCATTCCTCAAACTTCATCAGTCATCTGTAACACTTTTTACCAGTTACAGATACCCTCCCCCAACAGCTTTTTTTAAAATTCTGAAAACCTACTTGAGTTTTGCTCCAGGCAACACAGCCATAGCAAATCAAGTTAGAGGTGAAACGTTCCCCCTCCTGGAATAACAGGGATAAATGCACAACCTTTGAGAGAATGCTTTCTGGTCTATGGTTACCATAGGCCTGGGCTCTGGGGTGGCAGATCTGCACATCGGGGGAGGGCTGCATTTGAAATGCCTCCTTCTTCTGCAGTACCTGGTACATCCATCTTGGTCATCATTTCTCATCATCCCCTGGACCTTTCAAGTCCCTTCCTCGCCACCACTTCCTCCAAGGGCAAGCCTTTAGTGCTCCTCCAACATGTCTCCCCACTCCCATCTATTATCAGGACTCCAGATGGGATTAGTAACCCACTTTTAGAGCACTATCTTCATACCATGGATGCCTCAGGTGGCGCTGCGGGATAATGCACCTCAAGGGAGGTTTGAACTCCAAGGTCTGTGGTTCAAACTCACCAGCCACTCCTTGGAAACCCTATACAGGGTCACTATGAGCCAGAACCAACTTGATAGCACTTAACAATAATAGCAACATTTTCATCCCAGGAGTCCTAGTGTGGGGCTGTAGGCTAAGCACTGGGCTGCTAACCACATGGTTGGTGGTTCAAACCCACCAGCCACTCCTCGGAAACCCTAAGTGGGACCACTAAGAGCCAGCACTAACTCAATGGCACACAACAATTTTCTTGCCTTAGAAACCAGGATAGCGACACTTCCTCTCTCTCATACTTTGGACGTGTTATCAGGAGGGGCCAGCCCTGGAGAAGGACATCATGCTTGGTAAAACGGAGGGTCAGCAAAAAAGAGAGAGACCCCCAATGAGATGGATTGACACAGTTGGCAGCACCAATGGGCTCAAACGACCGCTGTGAGTCAGAACCGACTCGGGGCACCTAACAACAACAACAACCCCTATGGGACATTTGTAGAGTGTGGATTATTACTGTCTTAACTTCCTAGGATTATTGTTGATGTAGGCTGTCAAATGGATCTCAACTCGTAGGACAGACTAGAATTGCCCCATAGGGTTGTCTAGGCTGTAACTCTTTAGGGAGCAGGCTGCAAGGTCTTTCTCCCATGGAGCCAATGGGTGGATTCGAACCACCAACTGTATGGTTAGCACCCAAGTGCTAACCACTATGCCACCAGAACAATTCAAGGGAGTAAATGTGTTAATACGGACAAAGTGCTTGGAAGCACATCTGGCATGAAAAGTTGCTGTTGTTCCTGTTGTTAGGTGCTGTTGAGTCGATTCTGACTCACAGTGATCCTATGCACAACAAGGAAACGCTACCAGGCCGATGTTGAACAAAACACTTAACAAAAAGGAAAACTGAGGTGCTCTAGAGTAACCATGGGGGTCCTGGTGGGGCACTGCGAGTTAATGTGCTGGACTGCAAAGTTAGTTTGAACTTCAAGGTTGGCAGTTCAAGCTCACTAACCGCTCTTTGGAAAGCCTATACGGGGTCGCTATGGGTTGGAATTGACTCAAGGGCACTTAACAACAACAAAGAGCAACTACATGACTTGCCTAGATCACACAGCTCACAAGATGGCCCTTTTTGGCGCTTACAGCCTAAAAGACCTAACAACGTCTTGGGACTTTGTGGTGGGGGCTTCAATAGAGGCACAGGCAGAGCAGTGAGGGTCCAGTAGAGTAGTCAGGAAGGGCTTCCTAGGGAATGCGATGGCTGTGTTGGGCTTTGATAACTGAGTAGGAGTTTGCCAAGAGAAGAGGAAGGAAGTAGGGGAGCATCAGAGACTTTCCCTGAGGTGTGGTGCTTCAAAGGCCAAGGGGATGATGAGAAATTGGGGGTGAATCCAGAGCAGAAACTAATGTGAAGGGAATGCCATGGCACTGGACTTTGTTGTGAGGGTCAGATGGTTAGCATTTAGCAGTTGAGAGCAGGTGGAACACTCTGGAACCACCTTGCTTGGGGGAGCCCAGCGTTACCCCTCCTTCCCTTCACCCCTGACTGATAGTTTCATTTTGACCTACCTTCTGGGAACTGTGGCCTTTCCTTTCAATTGAGGGATTTAACCAATGGGCACTGAGGAGCCAGGGGCCAATTCAGCTATATACGGTGGTTTCATTTTCAGTGGCCCAAGCTGATGGAGGCCCCAGCTTACTCTGGGAACACCATGTGTACCTCTTATTCTGTGATTAACATAATCATTTCCATTCAATCCTCCATACCCCCAGGAGCTCTGGATGTTGAATCCATTTCACAGGTGAGGAAACGGAGGCTCAGAGTTCAGGAAGGGAATCACCCACCTCACATACAAACTGGGTAGTGTTTCCCCAAGCATGGGCTAGGTGCTCTGGAGAATGTCACAGTGGCTCTCGATGGGAGATAGGCTCAGGATTTTTATAAAACATGGAACCCCCAACACCCACCCCAGCGATCTCATATTAATTATAGTTTTTGTGCTTAAACCAAGGAGAACATCTCCTATTGTATCTTAGCATTTGCTAAGTGTATGTGTGTGTCTCAACCAAACACAGAACAAACCTTCCTCTTAGAGCAGAGCAAGGCACCAATATCTAAGCTAGAACTTAATACCACTGTTTGGATTTCATAGCATTTTTTCAGGGTTACCTCTTTGTGGCAGGGGATTCTGACTTCCCATGTATGGTAATGGTAAGGCTGCCCATTTGAAAAAAAAAAAAAAAAAGTTAGGAAATCAAGTAACTTGATTTGAAGAAAGTATTGGCTATGAAAGCTGGATTTTGGATAGATCTAGCAAAAACCCAAAATGTATAGGCCAAGTGACCAATGGTCTGCCAACCTCAGCCTTGAGTTTAAAATAAGGAAATGACTCAACAGCCTGCCCATGTTTGAAACCTGCCCTACTTCTGCCCTATAAATGCTGTGTAGCCCTGAGAATTCTATTAACTTCTCTGTGCCCTGGCTTCCTCATCTGTAAAATTAGAAGAAGAAGAAGAAGAATTATCCCTACTTCATATAATTTTTATTAAACCTAGATGAGTATGAATTATAGTCCCTGAGTGGTGCAAGGAATTAACACACTTGGCTGCTAAACAAAAGGTTGGTGCTGCGAGTCTACCCAGGAATGCCTTGGAAGAAGGGTCTGATGATCAGATGGAGGACAGTTTTCCTTGGACACACAGGGGGGTCACTATGTGCCACAGTAACTGGTAGGAGTAGTAGATTTGTGAATTACTTAGAACAGTATCTGGCTTCTAGTGAGTATTCCACATCAATGATCAGATAGCAAACAACAAACTGAGACTGGGACTGAGTCTGTCTAATTTCATGGCTATGCTGATTTAAATACACCAGGGCAACCATGTGGTACATAATTATGATCACAGTTTTCCATTTGATTGGTGATCAATGTTCTTTCTACTTACATTAAATCATTTGATCCTCAAACATCTCTCTGAAGCAGGGAAAACCAGGCAAGACAGAGTCCAACTCATGTTGTGTGAATGTGGTCACAGGCTGCTGGGTCAACAGGAAGAATGGAGCCCAGGTACCAGAGTCCAGCTCTTGCTGCTTCTCTTCACTGTCTCCCACAGCGAAACAAGGGTAGGGAGGAGCCCTATGAAAGCCCTGGTTTTGCCATCTCCCCTCCATCATGCCTCTGTCTCCTCCTCCCTGTTGTCCCTGGGTGTGAGTGAAGAATATCTGTCTCATGGCACAGGTCTTCAGGTAGAGCCAGCCCTGAATGCCACCCTCCAGCCCTGCTCTTGCAGAGGACCCAACTTTCTGGCTCAGAACTTCTATAACCCTGTATTCATGGCTGGTGGCTGTGTGCCGAGGAGTCGGTTCCAACTCACAGCGACCCTGTACAGGGTTTCCGAGGCTGTAAATCTTTACAGGAGCAGAACGCCTCATCTTTCTCCCGCGGAACAGCTGGTAGTTTCGAACTGCTGACCTTGCGGTTCGCAGCCCGATTTGTAACCACTACGCTACCAGAGCTCCTTCCTGTATCCATGTTGTTGTTGTTGTTATGTGCCGTCGAGTCGGTTCTGACCCATAGCGACCCTGTACAGGGTTTCCGAGGGTGTAAATCTTTACGGGAGTAGAACGCCTCATCTTTCTCCCGCGGAGCAGCTGGTAGTTTCGAACCGCTGACCTTAAGGTTCGCAGCCCGATTTGTAACCACTATGCTACCAGAGCTCCTTATCCATAATCCCCATCAAATGTCAAGGCTCCTGGCTGTCCAGGGCCACTTCTCCAGGGTTCTTTCGCACCAAGCAAACCTGGTGCTCTTCAAAGTTGAAGCCGAACACAGCCTTTCAGATAAGCCCAGGGCCTCTCCCAGCTTTGAAATCTATCCTGTGGGAAAAGGGCAGGTTGGGTGACATGCCCTGAGTCCCGGCTGGTTCTGTAGTTTTGAACATCCTTCAGGTGGTTTTTGGTGTTGGGAACAAACCAGCGCGAGAAATGCAGTATGTAAGACCATGGATATTAAACTCTGACTCGGCCATTTACAGAATGCAATGGAGTTAATGCCTTCAATTTCTGAGCCTTGGTTTCCACACGAAGCAGCCTAGGCAAAGTATCTCATGCTCCTTAGGTGCTCAGCAAATCCCATTATTTTCTAACGGCACAATGCCAGAGTCATCCGAAGCAGAGAGTATAGAGCCAGTTATTGGACATCTATCCTGGAGTCCTGTATGGCACTGTAGGAAAAGCCATGTACTGTTAACCACAAGGTTGGTGGTTCAAATCCACCAGCTGCTACTTGGAAACCCTATACAGGGTCACTATGAGTCAGAACTGACTCGATGGCACTTAATAATAACATTTCATGTGCAGCGCTGTAGATGAAATACTAACCGCAAGATCAGAGGTTCAGACCCACCGGCTGCTTCTTGGAAACCCTATGTAGGATCACTGTGAGTCAGAACCTACTCCATAGCACTTCACAAGAATAATATCCCGTGTTAAGGGGTCTGGGTAGTGCTAATGGTTTGCTCTTGGCTACTAACCAGAAAGACTGGCAGTTCCAACCACTCAGCCAGCAGTGCTGAAGAAGAAAGGCCTGGTGATCTGCTTCTGTAAAGATGACAGTCCAGAAAACCCTATGGAGCTCAGCTCTGGTCTGTAACTGATGGGTTGCCACAACTCGGAATGGTTGTGTTTTCTGCTTCCCGTGTTAAGCATTTTAGAGCGTTCTTCCACCAGATCTTCTCCCATGGAATGGGAGCCTTTGCCAGAGGTGGAAAAGACTCGGACCTTAGGGCTGTGAGTTGAGGAGGCAGTCTGTGAGGACCAGATCAGGTTGGGAACGTTTTGAGGTATCTGAGAACTGAGGGGTCCACTGTGACGGCCTTGACCTAGGATGTAATTGAGACACCTCTGTGGGGCTCAGCTTCCTTTGAGACTAGAGTGCTCAGGTAAACAGCAAGGAGCAGCACACACTCGGCGGGTTTAGGACCCCGCGGAGGTGACAGGGGTCCGGGAGTCAAGCAGGAAGAGTGGACGTAGGCGGAGCCATGACGCCATCAGCGTACAGCACGTGGGCTAGAGCGCAGGCGCGATGGGGGTGGTGAGGAGTTCCCCCACTCCCACCCCGGGCACTGGCCAGGTCTCCTCAGTAGGACCCCTGCCCTGGCTCGTAGTCAGCTGGGAGTCACCACTTAGGAGGCATTAGTCGAGGGGACAGTTCGTGCAAAGGCCCTGTGGCTGGAGGGAACACAGTGAGTATTGAGTCTCTCGTGGGTCCCAGTGGAAGGTGGGTCTTCCAAGAGAAGTAGGGGAGACATTGAAAAAGGCTGGGGCTTGATGACGCCCGACCTGGTCCGTGCGGGGAGTAGGCATTTAGAGAACCTGGCCCCCCAGTTTTCCCTAATGGTTCTGTGAAGCCCCAGGGTCATGACCCGGGTACGAAGGGGCAGTCTGAGCACGCACTTTGTTGAAAACTACAAGTCTCTCTGAGCAGTCTTGAGACCAAGGCCCAGCCTTGGGGAGGCACTGGTCAGATGGATAAGGGGCTGTCCCAGGTGAGGATGCTAAGCGCGTATCCAGGTGTTACTGGCCACATTCTTCTCCTTCAGATCCTATGTAGCCTTCTCCACCTACTCTAGACCTCAGGTAGGTGACTTCTGCTCCTTCCTGGGGCTCTGTTCAGGATAAAGGGTTTGATCAATGCCTATACCAGGGCTGGCCCCACTAGGTCTGGACTACACTGGGGATCTGTATGCCCCACCCCCCCCAGGCATATCCCTGCTTCCCTATGGCCTGATTGACTAGGATGAACAGTTCCACCCCCACCTTCAAATACACATGTAACCAAGGCCGCTTCACAGGCCTCCTGGTCTCTTTGTCTCCACACAGAGCCAGAGGGATCTTATCACAACACAAAGTAGGTCAGGTCACCCCAAGGGTTCCTATTACAGTTAGGATCCACACTCATGCTCCTCAGCTTCCAATAAGGCCTGCTGTGCGCCCCTCTCCCCCTTCAGTCGCTATGCCTTCACTCCCTAGTCCCAACCCACCAACCCCCAAAACCATTGCCATCCCCATAGCAACCCTATATAAGGTTTTGAGATTAAATCTTTACAGGAGTAGGCAACCTCATCTGGTGGATTTGAATTCAGTTAGCAGTACAATACCTAACCCACAGTATCACCAGGGCTCCTGCCCCAGCCCTCGTTCATGGGCTGAACTCCACAGCTGTGTTGTGTTCTTTGTATGGAATGCCTGCCTCCCTTCTTCCCTGGGCTGACTCCTTCCTGTCACCTCAGGGAAGCCTTGCTCATGGCTCCTTCCAAAATAACCCCACCCACTAGCCAACCACCCATTGCAATTTAATTGATTACTGTCACTACCTTCAGTTTCCTATTTAGTTGTTCCTGTCTGGGGCCCTGGATGTGTGAACATGAGAACAGAGACCGCCCACCTCTATTTGGTTCATTCCTGTTTTCTTTGGACTTAAACAGTGCCTGGAATCTAGTAGGTGCTCAGTGAATGTTGTAAGAACTCCAGTTGACATCTATAGGGCATCTCACCATTGAGATATCTCTTGAGCACCTGCTGTGGGATAGAGTCTTGTGGGTATTTTACCTGCACTGTGGTATAGAAGAGGTTCTGAGGTCAGATTCTAACTCTCTGCTCTCTGACTGAGGGGTTACAGTACCCATTCACAAAGTTGGAAGCATCAATGGAGGTCTGACATGAGGTTTAGGAATATGCATTGTCACGAGATTTCCCCCAGACCTTTCCTTGAGGAGAACCCTGGCCTAGTTTATAGGGTGGGATGGACCTGGGGGGAGGCCTGGCCATCACTTTTGAGCTGTGTGAGCTTGAGTAGATAACTGTGTTTCTCTGAGCTCTCATCTCATCTCTAAAATGAGGGTCAAAGTCCCCAGCTCAGGGACCACTATGACACCTGGCACACAGGCCCTTACCTCATTCTGCACACCCGCACTGCCCCAGCTCCCTCACTCCTAGAGCTGGGAGGCCTCAGCCACCTCTGGGCCCCTACTCCAGCCCTCATACACACACACACATACACATAAACCCTCCTCTCACTTTTCATTCTTGTAAATTGACGTCAGCACTGCTGAATCATGAAGCTGAGGTTTGAGAGATACGGAATCTGCACACCCCGGGAAGCCACATGCCACCCCCAGCCCAGCCCTTTCCTCTACAACACTGGCTGCGCTGGGCTGTACTCACGACTCGACTCTAGCCCCTCCACCCCTCTGGGTGCCTGGAGTGCACTCCGGGGTCTTTCAGGGTACTGTCAGTATGTCAGTCTAGACTTACAAAAGAGGACACCACTGGAGTGAAAAGTGACATCTCTGGGGAAAGTGTTCAGAAGGGTCTTTTTTCTTAGCTGTGTTGCTCTGGGTTTGATAAAAAGAATGGGTTTGTATACCTAAAACTTACAGAATGAAAAGGTAACTCTTAATGAAAGAAAGGGGAGTGGGGGAGGAAAGCCCTTAATAATATTGTAATGTTTGCTTTCTTTTCCTGGCAAATTCATCTCTTTTTCTCAGAGGCCATCTGTCAGAAAGGGGATGTTGATAGTACATAAATCAGAGGGCTAGGGTGAAGGTTAAAAACTTTAGTGTAAGTAACTAGGGAGCTTGGCTAGAGTCTGGTAGTGCAGTGGATAAGCACTTGGGCTGCTAACAGAAAGGTCAGCAGTTTGAACCCACCCACCACTCAGAGGGAGAAAGAGGTAGCCTCAGATCATAAAGATTTACAGCCTCAGAACCCCTGTAGTCTATCTGTAAGGTTGCTGTGAGTCAGAATCAACTCCACAAGCTCCGTGTAAATGTAGTTGCTGGTGGTACTATTACTGCAAATGTTGGCCCCTCAAGGGAGGTTGCATGGTTTAGTGGTACCCAGGCTGTGAGGCAGTCTTGTCTGGCTTTGAAAATCTAGCTCTGCCATTTGCTATGTGCTGTCTGTTGCCTCTCAGAGCATTCCTTTCTACATCTGTAAAATCACACAATCACGTAGTTTGAGTCTTCCTATTGTTGTCATCAGATCCCCAAGCTCTACCTTCTTGGATCTCTCTAGGCACCGCCTATGGGGATAGGAGACCCAGGCATCAGTCCATAACAGCAGAGAGCAAAGGGCAGGGGGTGGTTTAAAAAACGAAAGGTAAAGCCCAGCAACTCCTTGGAGGCCGAGAGGCAAGCTGGCACCCTTTCCCTCCCACCCCACCTTATTAAGGGATGGAGCTGCCTGAGCCTTCAAGATCCTATGTCTCCTGAATCTTGAGGTCTGGGGCTGATTTTATCCCCCAGACTAGCCTGGGTGCACCAGATCTCCACTGTATGTTAATTTTATGCTACATGGTGTCATCTGAAAGGTGATATTAAGCATGTCCAAGGCTGTAGAGGGCTGTTTCAACTTCTAAAAATGAAGTGCGGCTTAACCCCAAAACCTGAAAATGACTCAATTCACCATGCATAGCGGGACAGCCTGCATGTTCCCGGCATGGCCAGAAAACCTGTGTCCCAGTCACTTTCTGGTACTCTAAGTTAGCTAGCTCCCTCACCAGCATGAAACAGCCTTTCCCACTGTTGAGAACACCACCTCCTCCAGCCAGCCCATTTTTGAGGTTAGCAGCTGAGGCCCACAGGCAAAGGGAATTGCCCAAAGTCATCAGCAGCATCTCCTGCCGCAGCAGACCACAGAGCCTTTTTCTGGCTCCAGGTTTTAGGTACAACAAAAAGTACACAAGAGCCAACAAGGTAGGCAAGAGGAAGTCAGACCTACCCTTGCACCTCCTTTCCATCTGAAATATATCTCCCTGGACGCTACTGCCTCAGAATGTGCCACTCCTAAAAACTCATCAAGCCCCAACCCTCTTCCAGGAAATCATTGGGGGCCTACAAGGACAGACACTTCTTCTCTGTCATCCATTTCTAACAGACTCTTGTTGGGCACTCAAAAGAACCAAGTGTCTTCTTTGACAAGAGAATTGCCACAGGCACATTTACCTCTTCTGAAAAATGGATCTAAGATCCTGGGGCTCACAGGTTATTCCTATCAGAAACCTGAAGCATGTTAAGCACTGAACAGGGCCTGTTAATTAAGTGCTCCTATTTTACCAGACACACACCACCAAGACACCAAAAGGGGGCCAGTCAGCCGTCTCCCCAGGCTTGTGGGTAGAACCCAGCAGTCTTCACAGCCACACATCACCAGCTGCATTCCACCTCCACCCGGAGGCTCTCCAAAACCAGGGAAAGCCTGGGATCAAATCACGCGCCCTACAAACCTTTTTTCTTAAAAAAAAAAAAAAAAAAATTCATAATAAAGTTTATTATCTAAACTGGTTGTAAAAAATATAAAATATAATTCTGCATAGCAGAAAAATCAAGCCAGAGACCCTCCCCCAACCCCTGGTTTGTGCAAAGATACAGAATATATGTAAACATGAAGAGGTAGGAGGTGCGAGTTCAACTTCTGGTCCCGCTGTAGTTAAGCTGCTACAACAACCAGGGGGACCCAGAGGGAGCACCAGGATGGGGTGCACCCCCAAACAGGTGGGGAGGGGGCTGTGGCTTCATCTCCAGCCTAGAGTGGGTGGCGTCCTGCCTCCTCCCCTAGGCCGGCTCCCTCTAGCCCAGGTGGGGAGGACATCCATGTAGTTCCAGGCAAATAATAATAATTAATAATAGAAAATAAAAACAAGTCGCCCCAGTTAATGCTGCGTGCTCGGCGGGCGCGGCCGTTCAGATCTGGAAGGGGAAGGAGCTCAGGTAGTCAAGAAGGACAGGGTTGAGGGGGATGCGCGCCAGGTTCTCGCGGCCCACGGTGGCCACGATGCGCTGGCGGCACAGCTCCTGCAGCGGCCGCACGCGGCGCTGGCGCAGCGGAGCCCCCAGCATGCGGCGCGGCGCCGCCACGTAGTGCTCCAGCAGCTCGAAGAGGCAGCCGAAGCTCTCGCGGCTGCCGTCCAGCTGGAAACGGCCGGCCTGGAAGTGCACACGGATGCTTGTAGGACCCGAGGCCATCTTCACGCTGAGGGCGAAGAAACAGTTTCGCTGGCGGCTGTCGCGCACCAGGAAGGTGCCCACGGGTTCGGCGCGCAGCCGCTCGTGCGCTCCGTGCACGCTCAGGGGTCCCCAGTAGAAGCCGCAGGCGTCGAGGAGCGCACTGGCGCGCGTGATGAGCCGATACTCGGAGTGAGATCGGAACGTGCGGAAGTGTGTGTCGCCAGGGGTCGGGACCACCGGGGCTGCTGGGCAGGGCCTGGGGCGCACCGGGGCCGGGGGCGCGGAGGAGGAAGGCTCTGGCCGCCGTCGGGGCTCTGCTGCCGCGGAGATTGCATTGTCGGCTGCCACCTGGTTGTGTGCTACCATCCTACACGCGGGGCCAGCCGGAGGGGTGGGCCATAGCGTCCGGGGGTTCGCTGATGGGGGAGACAGAGCAGTGAGCAAGAGTGCCTCGGAGGGGTGGGATCGGACTCTAAGCCGAACAGACAGACCCAAAGGGGTCGAGGTAAGTTTCAAGTTTCCACAACCCCTTGGAGTCTCAGTGGACTCAAAAAGAAAATGGGCTTCCACACCGCGGAACACTTCCAGGCGGGTGGTGGATCATGAAGGCAGAGCCCAGGTTCCCGGTCGCCTGGAGTTTGGGTCGCAGCAGGGACCGTGGAGAGGGGTGCCGGGGAGAAACCTGCTAGACACCAACCGCCCGCCCTCGGCTCGCCGCCTGCTGGCCAAGGCAGGGATCGGCGCCTCGTTAGGGGATTTTGGCAGAGACCAGAGAAAAGCCCCACTGCGGGTACCCCTCGCGCGAAGGATGGCCTGGGTGGGGCCGGCGGGGGCGTGGTGGCCACGACCCCACCAAGTAGCTCCCGAGGCCGGTCAGCTCGTTTTCTTTCCTCCCCTCTCCCTCTTCCTGGCCCAGAGACCTGCTCACCTGGCGGCGGGGCGCTGGGCGCCGCAGGCGAGGGGCTCCGGGGCGGTTCTCGCGCATGCTCCGGGGCGAGGAGCCGTGCCGCTGCCACGGCCGCAGCTCGCTCTGCTCGGCGCCGAGCTGGAGTCCCATCCTTTTAACTGAACTGCTGAGCCGAAGCCAGAGACTCCGCCCCTCTGGCTCCACCCCTTAGAGACCCCCGCCCTTCCGCACCACTTTCGGTTTCTTTTTTCGCGGCAGCGGGCGGCTAGGGAGAACTGGTGCATAACTAGAGAATCTTCTCATGAGAGCCTGGGAACCCCCCCAAACTCGGCTTAACCTTGCACCTGGGCTGCGATTCCTCCATTGCGGGTCTGTGCCTCCGCTCCTGAGTCTTTCGGCCACTGCCTTCGGCACTGACACCCCTAGTTTGCCCCCACTATCTCTGGTCCTAGGCGTTTAGAGCTAGGTCCTCTAAAATGCTCTGGACTAACCCTGAGACTCTTCTCTACCCTTCCAAGTGTCTCAGACCTCATCCCAGTACTTCTCTGCCCTCTATCCCTCTCCAGCCATATCTGCCCTGGGAGATAGAGCCTAGAGCATGCATGCTCCCGCCTCAGTCCCCCGTGAGCTGCGGCCCGGGGACCCTCCGGATTAATTCCACTGTCACCCTCCTCACTGTCTCAGAGCCTTAGGCATCTCCCCCCCCCCCGCCCCCCGCTTCCCTCCGGGCCAGCTGCCGCCCCAGCCTTGGTTTGGGCTTCCCAGGAAGCGGTGACTTGACCGCAGGCTTTGGAGGAACCCTTCAGCGGCGCGGGAGGGCCGGCTGACGGGGCGTTAGTTCCTTGGAAACCGGGCGGGGCCTCGGGTCACACCGTACGTGCCCACTGCGCGGCAGCTGGAGACACTTAAGGCCCAGGGAGACACTGTGATTCTGTGTCTGAGATTCAGCGCCCCGAAATGGCTCATGCGCCCCCCAATTTTATTTTGGGGCAGCTAGCTGATCACATACTGCAAAATTTTGGAGCCTGTTGAAAAAAAAAAAAAAAAAAAAAGGTTCATTCTCACATGTGATGATCCCTTAAACTGACTTCAAGCTTTCTAGCCATTCTGAATTCTCCGGTGGCTCGATGGAGGATCTGCCCCATCCCCACCCCCACCCCCACCCCCACCCCAATGGAATGGTGCGGGCTTTGGCGGTCGGAGCGTTGGCTGAGAAGCCCCGCCTCCCGGGGGGTAGGTGCTCAACCGACGCCCCTCCCCTACCGTTTGTAAGACGCTCCTCACAGCTGTCATTGGTATGTTCCTGTGTGATCCTGCATGTTGGGCTGAGGGCGGGGCCCACGAAGTAGGCCTGATACACGTCTATTTGAAAGAAAAAAATGAGAGTTAAAGCTGGCCCTTTGGGTGCCCCTGGGTCCGGTATGGTCGGAAGACACCCCAGGCTAGGGGCGCAGGACTGGCCAGACGCTAGCACACACTGCCCTCTACAGACAGCTCTGGGATGCAGCTGCCGGTGTCTCTCCCGGAAAGCCTGACACCAAATGCTCTTTCCCATCTAGCAGTTTCCCTCCCTGGCCGGAGTGCCTCAGTTTCCCCTGGCAAGGAGGTGACCCCATCGGATCCCTGAATTCTTGTGCGTCAAGGGCTGCTGGTGCTCCAGGGTCTCGTGTGTGTGTGTGTGTGTGTGTGTGTGTGTGTGTGTGTGAAGGAAGATGGATAAAATAGAAAGTTATGGTGAAGCTATACTGTAGTTACTTTGAAGCTAGAATGTAGACTGTCTGGGATATAATTCCAGTTCTGCAACGGTCTAGCCTCTTGGCCTTTGGTATGTGGTGCTATTGTATCTAAGGCCAAAGTTATCTAGTGCTGTTGAAGCTGAGGCCAACGTTGTAACAGCACAAGTAGGTGGTTTTAACATACAGATTTATTTTCTCATAGTTTAGGAGCATAGAACTCTGAATTCAGGGCTTCCAGTACTAAGGGAAGGCTTTTTCTCTGTGAGGACTCTGGGGGGGAAGCCATCCATTTTACAGATAAGGAAACTGAGGTTACCCATGCCTATTAGACAATTAATTAGCTCAGAAGGAGCAAAGGCAGGAGCCATACCCAGAATAAGCTTTCTCCCTTTGTCCACTGTGCTTTAATGCCCTTCTTCCCCAATCTTCAGGGCCTCCCACTCTGCTCTGTCTCCAAGAAAGACAGTTGATGCCCAAGAGATGCCACGGCTGGCCTGTATGGCTTTGGACCCTTCTATACAATGGGCCTGACCCTCTCCTGCTCCGGGAAGTCAAGAGTCATGCTCAGTTGCTAGTACACGTGAGTTTTCCACTCAGGCAGCAATGACAGTTAATACATCTTTCGTTTCATTTTCACAAGTTCTGACTTCAAAATGAAACCAAATCCAAACGCCAAGAAGGGAAAACACGATATGCTGACTGGCAGGCATTGTGGATTGAATAGTGTTCAACTTCAAAGTATGTGTTGTTGGTCCTAACCTATGTACTTGCGGTTATAATTCTCCCGGGAAAGGGGTGGTCTTTTTTTTAATGAACGAAGGCAGGATTACTGTAAGGGTGTGTGTCAAATCCATCTCTTTTGAGCTAGAAAAGAGATTAAACATACCAAGCCACATGAAGATCACCCAGGAGCAAGCAGCTCAAAGAGATGGCCTTCCTCCAGCACCAGCCTTCCCTGAGAGCCCCCCACCCCCATTACCTTCGGGTTGATTCCAATTTTGTGATGCTATCGGCAGCACCCTGAATTAGAACTCCCAACCTCCTGAATTGTACAGAAAATCCATTTCTGTTTGTCTGCACCACTACATGTGGTATTTCTGTTCTGGTAGCTCTAGCTTAGCAACGATTGTGAGGTTGGTGCAGGACCAGACAGTGTTTCGTTCTATTGTGCATTGGGTCACTGTGAGTTGGTACCGACTGGATGGCACCTAACAGCAATAACAAAAACAGTTCTAGAGAACTAAGACAATAGCAGCCCCCGCTCACAGAGCAGGGAGAATGATTTACAGAATGACCGGAAACTTGGAGAGGAGTGCAAGATTGAAAGTGACTAGAAGTAAATACCGGTAACCGATGGTACATGGAGGGCATTATAATCATTGTAATGAAACACAGTTACATGGTTTGTTGAATGTAAGACTGCTCTGCTCTGTAAACCTCCACTCAATTCATAACACAAAGTTTCAAAAATTAATTATAAAAATGAAAAACAAAAAGGTGACCAGAAACTGTAACTTGGTCCAGAGCAGGGGCTCAGCCAATGTGTCCTTTCCCAGGGTCTTCTGGGGAGTGAGGATGACCCCAGACTCAAGCCTTGGGGTCCTCACGCAGTGCTCTCTCCTATAAAGCAAGAATGTCCCCCTCTCCAGAGGGTCCTTCTTTATGCCCATTTCAAGGACTAGTGGGGTGACACCTGGGGTCCCAGGGCAGTCAGTCATGAAGTTTGTTTCAGGGCCTCTTCTGTAGCTCTTTTTAGCTAAAGCACTCACTGCCTGGAAGGTCAGCAGATTCTGGGTACGATCCAAAGGTCTCCAACCCCCGACTAAGGTCCTGCCTGAGCAGACCCTGCCAATCCCTAGGCCTCACCTCTAAACCCACATCTTCATATTCTGCACTACCTCTACCAGCTCCTTTCTGATCCTCAAGCATGCCAATCCTGCTACAGGGCCTATGTACTGACTGTTCTCTCTAGCTGGGGTCCACTTCATGACCTTTTAGAAAGCCTGCCTCCGCCCATTCTCCAGGCCTCAGCCAATGTCTCCACCTCCAAGAGCTTTCCCTGTGTGCCATCTCTACGGAACAGTCCTCATCCCTAGTCACTCCCATTCTCCTGAAGCACTGGGCAGGATTTGAAATGACGCTAACAGTTCATTGTGTCTCTCATATCTGTGCTCAGTGTTTAACACCTACAGATCAAATGCTGAGGGAGTAAATAATGAATTCAACTTTAACACGCTTGCCAGACAAAACGATTTTTCAGACCTTAAATGGATCAAGGACCGGATATTCCCCACTCGTGTTTTAGGCAAAGAAACTGAGGCACAAGGAAGCTAAATAATTTGTCCTAGGCCACACATTCCTACAGTGTAATTTTTTTGTAAAATACAAATAGAAGACTAAGTCAGTATCTTAACTGATAACCATACTGGAGAGTTAAGTTACCTAATAGCTTTTTAGAAAATACCATAATGTTTTGGCTAAGATTGAAAATTGTGATTCATTACATAGAGCGATTAAAGTGATAAGGAGCTCTGGTAGCTAAGTGGTTACGAGTTGGGCTGCTAACCTCAGGGTCAGCAGTTCGAAACTACCAGCTGTTCAGTGGGAGAAAGATGAGGCGTTCTGTTCCCGTAAAGATTTACAGCCTCGGAAACCGTGTGCAGGGTTGCTATGAGTCGGAACCGACTCCACAGCACATAACAACAACAACACATTCCTAAAGCCTCAAGAGTAACAGCTGAAAATGAAATCCAGGCTCTAAACCCTACTGTGAGGAGCTTCCTGGGGAAGCTGCCAAGGCAGAGGGCAGTTTATGAACCACCCTGGTCCTGGCTTGGCCACTCTTGCCAGCAGGATATGGCGAGAGCTGGAAAGAGAAAGTGAAAAATCTGAGCTCTGGGTCAGGATCTTAATTATTGTCTGGACCCTTCCCTTCCGGGCTGCCGAAGCCAGAGTGAGCCCTACCATTTGCCTATCTGCATGTGGCCTGAGTGAACAGTACACACAAGCCTGCCTCATCTACCGTGAGACCAGGAATCACTTTGTATCTCAGAACCCATTGTGTAGACAGGGCAACTTAGGCCCGGAGAAGGCCAATTGTTTGTCCCAAGGTCCAGATGCAGCTGGAAAGCAACAGATCTGGAGTCCAGATACAGCTTGGTCACATGGCAGAATCTACAATCCTGAGCTGTCCTTGAGTGCAGCCTTCTCGGGAGAAGGGTCCAGAAGCAGATGCCTGGTGATTTAGTTAGCTAGTGCCATGTCATAACAGTCCTACAAGGTATGTGTGTGTGTATGGGGGGTGGGAGGCGCGCGGGGGGCAGGTTACTTTAACAAATCGACATAGATTTTCTCACAGTTTAGAGGCTGGAAGTACAAATTCAGGGCCTGGCTCTGGGGGAAGGCTTTCTCTCGTTGTCAGTTCTGGAGGAAGGTCCAAGTCTCTGCTGACCTTCTGCTCCTGCGTGATCTTCATCACATCTCTCTCCCCTCTGTCTCGCCTTCTCTCTTTGGCTTGTTTAATCTCCTTTATATCTCAGAAGAGATTGATTTAAGACACAGCCTGCACTATATATAACCACATTATAACCACAGGCACTGAGACCAGGATTGACAACACACATTTGGGGGGCTACACCAGACTTGGCTTGGAGGTGTCTGTCAGAGAAGTCACTTTCTTATATGGGCTGGAACCACCCCCGTCCCTGAGCTGCAGAGATTCTTTGTGTGCTTCTGTGCATTGCTGGGGAGGGAATTGATGGTACTTAGATCCCAGAGCGTGGTCCCCTCTTGGACAGGCTGAAAGGCCGGGGAGTGATGACAGGTACCACTGGCTGAGCTCCAGAGTCGTGGCCGGCCAAGCCTGCGGTGGGGGTCACTGTGACAGGGAAAGAAAGTTGCTGAGGTCAGAAATTCTGTGGAGTCTGGTTTTCAGAACGCAGTGTTAGGTCCACAACAGATGGAGAAGGAAAGTGGGTTGCTGGCCTGCCTGCCTCAGCGGGGTGGGTTCTGGCGCGTTGACTTCATCTGAGTGGTCTCAAGAACTGTCCCAAAGCTAGACAGGCCCTGCTCCCTCAGGAGTTCACCCATGTGGACACTATTCTGATAGGCTGATTCCCACCCGCTCAAGCCTCATCCCCTAAGTGGCAAATTAGGTGGCTGTCACTGGGAACAAGCAGCCGCAGTCCTCTTGGTCCTTGTCCTGGTGGTAGTGGTGATTGTGTCCCACCGAGTCGGTTCTGACTCACAGGGACCCTGTAGAGGGTTTCCAAGGCTGTTAATCTTTGTGGAAGCACAAAGCCTTGTCTTTCTCCTGCGGAGCCCAATGGTGAATTCGAACTGCTGACCTGACGGTGAGGAACCCAGCTCGTAATCCACTGTGTAACCAGGACTCCTTGGTAGTGTCCTAGAGGGAAAAAAAAATTTCCAGAAGCTACGATAACAGACCCCAAAACTAGCTGAAAAACAAAAAGCCAACTCAATGCCATGGAATCCATTCGTCTCTGTGGACAGAGTGGGGCTGTCCCATGCATTGGGTTTTCCACACTGTCATTTTTACAAAGTCAGGCCGCCACATCTTTCTCTCCCCGAGTGGCTGGTGGGCTTGAATCCACGATAACAACTAAGCACTGTGCCGCCAATAACCAATAACATTCTTATCAACGGAGAAAAGATTGAAGTTGTCAAGGACTTCATTCTTCTTGGATCAACTATCAACACTCGCGGAAGCAGCAGTCAAGAGATCAGACGACGTATTGCATTGGGCAAATCTGCTGCACTGGAACTTTTTAAAGTATTGAAGAGCAAAGATGTCAGCTTGGCCTGACCCAGGCCATGGTATTTTCAATAACCTCATATGCATGTGAAAGCTGGACAATGAATAAGGAAGATCGTAGAAGAATTGATGCCTTTGAGTTGTGGTGTTGGAGGAGAATACTGAAAGTGCCATGGGCTGCCAAAAGAACCAATAGATCTGTTTTGGAAGAAGTGCAGCCAGAGTGTTCTTTGGAGGCCAAGATGGCTAAACTTCGTGTCTCACACTTTGGACATATTGTCAGGAGGGAATAGTCGCTGGAGAAGGATGTCATGCTGGGTAAGGTGGAGGGTCAGAGAAAAAGAGGAAGACCCCCAATGAGATGGATCGGCCAGGTGGCATCATTGATGGCATCGAGTGTGGCGGCGGTAGTGAGGTTGGCCCAGTCGCTATGAGTCAGTTCCGACTTGATGGCACCTGACAACAACGACAACAACACTGTGTCTCTAAGGCTCCTCGTAGTATCCAGCAGGTAAAGGTTGTTTTGAGTGGGGGGGGGGGGGGGGGGTAGGTCGGCCTCCCACTTCAGTCGTCCCTCACTGTGGTGAAGCTGTGAAGAATGACTGAGCCCTTTTATGACAGAAGGCTGCACCTGGACCAGTTTTGTGTGATGAGGCATCTCGCTCCACGACAGTCACATCTACAAGGGCAAGAAGGCTCGGGCAGAGGTGGTCCTTGGCCTGAGTACAAAGGACAAGTGGAACACAGCTAAGCCACTCAAGGAGAAGGGAAAGGGAGACCCCCTGACAAAGAACTCAACACACACACACACACAGGCTGGAGACAGACTTGGGGAGCCAAGTGGTAGTTACTAGGGAGGAGGCTGAAGGTGTGTGAGATACACAAAATGTTCCTAAAAGTCTGGTGGAGGGGTTGCCTGGAGACATTGCACCTTGCTGTGGCCTCTCCCTGGCCTGGGGTAAAGAGTCCCTTGTAGGGAGTCTTCTGGGTCACCTTGGCCAGACCAGCAAGCCCAGACATCACTGGCTGACATCAGTGGAGCCAGAAGATAAACAGCACACTCGGCTATCAGAGAATTTGCATTCCAAGTGCCTGCACTATCTCTTTTCGGCTGCAACCCAGCTTTGCTGAGCATCTTCTCGAGGCTTTCCCTTATGTGCCTGCCTCTTGTCTCTTTCATTATTCTTCATTGTCTCCTGTAAAAGCATGAAGGCTGGATCATCAATTTTACATTCAACAAGTCATATACTTCATTTCATTACTAGTAATGGTCTGCTCTGAAATCTTCACTCAATTTACAATAAAAAGTTTTAAACGAGAGAGAGAAAGAGAGAATGAAGGGTACCTTCAGCCACCAACTTGGTCTGTGCCCTTAAACCTGTTGCCATCCAGTTAGGGAAACCCCATGTGTGCCAGTGTCTGGTTTTTCTTCCAGGGTGCGTCTGGGAGGCTTGAACCTCCAACCTTTTAATCAGCAGCCAAATGCATTCATTATTTCCTCCAATGTGTTGTTTGTCCATGAAAATATATTATTACTTTGTGTCGATGTTTTTTCCTCCAGACATAGTGTATTTTCTGCACATTCTTGTTGTTGTTAGGTGCCATTGAGTCGGTACCGACCCATAGCAACCTTATGCACAGCAGAATGAAACACTGCCCCATTCTGGGCCAGCCTCACTACTGTTGCCACACTTGAGTCCATTGATGCTGCCGCTTGGCCAATCCATCTCGTTGGGGGTCTTCCTCTTTTTCTGTGACCCTCCACCTTACCAAACATGATATCTTTCTCCAGCGACTAGTCCCTCCTGACAATATGTCCCAAGTATGAGAGACGAAGTTTGGCCATCTTGGCCTCCAAGGAGCACTCTGACTGTACTTCTTTCAAAATGGATCTATTGGTTCTTTTGGCAGTCCATGACACTTTCAATATTCTCCTCCAACACCATCTTACCCTGTGTTAATAACCCACTTAGGTCAGTTTCATTCTTTGTAACAATTGCCGGCTATTCCTCCATGGGAACTTCCTGCATTCTCATTCTTTTAGCCATCACCTGCTGATGGACACATAGGTTGTTTCCAGTTCTTTGTTCTTGCAATTAGTGTGACCTAAACTCCCACAACATCCTCTGCACACGTGTGAGAACCCCTTTGAACTGATAATGATGCTACCTGGGTGTCTGCAGCTTGCCATGTGAATGTGTGTGTATACTTGGTATGTCATTTGACAATGCTTATTTCCGCACGCCTTTGCCAATACTTTCTATCATAACTCTGCTGTGTTTGCCCATTTGCTGGATATACGAGCCATATCTCTTTGTTGCCTAAGTACCAGCTCATTCTTTCCTTTGTTCAACATCTATTTCTTGAGCTCCTGGATTAAGAACTGGAGCTGCCTTGAGCAAAACAGCATGGCCCTTAGGTCCTCGCCAAAAGGGAGACATAACTGTCTCATTCTCATTTGGCAAATACTTCTCAGAGAGGTTGAAGCAGGCCTAAAGTCACCCACCAAGGACTTAGGTCTAGGCCTCCTTCCAGAACTGCTGCATCCTCTTGATGACCATCAGGGTCCACAGGAGCCACAGGTCCCCAGGCAGTTGATAGAAGCCCCACCACAGGCCCTGCAGTGAGTGAGTGTTTCCTAGACTTTACTTTGCCCTCAGTGTCCCGCTTCAGGGAAATCTCTCAACCAGATAGGCCACCGTGGCTGACTTTACCATCTGCTGCTCCATTTCCTGAACTTGGGTTTCCAGCAGGTCTGCCCCCAGCCTGCTGCCGCCCCACCACAAACCAAGCATGTGAAAGAATGAGTTTGTGCTTTGATGATTTTTCCTCTTGTCACTGGTGTCAGGCAAGTTTGCTGTATGTGTGTGTGTGTGTGTTTCTGTCGGGGTGGGGGGTGGGGGGCTGGCACACTGGGAGTGTGGTGGGCGTGTCTATCTGAGCGTCCACATGCCTTTCTGAGTTTGAATGTGACTGTGTGTGTTGCTTCTGCCTAGTGTTGATTTCATTGGAACGTGGGGCTAAAGATGGGTCCAAGGAAGTATTGCCTGCAGTGGTCAGCTCATAAAAGGACATCACAAGGTCAGTAATTCAGACCCACCAGTTGCTCCTTGGAAACCCTGTACAGGGTGGCTGTCTGTTGGAACTGACTTGACAGTGCTTGGCAGAGCAGCATAAATAGAGAGGCCCTGTGGTGAGTCCAAGTCCTTTTCAACCTCTGGCCTCTGACCTCTGACCTCTCTCAAAACAGGTGGCCCAGAAAGACCTCCCAGACTCTTAGACTGAAGTGTAAAAGGCCATCACAGTGTAATGTGGCCTTTCATATTTGATAGGAAAGTCTGAATCTCTCATCACAGGCCTGCCCATGGGGAGACCTTGGCCAAGTCATTTCACCCCTGAGTCTTGGTTTCATCTGTCACGTGGGAGCAGTATGCCTCCTGTTGCCTGTGTGTGGATGTACTCCAGACATTTATGTCCCAGCACCCGGCACATAGCGGTGGTGGTGGTGGTGGTTGTATGCCGTGGAGTTTGTTCCGACTCATAGCTACTCTGCATAGGGTTTCCATGGCTGTAAAGCCTCATCTTTCTCACATGGAAAGGCTGGTAGTTTTGAACTGCTGACCTTACGATTAGCAGCCTGCCTTGTAACCACTATACTACCAGAGTTCCTTGCCACATGTTGTTTTTAAGTGCCATAGAGTCAGTTCCAACTCATAACGACCCTGTACAGGGTTTCCGAGGCTGTAAATCTTTACGGGAGCAGAGTGCCTCATCTGGAGTAGAGAGCCTCATCTTTCTCCCACGAAACAGCTGGTAGTTTTGAACTGCTTACCTTGTGGTTCATAGCCCGATTCGTAACCCCTACGCTACCAGAGCTCCTTGGCACATAGTAGGTGCCTAATAAATGATAATGTTCTGGTCCACTAAGGCCCCTCACCGTTCTTACAAGGTGCCTGCTAACAGCCTGAGCTGTGAGGATTTCCTGAGGAAACGAAAGGGACCTGACCCTTACTGAGTGCCTACTGTATACCAAGCCCCCTGCCAGACGCGTTCCCATGCATGAATTGAGTGAGCCCCGCAGTGACCCCACAAGGTAGGCAATGTTAGCCTCTTAAGGGGAAGTGATTCAGGGTCACACAGCCATTCCACGCTCCTGTCTGGAGATGGGGGTGGGGGTGGTTGAGCTGTGTTTCCAAGCCTTACACACCTCAGATTTCTGCCAAGCCTTCCCCAAGTGTTGATTTTTAAAACGTTTTCTTGTGAACTGGGTGAAGGTTTACAGAGCAGCTCATCTGTTTTCTGCTCAGTGTTTCAGACCCATTTTGTTTCATCTCCTTGACTGCCGAGACCTCCTCAGTGTGGGTGCTGTTGGTGATGATGTGCCGTGGAGTCAGTTCCAACTCATAGTGACCCTGCTTAGGGTTTCTGAAGCTGTCTTTACGGGAACAGAAAGCCTCATCTTTTTCCTAGGGAGTGGCTGGTCGTTTCGAACTGCTGACCTTGAGGTTCGCAGCGCGACTCACAACCACTAAGCTACCAGAGCTCCTTTGCAACATCACTTTCCCCACTTCCTCCCTGCGTTTCCTGTTTCCATTCCTCCTTCTGTCCTAACCCATTTGGACTTTGTCCTTGAGTAAATCCTGCCAGTTTTATCTGAAATGGTTGATGGTTCTAAGGTGTGCATACCACTTTCCCTAGTGGTGGTGTTCCTCTTATAGACCTGCCTATTGTTTGAAACTTGAGCAAGTGGGAAAATGACTAAATTCTTTGCATCCCGAGTCTGTCTCTTAACTCTCTGGAGGCTTCTTTTTGTCCAGAGCCTGTGCCAGGTGACCCTGGGAAATGGAAGGAGGACTGAGGAAGGCAGAGCTCAGGGCACAATCTTGGAAGAATTTGTTCCCTCCGGCCCTTCTGTGTCCATCTCCGCTCCTCCTCAGTCCGGGCCATTGCCTGCAACCCAGTCTCCATCCAGTGACTTTCTCATCACTCCCAAAATCACATCTAACTAAGCTCCTCTCCTCTTCTCCCACTGCATGTCCTGTTCTGGCTACTTGAGCCTCTTTCACCTGTGTCCTGTGCCTGCCTGGCCAGTCCAGGCTACTCTGGTCACCAGGAGCACAAGTTCTTTCCCTCCTCAGGGCTCTCCAGACAGATCAGAATGCACTGGAATGTTCTACCCTTCGTCTCCACAGGGCCTTTCCTAACCTCCCTCCACAGCCCTGTCTGCTCTGCATTCTGTCACTGTACTCCCTTGAAGGATTTATCCTGACCCCCAAGCCTTGTGTTTATAAGTTTATTTAGAGCTTGCGTTTTCTTTTCTGGACAGCAAACTCCCCAAGGGCAGGGCCCTGGATCTTCTATTTCCAGCTCTGGGAACACACTTGGCTTCTTGGAGGTTTCTATGTCCAGCATTTTTGAGTTCCATACTCATTTTACAGAGGAACAAGGGAGGCTTAGAGGTTGAGTTCTAGCCCAAAGTCACCCAGCAAGGAAATCCTGGGCTGCTAACTGCAAGGTTGGTGATTGAAATTCACCATCCACTCTAAGGGAGAAAGATAAAGCTGACTGTCTGCTCTCAGAAGCCCTTAAGAGCAATTCTGCATGTGCCTGACCCAAGCTATGGTATTTTTCAATAACCCCATGTGCGTATAAAAGTTGAGCAGTTGATAAGGAAGACTGTAGAAGAATTGATGCATGAGTTATGGTACTGGAGAATATTAAAAGTACCACGGACTGCCAAAAGAACAAACAAATCTGTGTTGGAAGATGTACAGCCAGAATGTTCCTTGGAAGGCAAAATAGCCATACTTCGTCTCTCTCTCTCATACTTCGAACATATTGTCATGAGGGATCAGTCTCGGAAGGATTAGGAAGATGGAGAAAAAAGAGGGAGATCCCCAAAGAGATGGAATGGCATAGTAGCAGCAACAATTGTGACGTTGGCACAGGACTGGGCAGTGTTTCATCTGTTGTGCATAGGGTTACTAAGAGTCAGTACCGACTCGATGGTACTTAACATAGGGTTGCCATGGAGTCTTGGCGTGACACTGTAGGAAAAGCACTGGAATGGAAACCAACCACAAGGTCGGTGGTTCAAACCCATCAGCCACTCCTCAGAAACCCTCTACCGGGTCAATATGAGTCAGAACTGACAGTGACATTTAATGTAGGGTCGTGATGAAAAAGCCCACTCAATAGCCATGGGTTTGGTGGATTTTTTTGTTTTTTAAAAAGCTTTTATTGTGCATTGAGATAGTGGAGTTAACATGGGAGAACATCAGTTTTGCATTCATCGTATCATATTTTATATCATTGCAATGGTTATAATCTCCTCCATGCATCAACGTTCAACAGTATTTGCTTTGGTTCCATTTTGTTTTTGTAAGTTATTGTGAACTGGGTGATAGTTTACATGGGAGAACATCAGCTTTACACCATTTCATTGCAGTGATTACAATCTCCTCTGTGCATCATTTAACAGTATTTGCTTCCATTCTGTTTTTTGGGGGGTGGGGGAAATGTACATAGAAACACTCAGGAATATATATTTTAAACAACCAAAGGGCACATTCTGTAAGCCTGCCTCCTGGCCCCCAGCACCCAGTCCATCTCTTTCCATGAGTCTGGAGTCTTCAACTGGTCCCTACATGTCCTCATCTCTGGTGTTGCTGCTTCTCTGGATAGGGTCCCGCATTCCGCTTGTGCTCTTGTCCTAGGGTCCTCTGTTTCTGGACTATTATCACCCATTTTTGTTACAAAACTGCCTTTACAGTTGTGGCGGTCTGAATTAGTCATGATAATTACTATTAAATCATTTTTCACCAGACTTGTCTAGACAAGATGAAAACTATTCAGTGGGAACTCTATCTTCCCTCACACACCCTTAAACCTCTTGAAAACTTGTAAGCCAGTCACTTTGTGCCTTTATCGCCTCTTCATTCTAGGTAGCCAACATCTAAGTTGCCTGTCCCTATCTACCCTGTATAGAGAGGGGATAACATTGATAGCTGATGTGAAGACTCCTTCCCTCTCGATAATTTGACCATAAGTATAGGTCAGATTGTAGCAATTTACACTGGTTTCCTTTAAATTTAAAAATCTTCTAGCTGAGTTCTGATTAAGCCATTGAGGCTTAGGTCAAATGGGTTGGTGTTGACTTTTAACCCTTCTTCCTGCTACATACGTGAGCTCACTACTGAGAAGACCACATGACTAGCATATGGACATCCTGTGTGTGCGCACACAATGAGAGTGTTTGTGTGGGATTCTCTGCCTGAATACTCCCAAAGTGTTGGCCATAAGCAGAGTTGGCCATACACTTCTAAGACTTCTTGGCATCTCCATTTCTTTTATGAAGTCCCTCATAAAAGCTCTGGTTGCGTAGTGGTTACGAATCGGGCTGCGAACCACAAGGTTAGTAGTTCATAACTACCACCTGCTCTGTGGGAGAAAGATGAGGTTGGAACCGACTCGATGGCACATAACTCACTAAGCACATCTCTTGCCTCTTAAATTCTGTGTCCTGGGCTTCCAGATATAGGACCCCTTTATTACTGAAATCACAATGACGAGACAAAAGCTAAGTTAGTCTTCCAGGTGTACAAGCTTTAATCAATGTTGCATAGAACTCATTGTAACATGTTCCTGCAATAAGATTGACTTCTAGCATTCCTCATCTGGATGAAACTGACAGGAACAGGCTTGTAGGGATGTCATTTCATCCATTGTATTTGTGCTTCCGCCCTAAGGGATAAGAATGGGAAAAGCCCTTTAATAGCAGACTGCTTCAGGAAATTCACCCTCTTTCAATTTTGGAGTGCCTTAGGACCTGGAAGGAAGTTTAAGACTATCTTAGGTCTCTTGGCCAGTCCACTCAACCACCCATTCCACCCATTGGCAAACTCATTCCATCCATTAATCCACTACTCAATTCAACCATCTTCCATCCACTCTAGTCCAAACAAGCATCTAGTCTCCAGGTAGCGAAGTGGTTACAAGTCGGGCTGCCAACCTCAAGGTCAGCAGTTTAAAACTACCAGCTGTTCCGCAGGAGAAAGATGAGGCTTTCTGCTCCTGTAAAGATTTACAGCCTCAGAAACCCTGTATAGAGTTGCTATGAGTCGGAACCGACTGCACAGCACATAACAGTTGCATAGCCAATTCATCTATCCAACCATTACCATTCTTCCAAGTCAGCTATCTACCCAATCAATTCACCTAGCTAACCTACAATCCAATGTATCCATTCAGCTAACCAATCAGACATTCAACTTTACACTCCCCTGATGCATCCTTCCCATCCACCCAAGCAACCATCATACCCTTCTATAATCCATTTACCACCTAAGTGTTCTGTTGTGCATAAGGGTGCTGAGTCAACCAACTCAACAGCACCTAACAATCTTAATTCTCCACCCAGCCATCCCCTCAGCCACTTATTCATTCACCCATCCACACTCCCATCTGGCTAGTCTTACCTGTCCATCTTGCCTGGTTCTGCGGTCTCCTCCCCCATCCCACCCCCTGGGTTGCTGCCCTCATCTGTGAGGCCCTGTGGCCCTTTCTCACCTGCATGAAGGCCTGAGCTCCGCCTCTTGGTTTTGTATGCCTGCCTGTTCCTCTTCACCTTCCTCTTTTTCACCTTCCCTCCTGCGGACTTCCTGTTCCTGGAGTAGCTGCAGCCAGGAACGGAGAACCTCGCAGTTGCGTGGTGGGAATGCATGGTCTTTTTGGGGTGCCTTGGGGACAGGCCAGGGTGTGGACTGTGGCTTTGTTGGCCCGGGCTGTGGCTGGTCCGTCTCTTGCTGGAGCTCCGGCTCCAACTGTTGCCTCCTTGGCGGTGGTGGGGACAGTTGCACTGGCTGCAGGCGTGGCTTTGGGAGTGAGAGTTGCTATGGGGCTGGGGTTGGGTGATGAGAAGGTTCTGTGTCTTGGTGTCCATGGAGGCCACACTTGGAGAGGCAGAGGCCGCCTCCTCCACCTCTGCCAGCAGGCCCAGCTCTCCAGGGGCCCTGCCACCTGCCCTGCTTTTATACTTGGGGCCTATTGTGATGACAGCAGCTTACAGAGGATGCAACCTGGGGGGCCAGGACCCCCGCCCCTCTAGGCAGGTCTCACAGGCACTCTGTTAAGTATAGGGGCCCCAGGCCAGGCTGAGCCAAGGATGTTCCTCATCCTCAGACCTAGGCCTTCACTTCTGCTGGCCCCGTCTTCATAGTATTGGCGCTTTCTCTTTTGTTGCCTGCATAGCTTGTTAGGGTGTCAGGAGCACAGCTGTGACCCCAGTAAATGGCTGGCTGGCTGGCTGGGCAAAGGAGTCCCCTGGGTGGAGCAAATGATCAACACATTCTACAACAGAGCCACCCAGAGGTGTCTCGGAAAAAAGTTCTGGTGATCCACTTGTGAAAAACCAGGCATTCAAAACCCTACAGAGCACAGCTTGATGCTGACACACACGAGGTAGCCATGAGTCAGAGGCAATTCATCAGTTAGGTGGGCAGATGATCAGTGATCAGATAGAGAAGGCTTATCTAATAACGTTAATTGAACGACCTGATGGTTGGTGCCGAGGTCTGCCTATCATGGCCACCTCCCCATTTGAACCCAGATCTAGGTTCAAATCTCAGTTTAGACCGACAGTGATCTTGGGCAGTTCCTTTTGGTTTCCTTCTCTGACAAAGCCACACCATTGGAAACAGCGCCAGTCCTTCCATCCCTGTCTCCGCCCTCTTCCCCTGGCTGTAGCCAAGCCTCACTGGTGCCTCACACAGCCCCTGATTCATGACCCCGTGCACAGTAGGACAAGACTGGCCAGTCCTGTGCCACACTACATAGTACTTGTGACGCCGTCTTCTGCTTAGATACCCCAGCACCTCAAACAGAAGGCCCAGACCTCCCGTCTGTACACAGGACCCTATGTGATGACCCCCTTCCCTGCTCAGCCTTTGGGTGCCTCTAGATGCCTAGCCCACCCTCTGCCTACGTTGGGGCTGGTGCTCGATCCCCTGTTCTCTCTCTTCTCCCAGCAGGCCCCAGCCCACTGCTGTGCCCACATGTGCCTCTTGTTTTAAGTTGTTTTGTTATGCGTTGTTAAGTCGGTTCCGACCCATAGCGACCCTGTATAGGGTTTCCGAGGAGCAGCTGGTGAGCTTGAACCTCCAACCTTGTGGTTCAAACTGACCTTGCAGTCCAGCACATTAACCTGCAGTGCCACACTAGGACTCAGTTGTTGTAAGCATGATACTTATATCTTAGTAAACATGTCCAATTTTATACACAGTAAGGGCCTTGGTTAATGAGGATGCCCATGGGGGTTAGGTACTGAGCCCCACCTTTAATCCTCACAATGAGGGTTAAGCGATAGCCCCTAAACATGTCCCAGTCTTAACTCTAGGACATGTGAATATGATCATATGTGGGAAAGGATCTTTGAAGGTGCCTTTAGGGCTCTCCAGATGAAATCATCCATTAGGAGTCTTACAAGAGATAAAAGGAGAGAGAAGCTAGCAGAGCTCAGAGGGACCCACCACCACCAAGAAAGGAGAGTGGGCAGAGTGGATTCCTGGGGTCCGTGCACTGTGAGGGTCCTAGATGGAGGGAAAGATTGATTCTGAGATGCATGGTGAGCTCCAAGGAATGCCGGGGGTACAGAATCTTTCCCCTGGAGCCAGCGGTCTGGATTTAGACTCCTTGCCTCCTAAAGTGTAACAGAGTAAATTTCTGTTTGTTCAAGCCATGCACTTGTGGTCTGTCTGCTGTAGCAGCTCTAGAGAATTCAGACAAGGATGCAGTGTGGTGATCAGGGCCTTCTTCCTCCGCACAGGCCTCTTAACCGTGCCTCTATAGTCCCAGCCCGTCACTGTTCAGGACATGTATTCATTCCAGGAGGTTGGAGAATGCCATTGTACCAGCTTGTAGCAGGGGCTGCTTGCTGAGCACATAGATGGGTGAGTGGTAGCTTCACTCTTGGGACCACTCATCCATGAGGCACTTAGCCACCCAAAAGCAGGTGCTTTCCACAGTATGGTACCATAGTAGCTCTGCTCAAGGCCCTTCTGGGGCCCAGAGGGGTGGTAGAGGGGGTCACTGCTGAGAGCAGAGCAGCGTAGGGAACATTTGTCGTGGAAAGAAGATGGTTATGGGAGCTGGGGGCAGATGGGGAGCCCGCACTTGGAGCTTTGTCTCAGGAAGAGCGCTGAGCTGAGAGTCAGAAGCAGCGGGACCTCCAACAGCTGCTCTGGGCTCCCGTGGTTCCCTGCTGCCACCTGTCCCCCAGAGCTTGTCCCACTGATAAAGCAAGACTCCTGTGGAGTGTCGGTCTGAGGGTGTCAGGAGAAGATTCTACAGCTGAGATGGATCCAGAGCCCCCTCACCCCACACTCTGACCCCAGAAAGGAGGGTCAGCGAGACAGAGAGCCCCTCCACATGACCCCGTAACAAATGAATTACAGTCTACATGTCAGACCTGATCCTACTCAGCATTTCTGTTCTCCCAACAGACCAGCCTCACCCTTAATCAGGGACAGACAGTGATTTGCTCAAAGTCACACCGCTAGTGGAAAAGGCATGAGGTTCCAGGTCTGCCGCATTCCCACGCCAGGTCTTTAGGAACAAACAAACCACCCATGGCTAGAGCAGTGCGGGGGCTGCCTAAAGGAGACCACCTTCCCCCTGGTTGCTCTCAGTCCTAGTGTGCTCAGATTCAGGAGGCCTGCCGCCACTGGCGGGCAGGACTCGCTGAGGGGACCTTCCAGCCCAAGCCACCCTGTTTCCCACCTCTTTGTGAATGGACTTGGGAAGAACCTGGAACTGAGTGCCTTCACAGCCCCTGCCCCCGTCCCTCCGCCACCACCACCCTGTGCCAGCTCCCCTCTATACACACAAGCACACGTACACACCACAGGCGCTGGGGACCACGGACCAGAGAGGACTCATTTGGAGAATCTTTTATTGACTCTTCTCGGAACCTTCTCGGTACTGGAGCGTCGGCTGATGCCCTCCCAGGTCTGTCTTCACCGGTCAGGAGTGTGCCGGCTGGGGCTCACTGACAGCTTCACTCTGCTGGACCTCGGGCTCGTCTACAGTGTCCACCTCCTGTTGCTTGGCCTCCATCAGCTGTAGCTTGCCCTGGACCGGGATCTCTTCTTCCTCCTGCTCTTCCTCTTGCTCCTCCTGCTCTTCTTCTCCCTCCTCCTCCTCCTCATCCTCTGATGACAGGGAGAAATTGTCCTGACTCACACAGGCCACGAGCTTCTTCATGGAGGATTCGTGGCCCCGGCCGTGACCAGTGCTGAGCTTGGCACAACCTGAACCCATTGTGCTGGCTGCCTCTCTGGACTGCAAGGAAGCAGCTGGGAGGAGGGCTAGGGCCCACCAAGTGCCAGGCAGGCTGCTGACATCACAAAGGGGCTTCTGAGCCCCCCCACCCCCACCCCTTCGTGTGCCTGAGTTGACAACTGATTCAAGCCTTAGCCACCAGCAGGGCACCCCCCAGCTTTCGCATCCACGGGCCCCCTTTGTCCCAATTTTGTCATAGTCACATAACATGTATACTTTGAAATAGTTGGTTCTGCGCTATGTGAAGTTCATCTGGATTTTTGTAATAAAAATAACAAATGGAAAACACCAAATCCTCTTTATACCTGGGGTCAGAGATGGACGGAAAGGGAAAAGAAGAGCTTTTGAGAATCTGACATGGAGTCAGAATGGAGGTTAGTTTCTGGCAGGGGGCAGGATATGAGGGGCCTGCTGGGGGCTGGGAAAGCCTCCTCGCTTGAGCTGGGTGGTACTGCCCAGATGTTATTAGAAAGAATAATTTCGGTGACCATGTCACCGATAAGGGGAAGTGAGGAAAAACCAGCAATGAAGCTGCGAGCTAAGCCCTACCACGTTCAATAAACTCCTGTGAACCTGGGTGGAGACCTGGTTGGCTAGCAGTGTGGCAAGACCTGGGGACTCCTGGGCCCAGAGTCAGTGACATAGCCACAGAGGATTAGAGTGGAGAGTGAAGCGTCCAGCTGATAAGAGAGGGCATATATGCACAAGAACACCCACACTTGCAGATAATACCCACTTGACCTGGCTTTAATGGCTGGATGATCAGAGCTCAACTAGAAGAAGAAAGAAGAGGAAAAAATGAGTGATATGATACAATTTGATGAACTTGACCTACACCTATGGATGAAATAGGTCAAAAGAGGGAACAAATCTCTACAGTGAGGATCATTCCCACCCCATCCATACACAGAGTAGACAGTGATGGGCAACTTGGACATTGGCTACTCAAAATGGGGGGGCTACAAAGGCAAGAAGTGACTGACTTACAAGCTTTCAAGAGGGAGCTTAGATCCAGAGGGTATGGAGGAAGGTAGAATCTCCACTGAGTAGTATCCAATCTGTCTAGGCAGGGCTGATAAAATGAAATGTGGATAGGTCTCTTATGGGTACAGTAGTGAATAATTGTTATCAGGACTGCTTGTGAGGGTTGGAAATGTTAAGGTTGACGTTTTGTAGCAAAAGGAGGGGAGTGATTAACTTTGCAGTCCAGGAGCGGAGGTTCCTGGGACCATAAATGGAGAAGAGCAGAGTGCAGGACCCTGGACCCAGAGAAGCAGTGACACCAGAGATGGAGGCAGAGATGATGACGTGGAGAGATGGAGTGGCTGGGGACTCTTGGCCCAGAGAGGGAGAGGGGCTGTGTGCTAATGACCAGGGGGAAGGCTTGCAGGGTGTACCCTTTGGTTGGTTGATGATGCATGGAAGGGATTGTAACCATAGCAATGAAACAATATACAATGGGATGAATGTAAAGCTAACATTCTTCCATGTAAACTAACACATAATTCACAATAAAAACATTAAAAAAATAATGATTTCACATGTCGCAACTCAAAGGGTACTAAACCAAGCTCTTATAATTCTAGTTCAGGGGCCTGACAGTGTGGTCCCCTAAAACCACCCTCTCAGGAATCAGAAACTTTGGGGGCCATAGCTCTATGAGGACTCACGGACTGCCCCTTTTCAGGGCTGTGTGTACCCATACCCGCATTAAGGTTGGGAAATGTCCAGCCTGTGGGCCATGCAAGGCCCACTAAGTCATTTGGTTTGGCCCTGCCATCACTTCCAGCCATGTTAAGTACTGTTGAGTCAGTTCCAACTCCTAGTGACCCTGTATAAGGTTTCCAAGGAACGGCTGGTGAGTTTGAACTGCTGACTTTGTGGTTCAAACCAACTTTGTGGTCCAGGGCCATCATGTTAGGGAGGAGCTAATTAAATGTTTGACCAAATATTGCTATATTTGATGACTGTATGGCCCGTGAATGATGTTATATATTTGGCAGATAAAAGGTTCCCCACCCATTTTAGAGGGATTTGGCCATTTCCGAACACAGTTCCCATTCATAGCAACCCCATATAGGGCTTCTGAGGAGCACCTGATGGTTTTGAACTTTTGACCTTGTGGTTAGCAGTCCAGTGCTTATTCAATCTTTTAAAAGTCAGATCTTGCCAATTTTCCGTCCCCTATCCCCAAAGATGTGCATGCCCATATCCGGAACCTGGGAGCTTTATATAGCAGACTTTAAAATATGATTCAAGATTAGAGGTCTTTGCACCTTGGCCCAGTACATTCACAAGTGTCTGAGAGGGAGATGGCAGACTATGTGACCCAGAGGCAGACATGGGGTGAGAGGCAGCCACAAGCCCCGGAACACAAGCAGCCACCAGCAGCAAGAAGGGATGGGTTTCTCCTACAGCGTCCGGAGGGAGACCTTGCTAGCAGCTGCTTTCAGCACTGTGCTGATTTCAAATGTGTGGCTCGAGACCAGGAGAAAACCGGAGTCAACTTTATGGCCCTGGGAAACTCGCACAATATCCCACCTCAGATCATTGCGCAGCTGATAGGGTCTCATGCTCTAGCCTCTTCCTGCCCCCATCTTTAGTTCCTTCTGCTTCAGCCATTGACTTCCTGGAGCACACCAGACCTGCTTCCCACCTCGGCCTTTGCTGACAGATTCTCCCAGTTCCCTTCATTCCAGCCTCTGCCCAAAATGCCAAACCAGCTCTGCTCTCACTGGCAGGGACCTGTTTGCTCTCATTTTAGACCTATATTGAGCCTACTGTGTGGTTCATATTGGCCACAAGGGGACTTTTTTGGATGCCTGAGACAAATCCAGCCCCGTGAAGTAGGGCAAGGTTCTTCAGGTTGAGCCCGGTCTTGGTTAAATACCCCTCATGATAATACCCCGTCCAACCCTGGCTCCTGGCGACTGCGGGTGTCAACTGTCCCCCCACCCACTGCCCCCTCTCCAGTCCTGTGACCCCCAAGCCCATGCCCCACGTGCGCAAAACAAAACCCTGACAGACACCACTTTCTTGTCAAGCTTTATTTGGCAGGTGACTTGTGCTCATTTTACTCAGATCTTGTGGGCTCCTTGGCAATTCAGGGCTTGTGCATCCAGTGTGGGGGAACGATGACTATGGCCTCATGTGGTGGTTCTTGGGTTGATGACGATGACTTGTCGTTAACTCTTAGCCAGGGATGATGGGCCCAAGAAGGTTTAGTACCTTCTGCATCTTCTCCTCCTCCTCATCCTTCTGCAACCTGTTGGGAAAGACAGGTCATGAAGGGGCAGCCCAGAGTTGGGGTGGGGTTTGGGGAGCTTGGGGTCTGTGCAGAGGGTTGGGTGGGTTGGGGGAGCCAGACAGCTCACTTCTACGATGCCTGCGTCGGCAGCAGCGTCTGCGACGTCTGCGGCAGGAACGCCGCCGCCGTCTGTGGATGCGGTACAACCTCCTCGGGGAACAGTGCCTACGCCGGTAGTAGCGGGTTCTTTGGGTCCTGCCGTAGTCCTGGACACGTTCCGGGCTCATCTCCTGCTCGGGCTCATTGTCTTCGCATCCTGGCTGCTGCCTGTGGCCCTGCTGTGGGTGCTGGCTTGGGCTCCTCACGCGGTATCGGACCATCTTGTTCAGGGATCAGGCCTCTTGGCAGAGGCTGCAGCTGGTCTAGGAGGGGAGGAGGGCTGAGGCCTGCCCACCTGCTCTTGGTGTTAATGTTGGTCTGGTGTGTGGGGCTGCTCGCTGGCTGGTATATAAAGGGAGCCCCCCACTATGACCCGGCAGCCCCACCCTGTCACTGCCCCCACCCTGTCCCACCCCCTCTATGATGGAAACAGAGGGTACTGCTGGGTGGGGGCAGAGCCAGCGGCCCTGGCACCCAGCTGGAGGCTCCTTGGCTGATCCCTTGTATCCACTGTGTCCAAGCCCTTCTAGCAGGTGGAATTTTGGCCACGAGAAAGAACATCAGCTTTTTCTCTCCCTCCCTGCCCCAGAGCTATACCAGTTTTGGGGGGGCCGTATAAAGACAGTGGCAGTGTGTTAGGGACAGGTCTCTTATTGGTTATCTACCAACACGTTGACTATTGAAAGAGAATTGTTGTTACATGCTGTTGAGTCAGTGTGACCCATAGTGACCCTGTATGGCAGGGATCGGGAACGTCCAGCCCTCAAAATCATTTGGTTTGACTCTACCAAGGCAACCACAGTTCCAGCCATCATGTTGCTATTGTTAAGTGCTGTGAAGTTGGTTCCAACTCATAGCAACTCTACATAGCATTTCCGAGGAACAGCTGGTAGGTTTGAGCTGCCAACCTTGTGGTTCTCAGTCCAGTGTTGATCCTACAGCCATCACGTTGTTAAGTGCCGTCAAGGCAGATCCAACTCATAGCAACCCTATATGGGGTTTCCGAAGAGCAGTTGGTGGTTTTGAACTATCGCTCTTGGGGTTCACAGTCTGGTACTGATTCACAGTGCTACACCAGGACTCCCAGCCATCATGTTAGGGGTGAGTTAATGTTTGACCAAAGATAGCGGGCTAATTTTCATTGTTGTTGTTGAGTACCGTGGAGTCGGTTCCAACTCATAGCGACCCAGCACAGGGTTTCCGAGGCTGTAAATCTTTACAGGAGCAGAAAGCCTCATCTTTTTTCCCATGGAACAGCTGGTAGTTTCGAACTGCCGACCTTGAGATTCACAGCCCAATTCGTAACCACTACGCTACCAGGACTCCTTACCTAAGGTCTCCCAAAAAACAGTGGCAAAAGAGGGCGGATTTAGGACCGAGTTAATTAAATGTTTGATCAAAATGTTAAGTGTCGTCAAGTCGACTTCGGCTCATAATGACCCTGTATAGATTTTCTGAGGAGCTGCTGGTGAGCTTGAACTGCTGACCTTGCAGTTCAAACCCACCTTGCAGTCCAGCGCATTTATCAACAGTGCCACACCAGACTCCTTGAGTAAATATAGCAGGCTTAGTTTTTTGTTTTTTTTTTTAATAAACATTTGGAATTTTATTTAAAAAAGAAAAAAAACGACAACAACAACAACAACAAAAACACCACAACCATGAACATTGTTACAGTTAGAGGCCTTCTAGAGTCTCCACAGTGACACTGAGCATGCTCACAAGGGTCCTCATTGGTTTAGTCTTAGTTAAACCACCATCTTATTTTGAAAAGGAAAACCAAAAAAACTCGGCACACTACCATTTAACTTGTTTTAATGTTTCTCCACAACTGGTGAAAAATACTAAAGTACAGACAAGGAATAATCATAATGTTGTGACCAACATTATAAATATGGAATTATAAATTTAAAACATTTTCTGGTTTAAAAAATAAATCTGGTGGTCAATGCATCTAACGATCTCTGCGCTCCTGGTGGTGTTCGCCTTTTATCCATTTTCCCAGGTCCACTGCGTCCACCTCTTCTTCCTCCCATCTGTTTTATTAAAGGGCCAGGGGGGCCCCCAGGACCACCTCGTCTTCCTCCATCAAAGCCACCTCAGTCCATGCCTCAGCCACCATGGAAACCACCTCTGTCTCCACCACGTCCCCCTCTGAACATTCCACCAGGACCGCCACGGTTCATGAGGCCACCTCTCCCGCCCCGCATGCTGCCAGGGCTACCTCTGCCTCAGTCACCACCCGGGGGCAGGAAGGGTGGCGGGAGGAAGCCTTCAGGTTTAGGGGCCTTAGACTGGTTGCATTCTGTTCTCCAGGCGAAGTTCTGGTTTCCACAGCCCGGATTAGGGCACTGCCAGTCCCCAGCTCGGTGTTGGATGTTTCCTCCTCCAGATGGGTTCCCTCGGGAACCACAGGGTCTCCTGGGGCCCCTGGACCTACTCAGAGTGGTGGTGGCATCCCTCTGCCTTTAAAGGGTGGCATTCCACCCCACATGCTGTTCATGGGAGGCTTCTTCCAAGCAAGAGAGACTTTAAGCTTGCTCCCTTGGAAATCTTTTCCATCAGACCACTCCATGGCAGCCTTAGCAGTTGGTGGGTCTTCATAGGACACAGTGGCATCCTCTTTGGGCTTCCCGGTTTTCTTGTCCAGGTAGATATGAATCATAGGCTGCCAGTTCTCTTGTTCATCTTAACAACCCCACACTGCTTAAAGAGATCCGTAAGGTCATCTAGGGTCACATTGTCATTTAATCCTTGCACATAAAACACACTGTTGTCAGAGTCTCCATCTGGATCTACAGGTGGGCCTAAATCAAGATCTGGTCCTTCATCCATGGGTCCACCAGGCTTATTGAAGCCACCTCACTCTCCAGCACCCATTCCACCACGTCTTCCTTCCCGCCCACCTCTGCTCATACCTCCACGATCAAATCCCCCTCTTCCCCTGCCCCGGTTATCAGGGCCACTCATGCTCTGGTTCTCTTCTGGTCCGGAAAATCCTCCAGACTCCTGCCCATAAACACCTATGCTACTGGGGTGGGCCTGTCGGAATGAACTCTGCTGCCCATAGCTGCTGCTCTGTTGACTATATTGACTTGGAGCCTGGCTGTAGGATCCAGTCTGAGCGGGGTAACTAGTGGGCGGATGCTGCCCACAGCTGCTCGGCTGCCCATAGGTGTTCTGCTGAGAGTAACTGCTCTGATCCTAACCAGTCGTCTGCGAAGAGGCATAGCTGGTTGGAGGATAGAATGGAGGTGCAGTGACTGGCTGCATGGGGTAGCTCCCAGGACCCTGGGGATAACAGTAGTTACTCTGTCCATACCCCATGCTGGGCTGGTTATCACCTCCTATGCTAGACTGAGGCTGACTAGTCTCAGCTGGTTTGCTACCATCCTGTGGTCTTGCAGGTGTGGTGGCTGCTGGCTGCTGCCCATATGTTGGATAGGCAGGTTGAGTGCCGTAGGCAGATGAGCTGCATAGGAGGCCTGGGTGGTGGTCCCTGTAGCAGTGGTGGCATCATCATAAGCACCCATGCCACAGCCGGAGCACTATAACCAATAGGAGGCTGTCTGTAAGAAGCTACATAGGCCGTCTGCCCATAGGCTGCAGTGGCCGGAGCCTGGGTGTAGCTGACATCAGTGGGTTGTCCATAGGCCCCCATAACTTTGCTGCCCATATGCCTGAGTGGTTTGTGCAGACCCTTGAGTGGTCTGGGCGGTATAAGCCCGTAGCCTTGCTGGGCTGCGACTTGGCTGTGGGGACTGTAGTCCATGGACGCCATTTTCTCTCCTTCCTCCTCATTCTCTCAATGTCTGCCTCCCTCTCGCTTTCCCTCTAGCAGGCTAATTTTTTTTTTTTTTTAATGTTTTATTGTGAATTGAGTGATAGTTTACATGGGAGAACATTAGCTTTACGTTTATTCTATCGTATATCGTTTAATTGCTGTGGTTACAATCCCCTCCATGCATCATCAACCAACCAAAGGGTATATACTACAAGCCTGCCCACCCCACCCCCCTCCCCACCCCCGGTCATCAGCACACAGCCCCTCTCTCTGTCTGAAGTCCCCAGCTAGCAGGCTAATTTTTTTTTTTTTGTATTTTCTTTCGTCATTTTTTTTTTTTATGTTTTATTGTAATTTATATGATAGTTTACATGAGAGAACCTCGGTTCCATATTCATTCCATCGTATATCATTACATTGCCATGGTTCCAATCCCCTCCATGCATCGTCTTCTGACCAAAGGGCTTATCCTAGAAGCCCTTGCTCTACACTACCCCCTCCTTCCTCCCCCCTCAGTCTTCGGCCCACAGTTCCTCTCCCTCTCTGGATCCAAAGTCCCCAGCCACTTCATCCCTCCTTGTCATCATCTCTGTCTCCATCTCAGGCATCCCCGGTTCTCTGGGTGGGGTCCCGTTCTCGGCTTTTATCCGTTGGTGGTCCCAGAGACCTCCGCTCCTAGACTGGAGAAATAATCGCGCTCTTCCTTCCTACAAAACATCTACCCTTGCATTTCCAACCCTCATAATCTGTCTTGATAACCATTATTCACTACAGTATCGCACATAACCCATCTGTATTTCATTTCATCAGCTCCACCTAGACAAATTGGATAGTACTCACTGGTGATTCTGCCTTCCTCCATGCCCCCTAGCTCTAGGTTCCCTCTTGAA
>NW_006408620.1:5895331-5931057 GCF_000296735.1 Chrysochloris asiatica | reverse complement strand
GGGTCTCCTCGCACTGCTTGCCAACCAGGTCCCCAACCGGGTCCACAGAAGCCCTCTGAATATTGTGAGGCTTAGCTCGCTGCTTCATTGCTGCCTTTACTCCATTTCTCCCCAACCGTGATGCGTGTGTTTACCAATCCTTCTCCTAGGGGAGCAACCCATTTGTTCCCGTAGTAGCAGTCCATCTGTCTCCATTGTGTCGTGTTTTTCCTGTAGGTCTTCCATTAGAGATGTATCTTTTGTTCTTCTCACCGTTCCAGGCTCGTCAGCTCGTCCCTTCAAGTGGGGATTTCTCATCTCTGGTGATCTGGATGGGGTTCTGGTTTCTACCTATAGTTTTATGTATTGCCAAGGCTCCGCAGAAAGCCTCATTCACCCGGTATGCTGTAGCCCTGTTTTAGGTATTCCAATCAGTCATAGGCAGAAGACGAACTTACAAGCCTTCTAGTGTGATGTTTCTGACTATTCCTTTCTCTCCCCCTCCAGTGTCTACTCTATATTATTATGCAAGGGAAACCAAGATTCAAAAAAACAGTCAAGCGTCTTAATACGATTCCCCACCCATTCCAACCATGGGTCAATCTCTGTATCTCAAAGCCCTGGAGCTCCAAGGCTGTGCACACATCGTCCTTTATCTCTGTCCCACTTGGTCGTCTAAACATGCCCTATTGTTCTCCCATCTGCCCCTTTTCTCCACTTCCCTCTCCCTCCCTGTATATTGCCCCCCTCCCCATCACCCAAGCTCTCCTGAGCCCAATCCCCGCCCTGTGCTCCACCCTCTGCCCTTCCCCCCAACCCCCACCCATTTCCCAGCAACCAACTAAACCTTCTCCCTATACCCCTTTAGTATAATTTCTTTTTCTTAGCCTTTTACAGTAGTGGTCCCATGCAGTATATCTCTTTTTGTGACTGACTAATTTCACTCAGCCTAATGTTCTCAAAGTTCATCCATGTTATGCGGTGGCTTACTGCTTCCTTGTTATTCTTCAGTGTAGCATAATATTTCCTTGTGTGTATGTACCACAATTTGTTTATCCATTCTTCAGTTGATGGGCACTTTGGCTGCCTCCATCTTTTTTCTATTGTAAATAGCAGGCTAATTTTTAGGTTGATAATAAGTTTGTAAGGCTGGCAAATGTTGTTATAAATTTTGGCAGAAAAAAAAGTTCCCCACTCCTGCTGTATAGGGTTTTTGAGGAGCGACTAGCAGTGCAGTGCTTATCCCACAGCACCACAGCAGGAGTCTGAAATGAGAGTAGTAGTAACAATAATAGCAGATGGATATGCAGTGGGTCAGTGGTCACTCACTTTCCATACATACATTAGTTTACTTCGGGTTGTCACCTCACTTTCTATGATGGAAACTGAGGCCCAGGAAAGGTTATGTGACTTGCTCAAGATCACCCTGCTAATAAAGTGCAGAGCCAGGATTGAGATGAAAGCCTTGTGGCTTCAAAGACCACAACCTAACTGTCCACCCCATCCCAGCCTAGAAATGGGACACTCTCGTGTATTAACCCCAAAGCCCTTACAAGGAGCATCAGAGTGAGAGAGATTTGTAGGTGATACAGAGCCTTGGGCGCTGCAGAGTAAGTGCTAGAATGCTCACCACAGATTGGGAGTTCAAACCCACCCACCGCTCTGGGAGATTGACAACCTCAGAAACCCTATATGGGGTTGCGATGAATCAGAGCCAACTAGATGGCAGTGAGTTTGTTTGTGTGTGTGGTTTTATGCTGCTGGCTTTGAAGCTGGAGGAGGGGCCGTTTGCCAAAGAGTGCAGGTAGCTTCTAGCAACTGGTAAAGGCGAGAGAATGGATTCTCCTCTTCCTCTAAAATCAACATTTTGATTTTAGTTCAAGACCGTAAGATAATAAAGGTGTGTTGTTTTAAGTGCCTCTGTGTGTTAATTTGTTACAGCAGGAGTAAGAACCTGATGTTATTGTTGTTGCGCATGCGAACGTGTGTGTGTGTGTGTGTCTTTAGCTCAATCCCGACTCATATCTACCCTACAGTATTAAGTAGAACCGTTCCTTAGGATCTTCTAAGCTGTAATATTTATGGGTGGGAGAAAGATGATGCTTTCTGCTCCTGCAAAGCTATACAGCCTTGGAAACCCCATACAGGGTCATTATTTATGAGTTGGAACTGACTCGACGACACTTAGCAACAACAACAGTCATTACTAGAGCAGATGGGTAGATCTTTTCTCTTTGGGAGCCACTGGTGAGTTTGAACTACCAACCTTTCTCATAGTTGCTGAATGCTTAACCATTGTGCCCCCAGGGTTCCTTAAGAACCTTTTGTTGTTAAATGCCCTTGGATTGGTTCCAACTCATAGTGCCCCTGTATAGGGTTTCTGAGGAGCAGTTGGTGGGTTTGAACCACTGACTTTGCGGTTAGCAGTCCAGTGCTTACCCTACAGCATCACACCAGGACTCTAAATAAACCAAAACCCAAACCTATTGCTGTCGTGTCGATTCCTACTCATAGAGACCCTAAAGACAGGGTCAAACTGTCCCGTAGAGTTTCCAGTGTTACACATTTGCAGAGACTTCTACATCTTTCTCCCACGGAGCAGCTGATGGGTTCGAACCACTGACTTTCCAGTTAGCAGCTGAGCATTTAACCACTGGGGCACAAGGACACCCTATATCTGTATAGGATTAATCTTCCAACCCTCTCAGGAAGTGAGGGGTGGTGCCCCCATTCCTCTGGTGTTCACGTGCTGCCTTCTGTGTAGAGAAGGATGGAAGGACGGACAGATGCCGTCAAATCAGCTTTGACTCAGGGCAGCCTTATGTGTGTACAGGGTTGCCACATTCCTTGCCATGGCTGCCATCGCTGTGGCCAGTGTACCAGTCCATCGCCTGCTCCCTCTCTGGCCTCCCCTTGACAAAGCATGGCCCATTCCAGTGACTGGCTTCCCCTGATGGTAGGTCCAAAGTGAGAGTGTCAGACTGTTCTGTTGAGACCTATAAGGCTGTAAGGTTTTCATCCACTAATTTTCAAACCTGCCATCCTTTTTTTTTTTTTTTTTTTCCTGCAAATAATGCGCCCACATGATTAACACGCCCACATATACAACCAGAGCAAGCTTACAGAAATCACATGCCCAGGGGGAGAGCTTGTACATTATTTTGTGTGAAAATACAGTAGACCACCTGGTCTCCTTAGTCTAACAGTCTGAAAGGTCTGCTGAAACTTGTCCACCATGGGTGACCCTGCTGGTATTTAAAATACCGGAGGCATAGTTTCCAGCATCACAGTAACACACAAGCACTATAGAGTAAGCACAAATTGAGACAGGTAAGAAAGTACTTCATTTGCATTAAGATAAATGCCCAGACCTTACTTCAGGTCCCACTGAATCTAGATCTCTCTGACTAGAAATTGAGGATGTATTTATATTAAAAGTTATTCTATCAGCCTGGTACCGCCCTCAGTCTGGGTATGGGGGCTGTAGAAGCCTTAGTGTCCTCCCCTAAAAAATGGAAAGAGCATTGATAGCTCTTTGCAAGGTTGGTGTGTTGGCAGAGGTAGTGTTGGCAGAATACATGGCCCCCATGGGTGCTCAATCAATGGAAACCGAGACCTTGACATTTATCTTGGGAGGTGTCTTAGTTCTCTAGTGCTGATATCACAGCAATAAAGTTGATACCTTTAACAAATTTATTCTCTCTGTTTAGGAGATTAGATATTCAAATCCCAGGCACCATTTCACTGCTGGCTCTGTGGGAAGAGTCTTGTCTCCTTTCAGCATCTCTGAGCCTGGTGTTCCATGTTGTTTGGCATCAGTCTTCCCTTAGATCTAGGAGGCTCTGTGGATGTGCTTCATCCCCAGCTCTTCCTTCTTGGTGGTACAGAGGTTCCTCTGAGTTATGCGTCCTTGTTTAATCTCTTACATCTCAAAAGAAATTGACTCAAGATAGAACCTAATCCTGTAGATTGTATGTTTCATTAATAGAGCTGCCACGGATCCTGCCTCATTAACATTATAGAGGTTACATCTCGATTACAACAAAGGATAAGTACATTAATACCAAGAATCATGGCCTAGCCAAGTTGACACATTTTTTGGGGGGTGTGGGGGACAAAATTCATTCCCTAATGGGGTCTGGTAGTGTAGTGGTTACAAATCAGGCTGCGACACACAAGTTTGAAACTACCAGCTGTTCCGCGGGAGAAAGATGAGGCTTTCTGCTCCCGTAAAGATTTACAGCCTTGGAAACCCTGTTCAGGGTCGCTATGGGTCGGAACCGACTCGATGGCACTTAACAATGGGGTCCTATCACTTTAGGGAACTTGGCCTAGTCACACACTCACTAATGAAGTGCCTTAGGTTTTCTCTGCCACGATGGTGACAAGTGCGGTCAAGGGCTGTGAATGTCAGACTTTAGAAAAGTCTGTGCTGTGGACCAGGGACCACCAGGCTTTTTCCTGTGTCCATTTCTGACCATCTGATGAAGCCTCTTGGGGGTATGGTGGGTGGAGTGTGGTACTATTAACCTAGACCAGATGGGTTAATTAATAGTACCTCCTTCAAAAGCTTGAGAAACATGAAGGCTCAGCTGCTACCTGGGTTCAAATTAATGTTTGTAATGAGGATAAAGGTGTCCTGATGTGGTGCTGTGGGTTAATGTGCTGGATGGCAAAGTCGCTTTGAACCACAAGGTTGGCAGTTCAAGCTCATTAGTCACTCCTTGCACTTATCAATGGGGGTTAAATCCATGACTGGGGGGCTGCAAGCATTCAAAGATGAACCTGTTTTTGTAACTTTTTTAAAAGTTTCCACTTGCAGGCATAGGTATGATTTTGTATTCATAGCTGTTTAATTGGCCCTCAGGGAGGGCAGGTGGGGTGGGGAAGCCCGAATGTGTAACATTTGCCCATTTCTGAGGTGTAAATACTCATTTCAAGTGGCCTATTTCAAGCTGACGAAATCAGTCAAGGTGAGGTTGGAGGTATCTACTCCAGCAGGTGCCCCCACTGGGTGGGAATCCATAAAGGGATGCTTTGGAGGCAGATTTTGGAGTCACCTGAAGGGCTGCCAAGAGTTTGGAATAAGATCCAGAGTGAATCACATCCTTCACAGCACTTTCTCCCTTCCGAGCCCCCAAGCCTATTTTCACCTCTAATTCCCACCATCTCCCCACATCCCACACACAAGCCCTCTCCTGGGCTCCACCTCCAAGCAAAGAGACCAGAGCCCCCAAGCCTATTTTCACCTCTAATTCCCACCATCTCCCCACATCCCACACACAAGCCCTCTCCTGGGCTCCACCTCCAAGCAAAGAGACCAGGGACAGGAAGGACTTTTCAACATTTATTGACAGGCGGCATTGTTTTGTTAGCAGGCTCCTGTTTTATCTCATTGGGAGATGGCACTTCCAAGATGTGGCAAGAGGGTCTTGAAGTCTGGTAAAATTCTCAGGCAGGAGTTTTGATGGACTTTGCTATCTTGGGGCATTTAGTATCTTCGCCTCAGTCTGTATCTGCGGCGGCACCCTGGAAGGAGGAGGGGATAAAAGGGTTAGGGGTCTCAGCACCCACCATGGGCCAGCCCTGCTCCTCCCTCATGCCCCCCTCACTTCTCATTCTCCGCCTCCGACCACATCGCCTCCTTCGTCTATGGCATCTGCGTCGTCTCCGGGGGCTGCGGCACCTGCTTCGGCTCCGGCTGCGGCAGCATCTGTACCTAGCCATGGTGCTCGGTGGACTTGGCCTAGATGCTCAGAGCACGGGGGCACCACTTTGGTTGAGCCAGCCAACCTGTGAGCAGGTGGAATTTTGTGGGCTGTGAGTTGGGGGGCTGGCTCCCGGCCTCTTATAGAGACTGGAGGTAGCCCTGGGCATTGTGAGGTAACAGGTTGCCTGACCTCACAGACCCCAGCCAACATTGACTGGGATCGTGTCCATATATGGGCATATGGGGGCACCTTGGGCGGGGCCATGCTTCAGAGGGTCCTCCCTCGTCAGCAAGTTATCATCTCTGTAAGGTGGTTGTTACCTCATTCAGTCATTCATTTGTCCCTTGAGCACCGACTGTGTGTGTCAGCTGCCGGCAAGGCCTGGGCAGTGACAAACCAGACACATCCCTGCTGAACAGACTTCACAGTCAGACATGGGGACAAGGGAGAACCAGGCAGAGCAGCTACAGCCATGATCGAGGGCAGTCAGGAAAACCGAGATGGGTCGGACATTGTGGAGGGCCTCCAAGCTCCTGTGAGGCTTTAGGGGAAACCCCCAGGGGAGTGAGGATAAGTCCTAATGTCAGAGCAGGTGAGGGACCAGCATCTGGGGAGAGAGAGAGCATGTTCATGTTTATCTGAGACATCTAAAGTAGATCTAGCCACAGAGACAGGAGTGGTGGGGCCTGGGGACACACGAAGTCACTGCGAATGGGATCCGGGTTTTATTTTAGGTGGAAGTGTATGGAATTGAGAGGGGTCGTGATTGTACAGTTCTGTGAGTGAAGGAAATGCCGCGGAAGTGTTCGCATGACGATGCTTAATTTTAAGTTAGGTGAATTTCCCTGACAATCAGAAAGCAAGTTTGGAGATTCGGGAAAACCATACTGGTCTGGTATGGTCTTGCCGACATCCTCCGTGTGTCCTAGGGTTAAAGGAGGTAACCGAGTGACGTTGGTCTCCTTATGAAGAAAACCAAAACTACTAACTTATGAGTACTTCATGTTTCACTTCAGAAATCTGAAGGTGATGTGGATGGTTGTACATTGGTTAGGAAGGAGCCTGGTGATGCAGGGGGTTAAGTGTCAGGCCCTTTTCATAAGATCAGCAGTTCAAACCTACCAGTCACTTCTTGGGAGAAAGAGGAGACTCTTAACTCCTGTATAGTGTGAGAACCCTAAAGGAGCAGTCTGACTCTGTCCTATGGGGTCGTTAACGAATCAGAATCGCTGGCAGTGGGCTGGGTTTTTGATCGAGGTGGTGCAGTTCAGTGAATGATCTCTTTCATACGGCCCTCCACTCCACAGTCTTTGTAACTCCCACCAAATAATGCTTTCACCCTGCCAGGTCTGGGTAAGAAAAGGTGGGAGTAGATGCTGATAGGATGATAAAGCACTTGTTGTGATTATTAACAGAGTTAAACTGCCATTGCAAAAACTTGGAACTCTAACGTGATTTAAATAAACCATCTCAGAAGCAGGAGAGGGGAAATCTCACCACCATCTAGAAGAAACAGGCAGGAGTGAAGCATGTCCTTTGGACCCTAAGATCCCTGCGCATTGAGGCTCCTTGACCCAGAGACAGAAAGCTGTGATACCGGAGAACCAAGAACCAGAGCATGAAACAGAGCAGCAGGCTTCGCCAGGCCACAGAGAAAGTAAAACCCAGTGCCTTTGGGCAGGAAGCTTGCTTGTAGGGGGTGGTGCTTCCAGACACAAGTGGGGGAGCTAGGTTTGCTGACCCATGGAACTAGAGCCCAGTGCCTTCATGCTGAGGCTTATGGTGGAGTGATATGTCCTGTGGGCATTTCTCAGCAGCCCTAAAAGTGCTGAGGACACGCTGTCCTGACTGGAACAACTGTGTTTGAACGTTTCTGAACCTGTTTACTTTCCTAATAAAACCCAGAACTGTCAGTGTGGTGTGTGGGTTCTGTGTGGCCATTGTAAGGAAGTTTCTAAACCTACTGAGTGCAGAGAGCTGTGGAAGGCATGGGAGGGAAGGGTGGCTTTTTCATACTTGGCTCGGTACAGGAGTGTCCTTGCTTGGGGATTGTACCCCAGTGGGTATTTAGGTGTGGTAGTGCTTCACGGTTGCCAGATGCTTTCAAACAGTGCAGAAAAAGCACACAGTAATCATGAGTCCATTGAAAATGGGAGTGCACTGACTCTAGAGGATAAGCACTGGAACCACAAAGTTGGCGGTTCAAGCCCATCAGCCGCTCCTCAGGAGACCAATGAGGCTGTCTGCTGCTACAAAGATTTATAGCCTCGGAAACCCAATACAGAGTTGCTAAGGGTTGTTGACCGACTCAAACTGTTGACCTTGTGGTCCACAGTTCGTTGTTTATCCTAGAGAACCACCATGCTTTCCCTGTAAAGACTGCAGCCGTAGAACCTTTGGAGGCAGTTCAACTCTGCCCGATCGGATCGCTGTGAGTCACAATCGACTGGATGACACACAACAACAACATCTAGAGAGATGGCCCTGATTGGAACATGCAGTTAATATGCTTGGCTGCTAGCTAATTAACGTGCTTGCTTCAAGCTCATTTAGAGGTGCTTTGGAAGAAAGTCCTGATAGGTTACTTCCGAGAAGTCAGCGATTGAAAGCTCTGTGACACACATGGGACCACTGTGAGATGAATTGTCTCCATGGAAACAGGTAGAGCAGGGGAGAAGGGAGAGGAAGAAGGGCAGCAAATGGTCAGTCTGGGTGGAAGGGCGTCCTTTGTGATGTTCTTGGGATTTTTCTAGAAGTTTTAAGTTTTTTTCAGAATAAATTTACAATAAATGCCCGTCAACAGAAGGATGGTTAAACAAACTTTATACATACACACAGTGGAATACTGCACTGTTGAAGAACAACAGTGACGCTACAAAACACCTCACAACACGGATGAACCTGGAGGACATGGGTGGTGGTGGTTATGTGCCATGGAGTCGGTTCTGACTCATAGCGACCCTGTATGGGGTTTCCAAGGCTGTAAATCTTTACGGGAGCAGAACGCCTCATCTTTCTCCCACAGAACAGCTGGTAGTTTCGAACTGCTGACCCTGAGGTTTGCAGCCCGATTCGTAACCACTACGCTACCAGAGCTCAGTATGCTGAGTGAAGTCAGTCTATCACAAAAGGACAAACACGGTATGAGAGCCCTGTTGTAAAAAGTTAAGCCGAGGTTTTCTTCATAAAAGAAACCTGTGATGGTTGTGGGGTTGAGGGAGAGGAGAGAATTATTCACAGGCTAGAAGGTAGACACACGTTAACAAGGGTGATGGGGCAGGCAAGATACAACAAGAGAGAGGTTGGCAGAGGAAAGATGAAGGTAGCAGGAGACAGGGAGGAGGAATGCAGTCGTTAAAGTGAATAGAGGTAAATACTGTTAACTGATGTCACATGGAGGGAATTGCAATCATTGTAATGAAGCAAAGTATATATATATATGTGTGAATTAGAAAATAAAAGGAAAAAATACAGGAGAAAGGATGTTAAGGGCTGGTGTGTGGCTCTACGTGTACCAAGGATCCCACGAGCTTTGATCTCGTGACTCTGTCATGCTCAGCAAGCCGTTTCCATCCTCAAACCTGCCTCATAGATCAAGACAACTGCTGGGGCTGAAGACCAGCCAGGTTGGGCAGTATGCAGGTGTGTACTGCTCAGTGCCCCCAGCCCAGGTGTGAATGGTATTGAAATCCAGCCCGTACTCAGTTTCCGAGCCCACAGGTGCTGTCTTGTCTTGTTCTAGAAATCCTTTCCTAATGCGTACTAAGGAGCAGTCTTAGTTTCTTTGTACTGTCATCTTTGGGGACTAGATTTCCAGATCTGCTTCTCATGGAGCTGATGGGTGGATTTGAACCATCAGCCTTTAGGTTCGTAGCTGAGTGCTTAATCACGGCACCACCAAGACTCCTTGAAGGTCTCCATGCAACCTCTGTCTTGTCCTCACTGGTGCTTGCTGGCTTTTGTGTAAAATCTCCTTTTATATCTGAAAAGTGATTAGGTGTAGGACACACCCTACACAGATTGTTGTTGTTGTTAAGTGCCGACTGATAGCGACCTTACACACGGCAGAACAAACCCCGTTAACATAACGAAGAGACCCGTCTTCCCAAATGGGACCACATCCACATGTCTAGGGGTCAAGACTCTCACCCAGATCTTTGGAAAACATAGTTCAGCTCCTGACAGCACCCTGGGACTAGCCTCCACTGCTGGAAATCCAGGCATGCCCGCTCTCCAAGCAGAGGGGAAAGGAAGAGGGTGACAGGAGCCTTTGACCTATAAAGTGCTTCCAGCGACACCATCATCTCCTCCCACTTCTGCTCCCCTGCCAGAGTACAAGAGCCCGAGGGATAAAGCTGGGGCTCCTTAGGGAGGAGGGAGGGGACAGCGGGCACGCTGCCCCAGAGGGGTGCAGTCAGAGACTTCAACAGCCCTCCCAACCCACAACAAGGTACAAAAACAGCACATTGGAAGCTACAGTCCACCAACCCACCCAGGAAGCTGCACCTAGCCCCTAGTGGGTTAGCAAGACATGTTTATTCACTGGTTCCTACCTAGATAGACTTATTGTCATCCCTCCCAACCCTGTAAGATTTAGAATTTGTTAAAGATTACAAGCTCTGGTGTGGTGCTGTGGGTTAATGCGCTGGACTGCAAAGTGGTTTGAACTGTAAGGTCGGCAGTTCAAGCTCACCAGTTCAAGCTGCTTGGAAACCCTTTATAGGGTCCCTATGGGTTGAAACCAACTCAACGGCACTTAACAACAACAACAAAGATAATGCGCTTAGTTTGGAAGGAGTCCCATGAGATAGCAGGGCTTGTCATTCAGCCTGTCTTACAGACAAGGTATTTGAAACAGGTGGGCTAGATCCTTCCTTCATTCGGAGTTTTATTCAGCACCCTGGTGTAGCATTGTGGGTTAATGCGCTGGACTTCAAGGTTGCTTTGAACTGCAAGTTCGGCAGTTCAAGCTCACCAGTCACTCCTTGGCAACCCTATACAGGGTCGCCATGAGTCGGTACCGACTCGCCGGCACTTAACAACACCACCACCACCATGCGGGAGAAAGATGAGGCTTTCTGCTCCAGTGAAGCTTTAAAGCCTCGGAAACCCTCTACAGGGTCTCTATGAGTCGGAACCGACTTGATAGCACTTAACAAACACTGGGAATCCAGCATGAGCAAGAGAGATGAAAGATCCCTGCCCCTATAAAGCTTGTGTTCTAATTGAGACTGGCAGCTTGCAAATGAGCACATTTAATTCAGACACGAGCAAGATACTTTGAGGTTTATTAGGAATATGAATAAATTGGTTAAATTGGCAGAACAATAGTGTGTGTGTTACTTTGGAGTGCTTGGGAGAGACCTTTTTGAGGAAGTGACGTTTGAACTGAGAGTTGAATATACGAATCGGCCAGCTGTACCACAGCACGTCCAGTGTGGGTGTTCCAGTGGACCAGGCCAACCATGGTTCTCTCTTCTTGGACACATGGCTTCAACCGCGTCCATCCATTGAGTGGAGGGAGAGACGGTAATGAAGGCTCCACCTCATAACCTCCTCGGCCAGGATTAGATACTCCATTTGGCATGACCCCATAGGACTCCACGAAGACTGGGCATTCTGGTCCCTGGCTGGGCTGTGGTGCACTGTGGAGGGGAACTGTTGGGGTCTGTTGTTTCAGCAGTTGGGTGTTACCATAAACAGCACACTACTTTCCACTGTTGTTGTTGTGTGCCTTGGAGTTGGTTCTGGCTCATAGCGACCCTGTATAGGGTTTCTGAGGAGTGGCTGGTAAGCTTGAACCGCCAACTTTGCAGTTCAAACCAAACTTGCAGTCCAGTGCATTAACCACAGCGCTACACCAGGTCTAGCTGATACTGTGTCTCCTTGAAGTAGAATGTGAGTCTGGTCAGGGACATTATTTTGACAATCCCAGCATTGGGAACAAAAGCTGATACAGGAAAGGAACTCAGTGTTTATGGAATGAATGAATGCTTTGTATGATACAGTTGTAATTGTCCTTTGCCAAAGGTACAATCATGGTATTTGATTACGACTTTTAAATGTCATGCCCCAGACTGAAAAAGTCAGTCCCAATGGCCAAGAGTCCTGCCATCTCAAATACACTGAGATTCTCTAAAGCAGGTCCAGGCCCTGAGGTTGTGATGGGAAATTCACATCTTGCCCCCACCCCCATCTGTAATGTCATAATGGCTGCCCACAGCAGCCTTGATCCAGGAGGGATACCACCAAAGAGGTGAAGGCTGGGCATGGGAGGGCATGTTCCCCTGGCCTTTGGACAGATTGAAGGCAGGCAGCTCATCCTCAGAATCAAGAGAACTATTTGGCAGCAAGATGACAAGTGTTCCCACAATTCCACAGCTAGGGCTTTGTCCCACAGAAATTGTCACACATGCACATGAGTGTTCATTGCAGTGTTAGTTGGGGGTGGGGCAGACAGGAAATAGCTTAATGCTCTTCTTAGGGCATTGGCAGACCCACTTTGTGGGCTAACTCACAAAGTCCACAATCTTATTGATTCCAAACAAATTACTAAACTGAAGTGTTTAGTCAACAAAAAGTGTTTAGTAAACAATCCCATGTTTTTTGTTTTTGTATCCTTTAAGAAATAGCTCTTTTTTTTTTTTGTTCTTTTCACTTTGTATAGTGATTTGACTGGAAGTTTACAGGGCAAATTGTGTTTCCATTCAGCATTTCAGACACGTTTTTATTCATGACATTGATTGTAATCCCCACAATGTAACATCACTCTTCCCACTTCCTGTGTTTACACTCTGCATTCTTTCTGCTTTTCTGTCCCTTCCTGCCTTCTGAGCATTGTCCCTGGGCAAACGCTGCGCTTTGATCTGTGCGGTTGATGATGGCTCTAAAGGGTGACTGTCTCTTTGGTGTCAGTGTTTACCTTGTAGGCCTGTTGTTTGACTAAAAGTTGAGGCACAAGTTGAGTTCAGTACTAGGTTTAAAGGATGACTAAGGGGATTCCACCTGGTGTGGCGCTGTGGGTTAATGCGTCAGACTGCAAAGCCGTTTGAACTGCAAGGTCGGCAGTTCAAACTCACCAGTCACTCCTCAGAAACCGTATGCAAGGTCGCTATGGGTTGGAACCGACTTCATGGCACTTAACAACAACAAGAAGGGGGTTCCACCAGTCTCTATAGTGGTGTAGAAAGTCTAGCCAGAATGCTCCTTGGAAACCAGGATTTCCTGGTCAGACTTCATCTCTCATACTTTGGATATATAAGGAGGGACCAGTCCCAAGAGAAGGACATCATGCTCGGGAGAGTGGAGAGTTGGAGAAAAAAGAGGAAGACCCCCCCCCACCCTCCGCCCCAAACAAGATGGATTGTCTCAGTGGCAGCAGCAATGGGCTCATGTTTAGCAGCGATTATGAGGTTGGCGCAGACCTGAAATGTGTTTCCTTCTCTTGTGCATAGGGTGGCTATGAATCAGTACCAACTCTATGTCACCTAGCAACAACAGTCTCTATCTGGACGGTGAATCTATTTGGTTTTCGTGATTTTGAGTTTGGGTCCCCATTTTTCTCTCACTCCATTTAGAACCTTCTATTGTGATCCATCTCAGAGTGGTCGGCTGTGGTAACCAGGTACCGTCCAGTTCTTCTGGTCTCAGGATCATGGAGGCTGACGTTTGGTCCATTAGTCCTTTGAATTCATTATTTCTATTCATCTATGAGTTTTTTTCTGCTTTTTTGTTTTAGACGAGACCAGTAGTTGAACTTTACATGTCTGCTCGCAAGCTTTCAAGGCCCCGTTCTCTACTCTCCAAAGTAGGATGTAGAACATCCTATGTAAACTATGTTACGACATTTTACCTTGATGCTCCTTGAGACTATGGTCCTGAGCAACCAGGCACATAATCAAATTTATGTGCCACCCATTATTATTATTAATATTATTATTATTATTATTTAAACTTTGTATTGAGAATGTTTACACAGCAGATCATCAGTCCCATTTTATGAAAAGTTTAAAGTTAGTATACAAATGTGTAGGGGGACAAAAGCCCAGAATGTAGTTTATTGACTTAACAGTGAGGAGTGGAATAATGAAAGGTTTTGCTTTCTGTTTTAGGATTTGAGTTTGGGTTTTGTGTGAGTCTTATTAACGGTAAGAGGGCAAGCTCATGACTTTCTGTGATCAGACAGAAGAGTGGAAAGCCCGCTGCCTACTCCTGAACACTTCTTGTGTGCCCTGACCCTGTTGAGAGGTCATCATCTGTCCTAGCCTCTTCCTGGTGAGGAACATTGCAGAGAAAATGCCACTCACCCAGTTGCCACCATTGTTACATCACCAGGATGAATATATCATAACTCAGAAACCTACAGTGGTTCATCGCAGCTAACCAAAAACCAGACTGGATTTGGATTTTACCACGTTGTCCTTTTGCTATTTGCAGATCCTGTCTAGGTTACCATAGCCAGTTTCCCCTAGCATCCTACACAAGTCTGGTACATTTGTTAAATGAACTATTATTACTAGTGCCACCAACAGAAACTCCTTGGAAACCCTCTACAGAGTTGAGTTGCTATGAGTCGGAACCGACTTGATGGCACTCAACAACGGCAACAGCACTTTATTCAGATTTCCTTCATTCCCCCTAATATCCTTTTCTTGTGTGCCCATCCCCTCCAGGATGCTGGCTTCCATTTAGTCGTCCTGTCTAGCTGGAACAGTTTCTCAGACGTTCCTTATTTTTGATGACCTTCACAGTTTTGAGGAGGACCAACACGGTGTTTTGTAGCATGCCCCTCAGTTGGGACTTGTGTGATGTTTTTCTCATGATTGGGGTTTGGGGGAGGAAAACCACAGAGGCAAAGTACCATTATCATCACTTGATATCAATGGTACATGTTCTCAAGATGACTTCTCACCATTGATGTTGTCCTTGCTCACCTGGCTGAGGTCGTGTCTATGAGATTTCTCCACTGTAGACAGAGTTCATCTTTCCTCCCCTCCTTTCCATCCTGTGTTCTTTGAAAGGAAGCTGCTATGTACCGCCCCCACGTGGGTGGGAGCTCTGCTCCATCTCCTTGACTGCAAAGCATCTATCTACCTAAGCTGTTTGGAGTTCTTCTGCATCAGAGATGTGTCTCTCCTTCCTCATTGATTGATCCATTCGTTCATTCATTTATGTCAGTCCGAACTCATGGATATTTATTTTCTACTTTTTGGGGAGCATGTCTTTGCTTTCATGCTCTACACAATGCATTCCCCAGGCTCATCTTGTATTATTGCTTTCTCCAGCCTTTTCTCCAAGATGCCCTGGTTCCTTTTCATGGACAATGGTATTTCAAACCACAATCTGGGCACTAGGTGTGGTCCTTGCTTCGACAGCAAGAAACCGTGTGTGTGTGTGTGTATGTGTGTGTGTTATCCATGATGAGTATATACCCATACTTCTATGTGTGTAAAAAAGAGGAAGATCCTCAGTGAGATGGTTTGTCATGCGGCTGCAACAATGGGTTCAAACCTCAGGCTAGTAAGGATGGCTCAGTACTGGGCAGTGTTTTGTTCTGTTGTACATAGGTTGTTATGAGTTGGAACTAATTTGATGGCACCTATCAGCAACATACATCTTTCTCTATAGGTAACTGTCTGTATTAAGCTGCCCATGAGCTCTGGTAGCGTAGTGGTTACGAATCGGGCTGCGAGCCTCAAGGTCAGCAGTTCGAAACTACCAGCCGCTCCGTGGGAGAAAGATGAGGTGGTCTGCTCCCGTAAAGATTTACAGCCTTAGAAACCCTGCGTAGGGTCGCTATGGGTCGGAACCGACTCCACGGCACATAACAACAACAACAACAAGTTCATAGGGATGTCTTCAGCTCTAATCCTTCTAGTCTTCTTAGTGACCTACCTCCCACTCCAACAGGGAGAAACCTAGCTCCATCTTCCAGACATTTACTGAGTTGTTCAATTCCAGTATCCATGCACAACAGTTTCAGAATCAGCAATCCTTACCTCTGATGCCATTTTAATCATTCAATCAGTCAATATGTATTGAATGCCTTGCATTCTACTCACTGTTTTAATCACAGAACCCAAAACATCAACCGCCGCCTTCATGGAGCATCTGTTGTAATTCAGAAGACAGAGAAAGCAATCGGCGTAGTAAATAATTAGACACTATGTTGAAACAGAAAAAGGAGAGCGGCTTGAGGTTAATTGGCTGTGCTGTGGTGGTTGGGACAAGTAAGTGGTCAGGGCAGCCTTGTTGAGAATGTGACATTTGAGCAAAGACTTGAGGCAGTGAGGGAGTTTGTCATACAGATACATTGGGGGCCAAGGACATGGCCAGTGCAAAGGCCCAGAGGTGGGGACATGTCCAGTGTGAGTGGAGCAGAGGGAGTTGGATTTGTAGGAGATGAGGTCATAGAGGTGGGAGGCAGGTGCTTCATCCTGGATTGTTTTCTCATCCACTCTCCAGACTCAGTAGCATCTCCTCTGTTGTCTGGCCCTGCCATTCTGGATGAGGGCACCTGACATGCCAAAAGTTCTGGAAAATCAGATCCACAGACATGTTCTGAACATCCAGTGTGAGGCAGCTAGGTAAGAGGGAAGGCCATCTCTCCCTCTCCCCCTTATCCCCCTATTCATCAACTCATCCTCAAGTAGTTATTTCAGCTGGGACTTTGATGTTTAAATAGGAGTTTGTCAGCCAGTCACTCAGCAAATAATTCCAAGTGAGCCTCTGTGCTCAGTCTTAGCTTGGGGTGGAGGTAGAGGAGATTAAGTGTCAGAAATATTAAAGCTAATTAACAGTAACGGACCAGTTTGATTTGAGTTTCCTGGTAGCCACAGCAAAAAGGGAAATATTTCTACCTTGACTCTACTGTTCCTGTTGCCACTGGGACTCATTTTCCCCACTTGTGAGATGGAGATAAACTAAGGGTGTGAGACAGGCTCTGGAATTGGGACTTGGGGTCCTCCAGTGCACCAACTCTTGACAGTGCCCAGTGTGCTCTTCCAAGGGGGTGTGACCTCAGGATCGCACCTAAGGCTCTGGACATGGCAGGTGAGGAGAGAGCTACAGTTAACCTGTGACTAGTAGAAGGGTTTCATGGAGACGTGGACTTTTGAGTGGGGTTTTCAGGGGTGAATAGGAGTTCACAAAGTCAGTGAAGAGGGGACGAACATCCATTAGGTGCTGAACGTATTATTCTTAAAAATTTTAATGCAAATTAAAACCATTGTGGGTGGTGCCTGGCTACCATTACTAAACATTTGGACCAAAGATCCCATAGAATACATCAGTTTGAAAGGGGAAAAATGCAGACCAGAATGTCAAATTCTCATGGACTCTAGACTTTCTGGAGCCATGGAGGATAGATGAACCCCTGAAACTATTACCCTAAGATCATCTTTAAACCTTAAACCAAAAATATCCCTAAAGTCTTCTGAAAACCCAACATTAGTCTAGCTTAAGTAGGAGAAAAAAAAAGTCTGACTTGATAATTCTGCTCTTTTAAGAAGTATTTGTAGGGATCAGATTGGCAACAGCAACTCAGAAGATTAAGTAAGAAACATAGGGTCCTGTGAATTGATGTTCGTGGGGAGGGAGCAACTCAGAAAAGGGTGAGAATGGTGACAAAGTCGGATGTCACCAGTGTCACTGAATTGTACATTTAAAGGCTGTTGAGTTGGTGTATGTTTTGTTGTGAATATTCTCAACAACAACGTAAATAAATAAAATTGAAAGGAAAATGAAAGTTGGAGGTTTGCTTATCTTGCTCTACCCGAACTCCAGCAGAGCCAGTGAGCTACTGATGGCCAAGTAATTCCAAACAGTAAAGTCAGAAAAAGCACCTCTCAAAAAAAGTATTTCTGTATCAAAATAGTGCATGTTTAATGTGGCAGGTTTGTTATGATGTGGAGAGGGGTCTCCCCAAGCATTCTGTCAGAGCCTCTGAGGGCTCCAAACAGCTCTGCAGAACCGTGGAGGGAAGCCACGAGGCAGTTAAGCATCCACCTACTAAATGGTCCAGCAATCTCACTCCTAGGTAATAACCTGAGAGAAACGAAAGCACGTGTCCAGAAACTTGTATACATATATTCTTGGCCCCTCGGTTCCCAATAGCCCCTAACTGACAATACCCAAAATGCCCATTATCATAAGATATAAGCTAATTGAGGTGCTATGTACAGTGCACCAACGTCCAGCAATAGAATGGAGCAAACTGTGGCTACGTGCACGAGAGATGCAGGGTCTCACACTAAGCATGCTGGGTAAAGGAAGCCACACAAGGAAGAGCCTTACTGTGTGTCCTGCTATGTTTATAGTACACTCAAGGACAAGCACATAGGAATGATAATTTGTAGTACGCAAAGCAAGGGTTACCTCTGTTAGGAAGTGTGGTAGAAAGGAGAGGGAGAGTAGAGAAGTTGTTGACTAGAAAGGGGCGGAAGGCCAGGAATGTCCATGATCAGAGCGATAGACACATACATGGAGGTCATCATGACGTTGGACACTTGAGGTTGGCACAGTTTATGCAGTTGACGATGTGAACATGATAGCTGATTCAGATAAAAACCTCCCCACCCCCCATGCCCCAGTACGATAAGGTGCATGTCTGCCAGGAAAGAGAAACTCAGCTAACAGCTGAGGTTCATTTTCACTTTCTTTGCCCGCCCAGTCTGCGGTCTGGCTATGCACTTGGCCACACAAGGGGACCTGCAGCTGTGGTTGCCTGGACAGAACCAGCCGGCACATGAGGCTGGTGGCAGACGCTCTGCCAACACCATGCACATGACTTCCCTGGGAAGGTTGCAGGGACAAGTGTCCCTTGGTGAGCACAGCCTGAAGCTAGCACTCACCGCCCAGCTCTCAGCTGCAGCCCCACGGCCCAGGCTCCCACTAGGCTCAGGCCTCAGTTTCCCCTAAAGGCCCCACTTCCAGCATCTGCAGGTTACATTTGTGCTCAGTAAGTGGCAGGGACGGGGGCCTGTTGAAGAAAAGGAATACAGAAAACTCAGAAGGCGTGAACCCCTGGATCGATTATGATGATGATCATATTCTGTTTTTGCAATTAGGATAAAAAATAAAGCTGGAAGGAAACCCAAGTATGTCCAAATATGTTTGTCTGAAAATAGAGAAGAGTGTGAGACACACCCCCCTCAGGTTTTAACATTGTTTTTCTTAGGAGCTCACGTGAAAGGAAGGGAGTGGGCAGGAGAGAGTGAGCACCCTACTGTACCACCTTTGTTCTGGGTGACATTTCGACATGTGTGAGTTACTGTGATTAAAAACAAATGAAATGAGAGAGAAAAGTGCTTTGAGAACTATTTATACCTGTCATGTCCCGGGGGACAGGTTGGGACCCTGGGGTCCCAACTTGTTGAGACTCAGAGTCACCTGGAGTACCTGCTAAGTTGCAGGTTTGCAGGTCCAGCCCAGGAATCTGTATGTTGGACAGACGTCACAGACAGGGCTTGTGATAAAGCGTGTGCCGGTGCCCCCCACCTTTCTGCTCTCCATGAGAAGCCCGGGGGATCTGCTTTACAGCTGAGGCTGAGGAAGCTAGGGCTTGTCCACAGTGAGGGCCAAATGGAGAAACTTGGATCTGAGGTTTTTCCCCCCATCCTTCCTGGGGGAACTGACCGCCCCTCCAAACTTCTCTGATGTGTCCTGCCAACCTGATTTCTCTAACACCCACAGCCTGATTTCTCTGAGACCCACAGCCTGATTACTCTGAGACCCGCAACCTGATTTCTCTGACACCCGCAGCCTGCTTTCTCTGACACCCGCAGCCTGATTTCTCTAACACCCACAGCCTGATTTCTCTGAGACCCGCACCGTGGAATGGCCAGGTCTGAAACTCGGTTGGTGCTCCTTTAGCTGCTGAGCTAGCCAGCAGGAGGTAAGCCTTGGTTTTCCAGGCCATGGGTGATGGTTGAGGGACTGGTTCATTTCAATTAGGGTATGGTGCCAGATTAACACCAACGCTCTGGGTTGCTCGGGCATGCAAGTTTGGCTTGCTCCTTCCTAAGCCCCATAGTCCTAATGCCCAGGTTTGGAGCAAGGGGCCCTCTGCAGAGGGAAGGAATGAGGTCCAGCCACTAAGTCAGGTGGGTGGCTGACAAAACCTGTTCCTCTCTTGGAGCCTCTGCTACCTCCCCTGAAACGGGGCAGGTAAGACTGATGGCTAGTAGAATTAGACACACTGTCGGTAGAGGACGCAACTTGGTCGCCTGAGTAGTTGCGGCAATTTTTAGAGCTGGGGTGTAAACTGGGACCTTATGGTCTGAGGGATAAGACTTAGTCTTGTCTCTCTCCTTCCAGTTCATATTCAGCAGGTATTTATTGGTAATGTGCTGGTCTGCAAGCTCAGTTTGAACCACGTGGTCGGTGGTTCAAGCTCACCATCTGCTCCTCGGAAACCCTATACAGGATCGCTATGGGTCGGAACCGACTCAACAGCACTTAACAGCAACAGTGTGCCAGGTACTGGGTGTGGGCTTTCTCAGCCTCAGTTTCCCCATAATCAGCATAACCCATTGCCTCATAGGGGTGTTGGGAGATGTCACTATTCATATATTATCCCCTGCAAAGCCCCAGGACAGTCACAGTGCAGTGAGCACGCTGGGCTGCTGTTCCCAAAAACACCACGGGGTCCCTGCAGACAGGTGGCTGGATGACAAGTAGAGCAAGGAGCACTTACCAGGGCTGCTTTCCAAGTTGGGCCACTGGCCCTTGCTGGCCTGGAATTTAAAACTCCTTGTTCAAGCTGGCTGACCCTGTCTGTCCTCAGCTTCTGACCCTCGCCTGGGTGGCTCGTCCAGGGCCGCATTATGGCTTTCTTGGAAATCTTCCTCCGAAAAACAAAAACAAAAGTAAATGCTATTTTATGACCTTATGGGAGTAAAGATTAATACAATACAGACAATTCATTATTATATAATTGCTATCATAGTCACTTTTTTTCCCCTTTCCTGATTTTCAAGGAAATTGAAATGAGAGTATTTCCATGAGACACTACAGGTATTCTGGTTCTTAGCACTGTGCCCGCCCTGCCTAGTGGAGAAGTCAGCCCAGCTCTGACTGTTTTGGCTCATAACTCACCCCTTGCCCCTGCCCCATAGCTTCCTCAGGAAGCGCCCATTGCTGGACTAGAAACCCGGCTCCGAATTTTTTAGAGAACCATGTTCCCTACGGGGAAACCCACTTGACCTGTTAACTTATTGCTTCACAAGCACCTCCCTTTCATAGTGTCTTCCTACAGTCCAGAGTGTCAGGTGACTTGTTCAGCAGACAAATTGAACAAGTGTGATGTGGGGAAGACAACTTGGATACATGCTTTTCCTGACTTTAAACTACGCAGCACATCCCCTTGCTCTCTTCAAACGCCTGCCTCTTGGTCTATGTACAGGTTTTGCATGAACACGATGAAGTGTTCTGGGATTCCCATTCTTCACAATGGTATCCATAGTTTGTTATAATCCACACATTTGAATGCCTTTACCTAGTCAGTAAAACACAAGTAACCGTCTCTCTCGTATTTTTGGCTTTCAGGCAAGATCCATCTGACGTCAGCACTGATATCTCTAGTCCCACATCCTCTTCTGAATCTGGTTTGAATTTCTGGCCTGTGTGCTTCTGCACCTGTTTTTTAAAAAATTATCTTAGGCACAATTTTACTTGCAAGTAATCGTCATCCTATTATTTGATGATTTCTGTATGTATACTCTAGGGTCACCACTGTGTAGGTCACAAATATGGATCTCTTCCAGTCAGTTGGCCAGACAGCTGCCTTCTAAATAACTTGGCCTAGACTAGAGAGTGCTTCTAGCATGGCAGCAGTGTGTTGAGACATTTCAGTTGGTCTTCTGTCAATTCTTGGAGGCTTGTTTTTCACCAGTGCCTTCAGTGCAGGTGGGACGTCTTCCTTCAGTACCATCCGTTCTTGATCATATGCTACCTCCTGAAATGGTTGACCAGTTCTTTTTGGTACAATGACTCTGTGTATTCTTCCGTCTTCTTTTGATACTTCCTGCATTGCTCAGTATTTTGCCTGTTGTTGTTGTTAAGTGATGCATAGAATCCTTCAATATTGCAACTGGAGGCTTGAATTTTTTTCTTTACTTACTTCAGCCTGAGAAATGCTGAGTGTGTACTTGTCTTTTGGTTTTGTAACCTTAGGTCCTTTGTGCATTTCATTATAATACTGTGTCTTCTTGAACTGCCCTTTGAAATCTTCTGTTCAGCCCTTTTATTTCACCATTACTTCCATTTGCTTTAGTTACTCTGCATTCAAGAGTATGTTTTGGAGTCTTTTCTGATGTCCATTTCTGTCTTTTCAATGACCTTGTATGTTCTTCATTTGTGATATCCTCATCATCTTACAACTCATTTTGTCTTTGGTCGTTAGTGTTCAGTGTGTCAAATCTATTCTTGAGATGGTCTATAATTCCATATTGTTGTTGTTGTTAAGTGCCGTCGAGTCGGTTCCGACCCATAGCGACCCTGAACAGGGTTTCCGAGGGTGTAAATCTTTACGGGAGTAGAAAGCCTCATCTTTCTCCCGCGGAGCGGCTGGTAGTTTCGAACTGTTGACCTTAAGGTTCACAGCCCGATTTGTAACCAATACTCAGAGTCATAACGTTGACTCTCATGGACGTGTTCTAATTTTCTTCAGCTTCACCTTGAGTTTGCATATGAACAATTGAAGGTCTGTTCCATATTCATATGGAACTGTTCAGACTTGGTTAGCTTCTCCGTTATCTCTTTCCACAGATAAAGTGATTTGATTCCATTGTGTTTTATCTGATCAGAACTCTGTGTATAATATCCATTTGTGTTGTTAAAGAAAAGTATTTCCAATAAAGAAGTCATTATTCTTGCAAAATTCTATCATGTGATCTCCTTAGTCATTCCTATTACCAAGGCCATATTTTCTAAGTACTGACCTATCTTCGGTTCCAGTTTTTACACTCAAATCATTAGTAATTATTAGCACATCTTGATTGTATGTTTGATCCATTTCAGACTACAGAAGTTGGTAAAAATCTCCAATTTCATCTTTGGCATTAGTGGCTGGTGCATAAATTTGAATTACAGTGGTATTAACTGGTCTGCCTTGTATGCATATGGATATGACTTTGTATTGGCAGCATGATGCTTCAGGTTAGATCGATCTTGAATTGCTCTTTTTGATAATGAGTGCAGTGCTGTTCCTCTTCAGTTTGTTTTCCTGGCATAGTGACCATAGTGGTGGTGGGTCTGTGCCATGGAGTCGGTTCCGACTCATAGCGATCCTGCATAGGGTTTCCGAGGCTGTAAATCTTTATGGAAGCAGCAAGCCTCATCTTTCTCCCGCGGACTGGCTGCTAGTTTCGAACTGCTGTCCTTGAGGTTAGCAGCCCAACTCATAACCACTATGCCAGCAGGGCTTTATATAGTAGATCATATATCACTGTCCAACTCAAAATGGCCACTACCAGTCCATTTCAATTCACGAATGCCTAGGGTACCAGTCTTCAAGCATTCCATTTTAGTTTTGACAACTTTCCATTTTCCTAGATTCATCGTTCATAATAGTCCATGTTCTGATTATGAATGGATGTTTGTTAGCCATTTCTTCTTATTCTGAGCCACATCAGTCAATGAAAGGCCTGAAAGCTTTTCTCTATTCCCATCATTAATGATTGCACACTTTTGAGGAGGTGCCCCAGACGTCTTCTGGTACTATCTCTGACAGTATCCCACTGCTATTCATGAGGGCTTCGCTGGCCAAGTAGATTACCAGGTCCTTCTTCATCTGGGAGCTGCACTGGAACCTTGTCCACCGTGGGTGGCAGTGACCTTGCTGCATCTGAGATACCAGTGGCACAACTGCCGGCAGCCCAGCAACATGCAAACCACCGCACAACAGTGTGACACACTGATAGACAGGTGGTGGTAGTTACATAGTAGGTGGTAGTGGTGGTGGTGATGGTGATGTGATGTTGGTTCTGATAAGCAGTCAATGCAAAACCAGGCAACTAAGCCAGACATCTCCAAAGGTCTTGAATATCCTCTGGGGCTCAATAGAAAATAACAAAGAACCCCAATGTACATGAACTCATGAATAAAGTGTATATATTGCAAGAGTTTCTTAGAGCTGCCACAACACATTACAACAAACGAAGAAATGTGTTCTCTCTCAGTCCTAAAGGCCAGAAATCTGAAGTCAGGGAAATCCGCAGGGCCACGCTCCCTCCGCCTCGCCTAGCTTCTGGTGTTTACCTGCAATCCTTGGCATATAGACATGTCTCTCCAATCACTGCCTCTGCCTTAACCTGACCTCCTCTGTGCCTCGCTACACAACCTGCTTCTCCTACAAGGACACTTGTCATTGGATTTAGGACTCAGCCTAGCTAGCTCAGGATGATCTCATCTCAAGGCCTTGAACTCTGTTAAATCTTTGAAGACCTTTTTACCAAATCTAGTCAGACTCATAGGTGTTTGCTTTTGTGTGTGTGTGTGTGTTTGATTTGAGTGGAAGTCTACAGAGCAAATTGGTTTTCCATTTAACAGCTCATTACACATTGTGTTTCATATGATACTGATTGCAGCCATCACAATGAAACAGCATTCTTTCTGAGTTGACTGTGTCCATTTGTCCTTCTTTTCTAACCCTTCCTGCCTTCTGAGCTTTATCCCAGGGCAAATGCTATATGGCTGATTGTTCTACGGTGTGTGTGCCTCCCTGGTGTTCTTGTTCACCTCACAGGCCCATCTTTGTCTGGCTAAAAGCAGAACCATGTGGGTGAGTACTTCTGGGTCATAGTCTCCGGGGCTCCATAGTTTCTGTCAAACCAGTAAGCCTGATCTTTTTTATGATCTTGAGTCTTGTTCTACATTTTTCTTTCACTCTCTCCAGGGTCTTCTAATGTAATTCCTTTCAGAGTGGTCAATAGTGGTAGCTGGGCACCATCTAGCTCTTCTGGTCTCAGAGTTCTAGAGGTTGAAATTCACATGGCTCTTTAGTCCTTTGGATTCATTGTTTCTATATGACTATGATTTTGTCCACTTTTTTGGCTCCAGATGGGGAGAAACCAATAGCTGTACCTTAGATGGTCACTCATGAGCTTCTGAGATCACAGATGCTACTCACCATAGTAGGCTGTAAAACATTGTCTTTGCAGACTGTTATACCAGTTGACCCTGATGTCCCCGGCAGCTATGGTCCTGAGCTTCTAGACTCCACACTCCTAGGTTTTGAGGATGAGAACAAGAACATACCTTTTCGTAGGCCACCATTCAACCTTTTAACTATGTAGCAAATCTAATACTGTACTTATGTGTATTATAAGACATATTAAAAATAGAAACTGTGAAAGAATGAGAAGAAAATACTTCTAACTGGAAGCCCTAAAGAGGTTGGCTGGCCCCAGGGGACCGTCTCGGCTTCTCTGAGGTCAGCCCATCTGGCTGTGTTGATATCTGCTCTTCTGTTTCCTCTCGTCCTCTTTCTCCACCACCTCCCACTGAGAATGTGCTTCTTACATCCGTGCATCCTCAGGTTTTCCCTTGACGGAGCCAAGTTACTACCAGAACTACCCCTGTAGGGACCAGGGTTTCTCAACCGTGACAACAATGTCATTTTGGGTTACATAATTTTCTGTTGGTGGCGGGGCAAGGGACTACCCTGTGCATTGTTGGGTGTGTAACAGCGCCTTGAACTTCTACCCACTAGTTGCCAGTAACACTGGCACCCTTCCGGTGTGACAACCAAACAATGTCTCCAGACATTGCCCAACATGCCCTGGAGGGTAAATAATTCTTGGTTGAAAACTTCTGGGATTGATGAAGAAACTGAGACTTAGAGTTTTGCCAGCAAGCCAGATAGCCCGGATATGCCTTATGGTCTTCAGAGAATAACGATGCCTGTTTGCCAAGCACAGGGCTGGTGCACCCTGCTGAGCTGTTTGTACTCTTTATGAAACTGCTGCTGGTCATATCCGTATCCCCAATGATGGATGTGGATAATGGGGTTTGAGTGGTAAAATTACCTATTGAATGTATCTCAGCCACAATCCACTCCGTTACCCCAGAAACATTCTGCCCTCTCCTTGCTGAGGGGCACAGCCCTCTTGGGCTCAGGTGGCTGGTTAGACCAGACTGCTCTGCCTACTGATTAAGAACCCTAGGTCCTGTCTCCCACTATTCCAAGCCACTTCCCCTGTTTTAGCTTCAGCTCTCCCACCCGCTTCTAAGTCAAGTGGGTGGATTTAGGGCAGCATTTTCCCAAATGCATGATGGGTACCCCAGGTGGTCCCCAAGAACCACGTTAGGCTTGGCATTTAGCGTTCCTGGAGCCTTTTCATTTCTCCTTGTGTTCTTCCCAGGGTATTACAGAGGAAGTCTCAGGAGACAGCAGTTCTGTCTGTAATGTGTCTCTATCCCAGTGGTTCTTTATCGGGAGCCACCATGCCCCTCAAGGGACGCTTGGCCATGTCCAACGTCACCCTTGGCTGTCACAGTTTGGGTGGAGGCTGTTGCTAGTATCTAGTGGGTGGAGGCCAGGGATGCTGCTAACCATCTTACAATACGCAGACAGCCCTCTGAAACCGAGAATTGTCCGGAGTCAAATATCACTAGTGTGAGACAGAAACCCCTGTCTGATGCTCTCTGAGATCCATCTGAAAGCAGACAGGAAGGACTAAGCATCAGAGCCTTGGGGAGTGTGACGGCTAATGTTATGTGTCAGCTTAGCTCGGCCATAATTCTCAGTATTGTATAATTAATCTCCACTTTGTGATCTGCTGTAAGGTCACTTTCCTTGGGGATGTTGCCTGAGTTTAGCCCTCTCTCGATCCTGCATCTGACTCATCATCCTCTGACCTCCAGTTCTTGGAGCGTGAGCCAGCAGCCTGTCATCTGACCTGCCATGTGACTTAAGAGAGAAGCCTCTAGCTTGACACCTGACCCATGGATTTAGAACTTGCGAGTCCTGGTGTGGCACTGTGAGTTAATGCGCTGGACTGCAGAGTCAGTTTGAACTGCAGTGTCGGGAATTCAAGCTCACCAGCTGCTCCTCGGAAACCCTATAGAGGGTTGCTCTGGATCAGAACAGACTTGATGGCCCTAAACAACAACAAGTTTCCACAACTGCATAAGCCACCATTTCCTCGAAATAACTCCTGCCCGCTGCAACCCCCTCTCTCTATATGTATAAAGATCAGCAGTTCAAGCACACCAGCTGCTCCTCAGAAACCCTATAGAGGGTCGTTATGAGTCAATTCACACACACATGAGGGGGCTTCACAAAGTTTATGGAAACATTCCATTATATTTGAGTTCCATTTTTTTTCCACAAACTTTTTGAAGCCCCTTATTTACATATGTATAAATACATTTCATATAAGTTTTACTCCTGGAGAACCCAGCCTAAGATATTTAGTACCAAGAGTGGTTCTTTGTTGTTGTTGTTAAATGCAGTCAAGCTGATTCTGACTCATATTGACATTGTACAGGGTTTCCAAGGAACAGCTGGTGGGTTTGAACCGCTGACTTTATGGTTCATAGTCTAGTGCTTATCCAAACAGCACCTCTCACCAGTAGTTTGAGAGTGGTTCTAGAGAAACACAAATCTTAAGGATGGGTTTTCTGAATTAGTTCTCAGGTCTGGTTAGTCTTTGGGGGTACTGATGATTCTGCCTCTGGTAGTAAAGAGTGTACTGCAATCCACAGCATGAGGGGGCAAAGAAACGTGCAAAATACCACCACCTGATCAATGAGATTTCTGTGACAAGGTTCAGGGTGGTTGGCATATCTGCTACTTTTCTGTAATGTCTGAATGAGAAATTGAAGCAGTGTGGTTGGTCAGTCCTACTTTCTCTAAACAAAGTGGTGGAAGAAAGCGATATGAGCTCAAAGCTGCGAGCCACAGGTCATGTGCTACATACAAGACCTGAGAAGTTGCCACTTATGCCCTGAAAGAAAGCCTGCTTTCTTGTAGCGATGGAGCCAATATTGCTGAAAAGCAAGCCCAGAGTCCAGGTCGGAAGTGGACAGCAGGAATACTACAGCCCTTTCTGGGACCTCCCTGAACAATGGTAGTGAAGGGAAATCTTCCCAGTGGGCAGAACTTGGAGCTGTGTACTGGTTGTTCCGTTTGTATACTTACAGCATTTGTGGACTGTGACCAATGGTCTGGCTGAATGGTCAGGGACTTGGAAGGGACATTGGTGATAGGAAAGTAAGGGGAAGAAGCATGTGGATTGACCTCATTGAATGGGTCCAAAAAGCGGAGATATCTGTGTCTCATGTGGCAGCTCCCCCAAGAGTGACTTCAATTGAAAAACAGCCAAGTAAGTAGACAGGATGACACGTTCTGTGGACACTGATCAGCCATTCCTGTCATTGCCCAGTGGGCTGATGAACACAGTGGTCATGTTGGCAGACATGGAGGAGCTTCTGCATGGGCTAAGCACCCTGGGCTTCCACTCACCAAGGCTGACTTGGCTCCGTCTCCCAAGATGGAATTACTCCTGGTGGCAGGGTGAGTACACTGGACTGTTTCCCTCATGGACTGGACATTTTGTTCTGATCGGGAGAGACACTTAACCCTGCATGCTCATATGCCTTCCCTGCTTATAATGTTTTTGCTGAAAATATCTTCCATGGACTTATAAAATACCTTACCCACTATCATGGTATCCCAGACAGTTTTGGATCAGGGAACTCACTTCACAGTCATGAAGTGTGGCAGGGGTCATTCTTGTGGAACTCACTGGTCTTAACCATGTTCGCCATCTACCTGAAGCAGCAGGCTTGATAGAACAGTGGGATGGTCTTCTAAAGACTCAAGTACGTTGCCAGCTTGGTGGCAGTACTGCCATCTGACTTTCAGATTTTGGGATTGGCCAATCCCTGCAGCCCTGTGAGCCAGCAGCCTGCTGTCTGACTGGCTGATTTGAGGTCCATCAGTTTTTGCAACCATGTAAGTCAGAAAAAGCCTCCAGCCTGACGCATGAATTTGGAACTGCCAGTCTCTGCAACTATGTAAGCCATTTTCCTTGAAATAAATCTATGTATATTGCCACTGGAGGAAGATGAGGCTTTCTGCTCCCACAAAGATTTAAAGCCTCAGAAACTCTATACAGGGTCGCTGTGAATTGGAACTGACTCCACAGCACTTAGCAACAGCAACAACATATGCTAATATTGGAGAGTCCTGGAATGGTGTTCTAGGATAAGTACTGGATTGCTAATCATAAGGTCAGCAGCTCACACTTACCGGCCACTCCTCAGAAACCCTATAATGGATTGTTATGAGTTCCAATCGACTCGATGGCGCTTAAAAAGTACGAGAACGACAATATGTAGATTGAATCGTGGATGGTGGCACTTCGTGTCTCACACTTCAGACGTGTGAGTAACAGGAACCAGTCCCTGGAGAGGGGGCATCATGCTGGGTAAAGTGGAGGGTCAGAGAAAAAGAGGAAGACTCCCGGTGAGATGGACAGACACACAGTGGCAGCCACAATGGGCTTAAGTGTAACAATAGGATGGTACAGGACTAGGCAGTGCTTCATGCTGTTATGCATCGGGTCTCAGTGAGTCGGAACCAACTCGATGCCACCTAACAACATGTACCGAAGACTGAAGCCATCAAAGATTTCATTTTACATGGATCCGTAATCAGCACTCATGGAAGCCGCAGTCAACAAATCAAATGACATACTGCATTAGGCCAATCTGCTGCAGAAGACCTCTTTGAAGTGTTAAAGAGCCAAAGTGTCACTTTGAAGACTAAGGTGCACCCGACCCAAGCCATGATGCTTTCGGTCCCCTCATATGCATGTGAAAGTTGGACGGTGAATAAGGAAGACCGCAGAAGAATTGATGCATTTGAGTTATGGTGTTGGAGGAGAATATTGAAAGTACCATGGACTTGCAGAAGAAAAAACAGATTTGTCTTGGAAGAAGTACAGCTTGATGCTCCTTGTAAGTCAGGATGGCCAGACTTTGTCTCACATACTTTGGGCATGTTATCAGGAGGGACTGCTCCCTGGAAAATGCCATCCTGCTTGGCAAAGTAGAGGGTCAGCAAAAAGAGAAAGACTCGCAGCGAGGGGCTCAAACATAACAACAATTGTGAAGATGGCACAGGAACAGGCATTGTTTGGTTCTGTTGTGCTTAATGTCGCGATGAGTCGGAACCTAACAACAACAAACATATACGGGTCACTGGTTTTGCTCCTCAAGGCAACCCAGCTTAAGACACGGAGGCATGCCATCAGGTAGAATTTAGTAACCCCACATTGTTGTCTATTCCCCCATTTTATGTGTTTGGATAGTGGCCTTCCATTCAGCAGGTGAAACAGGTTTTCAGTGTGGACACACCTGGGGTTCAGTTTCATTTTGGCCCCTGTCCACTGAGCAAAGACAGACGAGTTCCTTCGCTTCTTTGAACCTTAGTTTCTTTATCTATAAACCAACAGTAAGAATATGAATAATAGTACGTGACCCAGAACTTGGCATTATAGGGTGCTGAAAAAATATGTACACACATGTATTTATATATGTGCAGTTCTAAGACATTTCTGGGAGGTTCTCCAGTGGGCCTCCATTTAGGGGTTATAACAAACACCAGCAAGCTTGACTTCAGCTGTGTGGAGGAAACCTTTAGTCTGGTTTTCTGTTTGGCAGGCAGTTCTGTGCCTGTGGCTGGGTCAGGCCTGTGCAAGCCTGCATTCAAGTTCAAGTGATAGTCTCCAAGCAAACAGGGCCCTTTGTTTCTCAGCCTCCCTCCTGTCCCACCTCCGTTGGCCTGGCTACTGCACTCTCACCTGGCCAGAAGTGCTTGGTCAAACGTGTAGTCTGTCCACTCCCAGCTCCAGGAGAACTGGGTCAGACCCAGAGACCATCCTTCATTTTTGCTGCAGGGCCCCCACTGCCCAGACAAGGAGCCCACACAAAACCACTGGCTGAAAGAATAATTACAGACTTCTCACCCTGCCTCGGCCCATCTCCAGATAACATCTCCTCCCACCTCCTCCTTGTGCATTGTGTTTCAGCCCTGGGGGCCCCTTCAGTAATTGGAAATGAAAGTGGGTTCCCGCCTCTGGGCCCTGGAATGCTTCCCGAACCCCAGAAAGGCTCCGTCTTATCATCCGTATTCTGAGAAATGTCCCTGACTTGGTGATGCCAGGCCCACAATGACCACTGCCCACTTGGTCCTACCTTTTATTTCTCTGCCTGTTTGCACCAGGTGACAATGTCATTGACAGTAAAGATACTGGGTGCTCGGCACACAGTAAAACACCAAACACCTGCTGCCACCCATTGATTCTGACTCATGACCTGTAGGTCAGAGGAGTAGCTGGTGTGTTTGAACTGTCAACCTTGTGGTTCACAGTCCAGTGCTCCTTAGGGTTTCTGAAACGAAACAAGAGCAGACAGTCTCATCTTTCTTCCATTGGTGGGTTTGAACCACCAACCTTTTGGATAGCAGCCCAATACTTTACTCATAGGGCCACAAGACTCCTGGCACATAGCTGTTGTGATTGCTACTGTTAAGTGCTGTGGAGTCAACTCCAACTCAGTGAACTGCCAACTTTGTGGTTAAAAGTCCAGTCCTGATCCTATAACCCCACACCAGGACTCCATTTATACCACCTTGTTGTTGTTAAATGTCATTGAGTCAGTTCAGACCCACAGTAACCCTGTGTAGGGTTTCTGAGGAGTGACTGATGAGCTTGAATCACCACCTTACAGATCAAACCAACTTTGCAATTCTGCGCATTAACCCACAGCGCCATACCAGGACTCCATTTGTACCACCTTGTTGTTGTTAAGTGCCGTTGAGTCAGCTCTGACCCATAGTGACCCTGTACAGGGTTTCCGAGGAGCAGCTGGTGAGCTTGACCCACCAGCCTTGCAGTTCAAACCGACTTTGCAGTCCAGCGCATTAACCTACAGCGCCACAACAGGACTTTGTGTGCCACGTAGGGACTCCTGTTTTACTCTATTGGTTATTAATTAGGCAGAACAACAAACTAGCCTCAGGGAATGATTCAGTCTCGTCCATCTGGAGTCCGTGGTGCCAGACATAAAGTTGTTGCCTCATTGTTGTTATTAGATGCCATTGTGTCATTTCCTACTCATAGCAACTTACACCACAGAACAAAACGCTGCCCAGTCAGTCCTGTACCTCCTTCACAATCGTTCTTATATTTGAGCCCATTGTGGCAGCCGCTGTGGCAGCCCAGCACATTGAGGCTCTTGCTGGTGTTCACTGACCTTCACCTCTACCAAGCATGATGTCCTTCTCCAGGGACTGATCCCTCCTGACAACGTGTCCAAAGTACGTGAAGTGGTCTCGTCATCCTCCATTCTAAGGAGGATTCTGGCTGCACTTCCTACAGATCTGTCCGTGCCTCATGAATGCTGACCAAACGGAGGGAGGAAATCAAGGTCTATTTCAGCTGCTCTGTCTACATGGATAACTATTACTCTCTGACTCTCGATTTCCTGGTCTGTAAAGGTCCGAAGTTCAACCCCATCAGCTGCTCCTTGGAAACCCTCTACAGGATCGCTGTGGGTAAAACCCAACTTGATGGCATTTAACTCACACACAGTGGTGCTTATAAAATGTGCCTGGAATCCTGCCAAGGTTACAACCCTAGTTCTAGGGCAGGGTGGAATTTATCAGCTGCCAGGGAGCTTTAACAAACATTGTTGTCCTCACCCCAAGAGTGAATGGATCAGCTCGTCTGGGGTGGGCTGCCATTGTTCAGAACGTTGCCTCAAAACTCATTCTTTGGCAATAAAAAGAAGTTCTGGTTCATACTACAACATGGGTGAACTTGGAAACATGATGATGAGCAAATTAATCAGCCACAAAGGACCACATGTTTTCCAATATTCCTTTTATAAGAAATGCCCCAAATGGGCAGATCCATAAAGACTGAAAAACCAGTATATTCCTGATTGTCAGGCACTGGGGTAAGACGAGTGACTACTATGTTTGGGGTGGGGGTGATGGTGGAAATTCGAAATTTTGTGAATATACTAAAAACCATTGATTAGAATAAATTATGTGGGTGAGGAGTATGGTATGTACATTACAGCTTCATATATATTTTTAAAAGCACTCCAGGTTAATTCCCATGAGCACCCATAGACTTTCAGCTCCAGGTGAGAGAAGTTGGGATAATGTGGGTGCTCCAGGTAGAGTACTGAAATGCAGGGTCTGTGGAGACCAGGAGCTGGGGGTGTCGGGTATGAACAAGTGAAAGGACAAAGCCCTGGGGTGGGGGAGGCAGGGGGTGTGGCTCCCCTGTTGAGTGATGTGGACCCTCTACCCAGATAATGTGGCACGGTTACACTCTGCTGAGATTTGAGGGGCGGCTTGGGGCACACTGAGTGAGCAACCAGAATGGACAAATTATCTGCATCAGGCCAGAGACCCAGCCGTGAGAACTCTGTGGCGGGGAGGAAGAACAAAACACTACCAAGCTCGTTGCCTAGCAACCCTATAAGACAGAGGAGAACTGCTCCCAAGGGTCTCCAAGGCTGTAAAGCTTTTATGAAACATCTTTCTCCTGTGGAATGGCTGATGGGTTTGAACACCAATCTTTCTATTATTAGTAGAGCACTTAACCAGGTCTCCCTCAGTAAACGCAAAACCCGAAATCCGCTGCCATGGAGTCAGTTCCGAATCGTAGTGACCCTATATAGGGTTTCCAAGACTATAAATCTTAACCTGAACAAGCAGCTGCATCTCTCTCCTATGGAGTGGCTGGTGGGCTTAAACTGCCGACCGTGTGGTTAGCAGTCCAGTGCTTATCCCACCGTGCCACCAGAGCTCCTCAATCAACTAAAGCTATCCCTGCCTGGTGTGGTACTGTGGGTTAATGTGCTGGACTGCAAAGTCACTTTGAGATGCAAAGCCGGCGGTTCAAGCTCACCAGCTGCTCTATGGAAATCCTACACAGGGTCAGAACCAATTCCACGGCACTTAGCAACACCACCACCCTATATGCTGTGGCCTTGGCCTTCAGTAACTCACTCAGTTCCTACTTAGGGGGCCCTGCATCCTATTTAAAATACGGTTAGATCATGGAATCAAATTCCACCTGCCTTTAGGAAGGAAGACAGTATTTGCCTTACACTGCAGGGAGGAAGCTGACTTTTTTCTCTGTGTGGCCTTTGGAAAGTTTGAATTTTTGTTCACATTATACATACTTTGTGGCTTTTCTTTTCATTTTCATTTCTGTTGTTCTAATGTTTACTAAATCTTCCCGATTTTCCTCTTTTTTGTTTGGATGTGAAGGTGTATTGATTTTCTTTGAGGTTATCCTGTAATTTATTAATCCCCCCCCCCATTTGAAACAGTCTGTTTTATCTTGAAATCTACATGACTTCTTCGCCATTTGGAAAGTCCCGACACTATTCCGTCTTTTTGCTTTGTAGTTGACTTCATTATAAACTGCTATCTCTGGTTTCCTATTTTCAGTCTTGTAGGTTTGTTTGACTTTAAATGTGTCTGTATCTGGATTGAGTTCTGGGTGTTGTCATGTATGTTAGTCTCAGGTTGCTGTCTGTTGTTTTGGGTTCTTAGTACAAAGAACACCCTTTAGTATTTTTGGTAAAGTTGGTCTCGTTACTACAGTTTTCTTTAACTTATATTTATCTGGAAGTGTCCTAATTTTGCCATCGTATTTGAGGGACAGCTTTGCAGGGTATGTGAATTTTAGCAGGCAGTGTTTTCCTTCCAGAGTTTTGATTATGTTGACTCATTGCCTTCTTGTGTGCTGTGAAATCAGAGTTTGGTCTTATTGGTTCTCCTTTGTTAGGTCGCTTTTCATTTTTCCTGAGCTACCTTCAGGATTCTTTCCTTGTCTTTGACTTTGGAAAGATCGATTATGATATGTCTTGGTATTTTCTTTGGGAGGGTCTCTCCTGTTTAGGGTTTATTCCGCTTCTTGGAGGCTTATTTTCTCATCTTTCATGGTGTTAGGGGTGTTTTCTCCTAACAACTCTTCAACAATTTTCTCTGTACTTTTTATTGTCTCTTCCTATTCTGGAAATCTGATCACCGATAAGTTATTCCACTTCATGATGTCCCACATAAATCTTAGGCTTTCTTCAGATTTTTTTGTTCTTTTTTCTGATTGTTCTTCTAGCATAGTAGCATTCAGAGATTTATCTTCAAGCTCGCTAATCCAAGAGCCTCTACTGCTTTGTATCTACTCCTTTGCCCTTTCAATGTATTGTCCATTTCTGAAATCTTAGTATTAATCTTCTGGATTTCTAATTGCAGGTTTTGTATTGTTTTAAAATTTGCAGTTATTTTGTCTGTTCTTATAGTGTTTTCCTGAATTCTTCAAAAGTTTTTTTCTGTGTTTTTCTTGCTTTCCTCGATCTTTCTGTGAGTCCATTGAAGGTACCTAAATATTCTTTTTAATTCTTTCTCAGGCAGTTCCATTACCTCTTCTTCCCCAGAGATGTTTTCCAGCTCTGCATATTGCTCATTTGTTTAAGTCATTCTCTCTTGTTTGTTTGTGTGAGCTAAAATGGTCTGTTGTCTCTAGAGAATTGTGGGATTGTTATTTTTGTATTTAATTGATTATTGTGTATTGGTGTGCTTTTAGGCTCTCACATACTGCCTCCTGTGGACATTGTTAGAGAATGGAAGTGGGTGCACTGTTCTCAGTTTGCCATTTGTGAAGTTCAGTTTGGAGTGCATTTGACTGGTGTTCGCTGCTGTCTATCATTGATCAAGTTGTATGGTGATGGTGGTGGTTATGTGCCGTGGAGTCGGTTCTGACTCATAGCAACCTTGTATAGAATTTCCGAGGCTGTAAATCTTTATGAGAGCAGAAAGCCTCATCTTTCTCCCTTGGAATGGCTAGTAGTTTTGAACTGCTGACCTTGAGGTTAGCAGCCCGACTCATAACCACTATGCTACCAGAGCTTCCTTGATCAGGTGGTATATCAGCTGTCTTGGCTCTTGTCCAGTGGGTGTTGTTGGAGAGGGTACAGTTGTGGCTGGGCTGTATGGGCATG
>NW_006408620.1:5869713-5894908 GCF_000296735.1 Chrysochloris asiatica | reverse complement strand
AAAAAAAAGAAAACCCAAGCCAAAGCAAATCAAACAAGTAAACAGTAGCAAAAAGAGAAAATAATAAAGGAGAAAAGAGAGAGAAAGGAAAAAAAAAAAAAAAGCCAAGAAAATAAACACACCATAATAACTAAAAAGAGAAAAGAGGGACAGGCAAATGGAACTATAGAAGAGAAAAATAAGAGAGAAAATAAAAGGAAAAACTTAAAAAAAAACAAACCAGAAAAACTTAAAAAAAAAAAAAAAGAGAGAGAGAGAGAGGGAAGATGAAAATAGAGAGTATAAAGTAATTGTTGTTGTGTTGTGAAGTGCTATCAAGTTGGTTCTGGCCCATAGCGACCCTGTATAGGGTTTCCAAGGAGCAGCTGGTGAGCCTGAACCACCGACCTTGCAGTTCAAACAACTTTGCAGTCTGGTGCATTAACCCACAGCGCCACACCAGGACAGATCAAAAGGAAAAGACGAAGAAGAAGGGGAAATGAAAAACTGAAGAAAAGAAAAAATAATAGTGGAGATAGGATAAAATTCAAGGGAATGGAAACAAGAAGGAGATGAAACAAACAAAAACAACTAAACAATGAAAGAAAGAAAAAAAAAAAAAAGCAAAAGCTTTAAAAAACCATGCATCTGTTGGACCTGGAGGGGAGAAAACTTCTGGGAGGTAGGGAGGACTCCAGTCAGCCAAGGAGCTTACAAGGTGGGTGGGGAAGGGTGTGACAGAGTTCCTGGCCCTAGGTGGAGTTCCTTTTAGCCTGCTGTTAAGTGTCGTTGAGTTGGTTCTGACCCATAGCAACCCTGTATAGGGTTTCCAAGGAGCCATTGGTGAGCTTGAACTACCAACTTTGACGTTCAAACCGACTTTGCAGGTGTTGTTTATTTCCAGGGCAGTCAATCTGGAAGTGGTCCATGGAGGCTCTGGATGGAGTTGCTTTCAGTGTCTGTCAGGACCACAGGGCAGCTGGGGGCAGGGTGGATGGTTTTGAGGGTTTCTGCTGACTCATGCTGGCCTGGTGGCTCTGTGGGTTCTGAAGGTCTGGAGCCAAGCCCCCCTGAATACAGGCACCAAAGCAGCCCAGCTGACCCCCACCTCACACTAGCCTAGCTCCCAGACACAGGGCTCTGAACCTCTCAGAGAGCAGGGTCTATGCTGGGAATGTACAAGGGTGGGGGCTTGTTTCATCAGGGGAGCGTGGGAATCACACCTTTCCCATCACCTGTGAATCTTCTTTCCCAGGTCACTCTCTGTTGCCAAATCTGCCTATGAAAGTTCAAGATGGTTGAGCCTCGTCTTTCTTTTGAAGGTCGGGGGTTCCAGGATTTTCATCCATGTCTGTTCATGTGGTCTCCCGTATCTTTGTTGTAGCAGGTCTGTGTGATAGGTTTGCCTACTCTGCCATCTTGCTGGAAACCTCACATCATACATACATATCATTGCTTGGGTTTTTTTTTTTTGTTTTTTTTACCAAGAAAGGAAGTAAAGAAAGCCGTTTCTTCAACCAGCTTGCCAGAGGGAAATCCTATGCTGTTCACCCCTGAGTGATTTAGGTTAGAATTAATTATGGCTTTGGAGCCAGACTGCGGAGGTTCAAAGTCTGGCTGCTACACAAGTCCTTTAACTTTCCTGAGCCTTGCTTTTCTCACCTGTGAAATGGTGCAGTGTGATTATAATAATACTAGCTCCTGCCCAGAGCCTTGTCAGTGTGAGAGGAGGCAGGGCACAAACTCATTGGAGGCGGCACCGGTTGAGTGGCAGGTCCCCAACGGATACATGGGGCTTCCCACTGCTATAGGAAGTCAGTTGGTAGAGGTCTTCATGCCTGTTTGCCCATGGGTACATTGAGGCAGAAAGCTGCAAAGTCCAAGGCAAGAATCCTGGTTGGAGTACCTGGTACCCTGGACCCTGGGATGGCCTGTTCCCCAATTAAGCAAAACAAAGGTGTTGGAAAGGCACTCTGAAGAGTCATGGAAGGTGGGGCTCCCAGCACATGCTTTGGGGTGACAGTGAGGTGGAGGCACAGGTCCTGGGATGAGGTGTCCACTCACAAGCTTTTGAAACACCTACTCACGTCCTGCCCAGCACAGCACAGCCTCGTTTTCCTGAGCTCATCAGCCCCATACTCAGACCCAGTAGGTGCATTCAACTGCTGGCCCAAAGGTTGGGGGTTTGAGTCCACTCAGAGGTACTTTAGAAGACAGGCCGAGCTATCTCCTTCCAGAAACTCAGCTGTTGGAAGCTATGTATAGCATGGTTCTACTCCGACACACATGGGGTCACCGTGAGTGTGTGGTAAGTGCTCGTGGGGTCTGCAGTTCTGCATTTCCAACCTGTCGTCTGGCCCAGCCAATGCTGCCGGTCCAAGGACCACATTATGAGTAGCTGGGATTTGCATGTTGGTTTAGGTGGTGAGGGGCTGGCTACTGGTGTGCATGCATACAACCATACACACATACACACATCACACAGATGTACACACACCACTCACATACACACACCATGCATACAAAGAGATGATTTGGGGATAGGACATTTAACTAAATCAAATAACATTGTGGAAAAAAAAAAATTCTGCCCAAGAATGGTCTCAAAGAAGAACTGAGAATGATGGGTAATGAACCTTTGATTTGAACTGGGGACCACCCTGGGTACCCACACCCTGGGCCTGGCCACCCACTGTGCTCCTCAGTCCTCCAGTTCCCCCTCCTCTTCGCTCTCCACATACCCACCCCACATACACTGCTCGTTCCCACCAGGTGTTGGGAGGGATGGGGAGTGAGCCTAGTCAGCCTGGCCTTTTTAAGGAAATGCGTGTGGTCCCCTGCCACGAGCAAAGCCACCCACTAGGTTGTTCAGCCCCTAGGAGGAGGAAGGGGTGAATCCCTTAGGATAGGTTCCAAGAAGTGGGATTACTGCTTCAAAGGCAGGGCGCGGTGGAGGCGCCTGTAGTGGGGTTGAGCAGCCTTCCGGAATGGCCCAGGGAACTCCCTCCAATGCGCCACTTTCACCTCCCAGCCTGGCTGCTGCACCCATGCACCTTTTCCAGTGGTCTCTCTCCTTACCCAGTCCACCTGCTCCCTGCCCTGACTCTCATACCTCACCCCTTCAGGGACATCATCGCTGCCTCCCTCCCTCAGGCAGATGCTCAGAATGGAACAGGGAGCCAGGCCAGCACATGGCTCCCACCAGTCCATGCAGGGACCTAATGGGTGAACTGACTTGTTTGTGCCTACGCCCCATGCTATCCTGTTCCCGTCCACCTCATGCTCTGACTGATCACAGCACACCCTGAGTCAACCAGAATTACAGTGGGATCATAGGGTTCCCTCTTTTGCCACTTCCTAGAAGCTCAAGACTCCAGGCCAGGACTGTGAATCCATTTTATGGATGAAGAACCTGAGGCCTGAGCCATTATGAAGCAGCCTTTTCTGTCTATGGGGCAGGGGTCCACGACCACTGTGCAGGGCATGGGTAGTCTGCTTGGTGATCAGGTGTGACTCTGCCAACCAAAGGTCAGCAGGTGTGGAGGATGGAAGATGTGGGTGGGGGCAGAGAACGGACATGGGGTGTCTGCTGAAGGGGATCACCAGTGAGTCAGTGAGTGGGCTGGATCTCCTAGAGCACACCAGGGGCTGATCCAGTGACCGTGACGGTGGACTCACACACAACCGTGTGGATTGACGCAGGCCTCGACAGCGTTTTGCTGTATCATGTATAGGGTGGCCGTGAGTCAGAACTGACTCAAGAGCACCTCACAATAACAACACCCACCAGGGAAGGAGCCTTGGTTGTACTGTAAGTTAAGCATTGGGCTGCTAACAGAAAAGTCAGCAGTTCAAACCCAGCAGCCACGTCATGGGAGAAAGATGAGGCAGTCTGCTTCCGTAAAGATTTACAGCTTTGGAAACTCTCCAGGGGCAGTTTTCCTTTATCCTGTAGGGTCACTGTGAGTCCAGCTGGACATCACACCAGTGGGTTGGGTGGTTGGGTTTTTGACACACTAGGGGAAAGCCCTGGGTAGTGCAAACAGGTTGCACCAGCCAGTCCCCCAGAAGTCCACGGTTCAGATCTAGCAGGAGATGTGGGTACAGCGGCCTGAGCCGACTCACTGGCTCTGCAGGCCCTGTGGGGAATGAGGGCTCTGGGAACCTCCTGGGTCATGCTGGCTCTCAGCTCTGCTCAGACCCCAGTGACTTTGGACACAACACAGTCTCTCTCTGTGCCTCAGTTTTCTGTAAGACGAGAGCCTGTCTCACCTCTGATTGATGCCCGGTAAGTCTTAGGCATTATCTTCACTCAGGTCATAGCTTGAACTGAGCATGTTTAATGTGCCTGACGGATCAAGATAACCTCCAACTTCAAAAGGGGTTAAGTCCCTTACTGAAGGGCACTGAACCAGCAAGTGGTGGGGCCCCCACCCCCATCTCCCACTTTCAGAGCAGCTGGGGGAGCTTCCTGGTAGAAGGAAAGGCAAGAGTTGACCACTCTGGTGGGGGCGATTTTGCAAGGCGGAGAGGAGCAGGCAGAAAGGCATCAGGCAGGGGCCTGGCTGGAGCCCAGCCCAAGTCTGTGAACTTTAGTGCCATTGAGACTGAGGCAGTGAGGGGTCTGGAAAGTCCCTCTGGCGTTGGCCTTGGAATGGTTGTGCAAGCTCTTCTCCTTTCTGAGGCTGGTCTCTGTGAACCCCACCTGTGTGTGTGTGTGTGTGTGTGTGTGTAAGAGAGAGAGAGTGGGTAGGTGAGGTGGCACCCATAGAAGCAGCTCTGTTGTGTCTGTGGGGTGTTTCAAAGCCATCAGCTGGAATGGTGGGTGCGTTTGTGAGTGTGTGAGTGTTTCCATGGACTGGGACTGGGTGCCTCTGAGTTGGACATGCATGGCTGGAGCTAGGAACACCCATGAGTGGCCAGGAGACAGCCAGCGACTGAGAGTGACCACCTGTTCAGGGGCCTGGAAGACTTTGTGTCTGTGTGTGTGTCCACATGTGTTTGCATATAAAGATAATTCAAAGAATATTGCTACAAAATAATTGTTGTTGTTGTTGTTGTTATGTGCCGTGGAGTCGGTTCCGACTCATAGCAACCCTGCACAGGGTTTCCAAGGCTGTTAATCTTTACGGGAGCAGAACGCCTCATCTTTCTCCCGCGGAGCAGCTGGTAGTTTCGAACTGCTGACCTTGCGGTTTGCAGCCCGATTCGTAACTGCTACGCTACAAAATCATAGAAACCTTTATTAAACAAAAATACCAAAATGTGAAGCTATTGTTTGATGACCTTTCTTAAGGTGGTGTTTCCATGTCCCAGCCCTTCCCTAACTGCTAACTACAAGCTCAAAGGTTCAAACCCACCAGCCACTTCTTGGAAACCCTACACAGAGTCTCTATGAGTCAGAACCAACTTGACGGCACTTAACAACAAATCCTTCCTCAAAGAATTCTGTGCTCTTTGATTTACACATCAAAACAGAAGTTTTGACATCCTCAAGGAACTCAAATTGTGGTCCTTTTAAGTGTTCTTTGAGTTGGGGGGATGTAGGAAGTCTGACTGGGTAAGATTAAGGCTGTCGGTTGATGGGAAAGGTTCCTAATGCAATTCTCATAGGACAGCTTTTGCTGCTCTTGAAGAAGAAGTAAGTGCATTGTCATGATGGGGGAAAAAAATTCTCTGGTGCAGTTTTCCTAGCCTTCTTCTCACCAATGCAAAGGTCAAAGGTGAGAAGGGATGGGCAGATGTGTACAGTGGAAATAGGAGCCACAGGGAAGACGCAGATGACAGTTGTTCTGTGGAGAGGATTGCAGTCATTGAGATGAAAAGAAGTGTACTACTTGTTGAATGTCAAACTGATGTGTTTGTCTGTAAACCTGCACTCAAGTTACGATAAAAATTTTTAATAAATACTAATAAATTAATTTTTTAAAATAAGATTGTTGTTGCTAAGTGCCATCGAGTCAATTCTGACTCATAGTGACCCTGTGTAGGGTTTCCAAGGAGCAGTTGGTAGATTTGAATCACTGACCTTGCTGTTAGCAGTTCAGTACTTATGGCTGTTGCTGTTGTTGTTGTTATGTGCTGTGGAGTTGGTTTCGACTCATGGCGACTCTGTACAGGGTTTCCGATGGTACCCCTTTGGAATTCCAAAAACGAAAAACATTGTAACTTTCTGAGCTGACCTCTCTGCATCCAATTAAACTGGCCCAGCAGATCCCCTCAAAAGGTTTAGACTGGACTTTGGTTTTCAAGGCCCCCTAAGGAGAGTTGTTGCTCTGGTAGCGTAGTGGTTACGAATCGTGCTGCGACCCTTATGGTCAGTGGTTCGAAACTACCAGCTGCTCCGCGGGAGAAAGATGAGGCTTTCTACTCCCGTAAAGATTTACACCCTCGGAAACCCTGAACAGGGTCGCTATGGGTCGGAACTGACTCCACGGCACTTAACAACAACAACAACAAAGAAGAGTTGTTGTTGTTGTTAGGTGATTATATAAAAGGAGCTCTGATAGTGTAGTGGTTACCAGTCGGGCTGCGAACCTCAAGGTCAGCAGTTCGAAACTACCAGCCATTCCACAAGAGAAAGATGAGGCTTTCTGCTCCCTTAAAGATTTGCAGCCTCGGAAACCTTGTGCAGTGTCACTATGGGTCGGAACTGACTCCACGGCACATAACAACAATACACATATATATACGGGGGGTAGGGGTGTGTACGAGTGAGTAAGGTGGGTGCCTTGCATTCCTGTGTGGTTTGCGTGTACATGTATGTGTGTCTGCCTGTGTGCACGTGAGTGCGTTTCACTTTCACATTCAGTGTTGCTCAGAGGCCCCGATTCCTATAAACTCATGCTCTGGTTCCCAGCACAGATTGCATAGCATCAGTACTGGGTCCTGTGGCTTTGCTTCCGCTACAGATTACGGACATGCAAATGAAAGCAGGACATCTGGTCTTAAACTGTGCTGTCTGTGGTGCAAGGTCAACGGCAGAAACTTGTGGAAAGCCACACACTGCCTGAGCTGGTCAGGACTGCTGGAGAATGTAGGTACATCCTGGAGACCCATCCTGGGGGTTACCAGCTGCCACCCGGCTGTCCAGCTGTGGGGTCCTGGGCCTCAGTTTCGTTTCCTGTCCTCCCTTGCAGGGGCACAGGGAACATGCAGTCCTCCTTGGTGGCAGATATGACTGTGAAGGACCTCTGGCTGCATGTGCTGTCTAATGAAGCCATTCTGCCAAGCCGTGGTATTGTCAGCATGGTTTTAGTGTCTCTTAAATTCCAGAAGCTAAACTCACACTTATTCTTTAATTCCATGATATTCCCAGGAAGGCTTCTTCTGGATGAAGAAATCAAGTCCCTTGAGGAACTTACTCAGGGCAGTGTGCAAACCCCGACAGGTCCTGGCTTTATAGGAGTCTGGGAGGCAGGTGTGGTTAAGTCGCCAACTCCATCCTGCAAACCCTCTGAGGCAGTATTCTTCTGGTGTTAGGAGTTTGAATCAACTGGATGGTAGTGAGTTTTAGCGGGTCATCAGGGCATTCTGAAACCAGCCTTCACTATTCACTATTGTCTCCATCTCTGATTCCTGCACCCCCTCCCCATCCCCCCTTCTTAAAACCAAGTCCCTGTTGGAAATGTTCACCACTGCTCGTCTTCTGCACCAGAACCAGGGCTTCACTAAAACTGAAGGTCAGATCACGCCTCTCTTTCTCAACATGCTGGAGAAGTCCCATGCCAGACTTTCTACAGAGACCCCCCTACCCCCAAACTCACCAACTACCTCTCCCCTTCTCTTACCACACCCTCCCATCCTGGCCTTGGTGCTTTAAACACACCCCAGGACCTTTGCATCAGCAGGCCCCTCTGTCCGGAACGCCCTTCCCAGGTCCTGTCATTGCGGCCTCTGATTAAGTGTTGCCAGCCAGCTTGGAGCCCTTTGCAGATAAGGATCCTCTCCATGCCCCTCCCAGCCGCTTTTCTTCACATGCATCACTCTGGCCGGAAATGGTCTGTTTATTATCCTGCCTGAACCACCAGACTATAAACTTCTTCAAATCCGTCCCTGGTCTTACTGTTCACCACTGCCACCCTCATAGTTGGCATTCCGTGAATACCTACCTGCCTGGGTGCTGAGTCTTTCTATAAAATGGCGCCAAACCAAAACTACCCCCAGGCTGGCGGTAGCCCCTCCCACCCCCACACATAGTAGAGGGGGCTCACCTGGCCAGCCTCATGGCCCCTTCCCTCATCAAGCTCCCAAAATCCCTGCCCTGGGCTCCGAGGTTGGCACTGCCCAGCCCCCCTGCAGCTGGTCCCCTCCTGCAGGTCCCCCAGGAGTGCCAGGGTTCATGCAAATTCTGTCGCTTGGCCCCACAGCTGTGGTACCCTTAATACAGGCTTTTCAAAGCATCCCAAACTGCCTCACACTTCCTTGGTTCCCAGCTGGGCTCACTCAAGGGAAGGGAGGTTTGATCTCTTCAGAGGTGAGGGTCTGGGCTTGGGGGGTGGGGGGTGGGGGAGCTGGATGTGGGAGGGCGTCTCTGTGAACCTATAATGAGGGCCATACCTCTCCCTCCCCCCCAAAAAAGAACCAAAAAACAACCCACCTCAGTCCCAGGACAGATGGGAAACTATTCCTTATTAGTAGGCAATTGGAGCTTTCTGGCTTGGGGAAACTGCTTTAAGACTCCTGGGACCATCTTGTCCATCCCCTTGCCTAAACTCACCCCAAACCCACACACAAAAATGCCCCCTGCTGCCCTCAGACCATTTCAACGTCTCATGTCCCCCACTCACCATCCTTCCCCGTTAGATAAGTATTCACATTGACCATCTTGCTGACATCCTTTCTGTGCAGTGGTACTCTGGGAGGCTCCTGGTCTAGGTTCTCCAGTGTTGCTATGACACAAACACCACAGATGGGGGCACCAACACACAAATGTATTCTGTGACTGGAAGTTGGAAGTACCCTCTCTCTGTTGGCTCTGGAGGAAGGGTCTTGTCTCTTCTGCTGTTCCTGATTCCTTGGGGATCTCCAGGTGTCTCGGCATCAGCCTTCTCTGGGTCTTGGAGGTCTTCAACACAGGGACCCAGGACCAAAGGACTGGTTCCTCTCCCAGCACTTCTTTCTTGGTAGTAAACTTCTCTTTCCCTTCTTACCTCCTGTAAGAGAAAACATATGACTGCGCAAGGATGTGACTGAAGAGAAACCTCACACTAACCCTGCCTCAGTGATGTGTAGAGATGAAAATTCATAACACAACCTCAAATGGAGGGTGCTTACATCCAATCACAAAATGTAGGACACACAACAGCAGAAATCTTGGCCTAGGCAAGTGGACACCTGTTTTGGAAGGACACAGTTCAACCCCTGATAGTCAGTGTCTGTTTTCTAGAATAGTTCCATTTTCACAGAATTGCGGTCATTTTGAGAAAGGGGCATGGAGAAGGGGTGGTTTCCTTATAGGAAATTAGCCCAGGTTTCTTTCTTCATCCCTGGAAGAATATTCTCCTAAATTCAGTCACCACCCTTCCTGGGAAACAGAATTCTCAACAAGACTTCCTGTCCCCATTTTCGGTTTGTGTTCTTTGAAGTTATACCTCGCTGAGCTGAAGTTCTCTCTGACAGAGGAGAAACAGTTGGCCAGAACTCTTGGGATGACCTGGCACTTTTGGGGTGGTGAGTGGTTAACCCATTTCCTCTCTCACAGTTGTCCAGTGGGGAAAGATTCAACTTCTTACTGCCTGTGTGTGCTTAGGCAAGTCACTTAACCTCTCTTAGGCCTGAGTTTCTTGGGGCGACTGTGGGACACAGTTATCTCCAGGCACTTTTTTCAACTTTTTGAACCAATTTTGGTTCAATTGCAGTGAAATTCACAAGCAACGTAAAATGAACCATTTAAAAGTCAATAGTGCTGAATGGTATTTAGTCCATTCTCCATTGTTGTTACTGTTGTTGTTAGGTGCCATCCAGTCAGTACTGACTCATAGCGACACTATACACAACAGAACGAAACACTGCCCAGTCCTGGGCCAACCTCACAATTGTTGCCACACATGAGCTTATCGATGCTGCCACTTTACCAATCCATCTCGCTGGGGGTCTTCCTCTTTTTCTGTGACTCTCCAACTTACCAAACATGATACCCTTCTCCAGTGACTGGTCCCTCCTGACAATATGTCTGAAGTATGAGAGACAAGTTTTGGCATTCTGGCCTCCAAGGAGCACTCTGGCTGCACTTCTTCCAACACAGATCTGTTGGTTCTTTTGGCAGCCCATGGCCCTTTCAATATTCTCCTCCAACACCATAACTCAAAAACATCAATTCTTCTATGGTCTTCCTTATTCACTGTCCAGCTTTCGCATGCATATGAGGTTCTTGAAAATACCATGGCAGTCAGTTTGTCGTACTGTGGTAGCTTGTGAGTTGCTGTCATTCTGGAAGCTATGCCACGGGTATTTTAAATATTATCAGGGTCACCCTTGGTGATGAGACGAAGATGAACTTCCAGATGAAGACAGACTAGGAAGAAGGAATATTTAGTCACTGAAAACCTTATGAATAGCAGAGAAACCATTCTCCATATTTCCTGCTAAGATGATTTCGTCAACCGTCCCCTTCCAAACGAGGTCCTGTACCCACCAAGCAAGCACTCACTCCCTCTCCTTCCCGCACCCCGAGTACTTATTTAAATTGTGGTAAAAGTAGATGTAACAACCAGACCCACTGCCAGTCAGTTCTTTAACTGCGACTCCAGAAGACAGAGTAGAACTTCTCCACTATGTTTCGGAGGCTGTAAATCTTTACGGAAGCAGACTGTCTCATCTTTCTCCCAGCGAGCAGCTGGTAGGTTCAAACTGCCAATCTTCTGGTTAGCAACCCCCCACACTAAACCAGTTGCACCACCAGGCTCCTACATATAACCGAGCATGTACCATGTCTACATTTGTTGCATACACAGTCCAGTGACACCGATTACCTTCATTACATTATGCAACAGCACTACTATGTTTCCAGATGATTCCACCGACATTAACAGAAGGACATCATGTTTAGCCAAGTGGAAAATCAGTGAAAAAGAGGAAGACTCCCAACAAGATGGATGGACATAGTGGCAGCAGCAATGGGCTCAAGCTTAATGATAGTGAGGTTGGCACCGGATCAGGCAGTGTTTCGTTCTGTTGTGCACGGGGTCGCTATGGGTTGGAGTCAACTCAACAGCAGCTGCCAGTGACAATATTAACAGCAACTTGGTACCCCTGAAGCTAAGGCTCCCCCTTCCTCATCACATCCCCTTCCCGCATTTCTGGTCCTGCCAATGTGCTTTTGAAGCGTTGGCTCAGACTGCTGAGCCTTCTTGCGCCTCCTGGCTGAGCCCCCTGAAGAGGAAGTGATATTTTCTGGTTGGACTGCAGCCCAAGATAACAGGCTGCACTTTGTTTGGAAGTCTCTAGCCTGGGGCTGTGAATTTGCTGTGGTTGTTGTGTGTGTTCACACATGTGTATGGGAGCAGGTGTATATACACTCATAGATCATTCTGTGAATTTAACACAGATGTATTGGTGCCCTTATTATATGCCGTGGAGATGATTCCAATTCACAGCGATCCTATGTTGTAGCTAAGTGCCGTCGAGTTGATTCCAACCCATAGCGACCCTGTATATGTTTCCAAGGAGCAGCTGGTGGGCTTGAATCACCAACCCTGCAGTTCAAACAACTTTGCAGTCTGACGCATTAGCCCACAGCACCACACCAGTAAAACTCCCCCAAAAGGTTTCTTTCCAAGACTGCTCTGGACTGCTAACCACAGGTCAGCGGTTCCAACCCACCAGCTGCTCCACAGCAGAAAGATGAGGCTTTCTGCTCCCATAAAGATTTGCAGCCTTTACTATGAATCTGAATCGACTCAGAGGCACTTAGCAACCACAACAGCAATCTTTTAAGCAGATTGCCACATCTTTCGCCCGGGGATCAGCTCGTGAATTCAACCTTGCAGCAGCTGAGCGCATGAAGCACCGTGGCTCTTTTTCCCCACCCCAACCGCTGTGTCTTAGTTCTCTAGTGTTGCTATTGCAGAATACCAAAAGGGGGTGGCTTTAACAAACAAAATTTTATTTTCTCACAGTTTTGGAGGCTAGAAGTCCAAATTCAGAGTGTTGACTCTAGGGGAAGGCTTTCTCTCTCTGTGGGCTCTGGAGGAAAGCCCTGGTCTCTCCTGAGCTTCTGCTCCTAGATGGTCTTCATTCGGTTTTCACTTCTCTCTTCCCCCATTTCTGCTCCTTCAAACTCCCTTTGGATTCCTGGTGTGGCAATGTGGGTTAATGCATCAGACTGCAAAGTTATTTGAACTGCAAGGTTGGTGGTTCAAGCTCACCAGCTGCTCCTTGGAAACCCTATACAGGGTCACTGTGGGTCGGAACTGACTCAACGTCACTTAACAACAACAACAACAACAACAAACTCCTTTATGTTTTGGAAGAAATTTGACTCAGGAAGCACCCTCCACCAATTTTGTCTCATGAACTAACTGAAACAGCTCATTCCCAAATGGTGTGCATGCAGACCATCTGGAGGGATGAGGTTATTCCAATTGACAGTGCCTGGCCAGCAGTTTGTACCCAGTAAATGGTTACTCAGTACTGTTGTTGTAAAGTTCCACTGAGTCGCTTCTGACTCATAGTGACCCTGTAGAGGGTTTCCAACGAGCAGACGGTAAGCCTGAACCGCCGACCCTGCAGTTCAAACGGACTTTGTAGCCCAGTGCACTAACCCACAGTGCCACACCAGTACTCCACCACAGACAAAGAGGTTTTACAACACACGTTTTGGGGGATTCATTTCAATCCATTGTTGTTAAGTATTGTCGTTGATTCCGACTCCTAGCAACCCTGTAACATGCGGTGCCTATTACAAAACGGGTGGATGGCACATCTGGAGCTTGGGTGGGAGTGCATACATGGAGACCAAGAGAAGGAAAGGACTTCCGAGGTTCAGACTGGAGGCCTGGAAGCGACTGCCTTCACCCCAGTTTACTCCCTGTCGCTCCTGTGGCCTCCTGGTGCCATGGGAGAGGTTCCTGAGGGGTGGACTGCCTTCTGGTTAATGTCCCTGCTCTCTCATCATCCCAGGACCCTTGTTACTAGACAGCTTGGGGCTAAGTGTAAAGACCAGGATTCCCCCAGAGATGACTTCTAGACAGGCCCTGGGCAAGCCTTCCACTTCAAGCAAGCCTCCACTTCTTCACCTGCAAACAGGGTGAGGGCTGTTTTGGATACTCCCTCCAAAGCTCAGCACTGGACCTAGCTCAGTATGTCTTAGCTGCTGTATGAAAATCAAGCCCTGTATACCGCAGGGGATCCTGGCAAAAGAAAGTCTCCAAAGAAACAGCCCAGGCCTAAGGGTTGCCTGGTGTAAGCTTTGTGGATTTTACTGATGGGTAGCATCCAATGTTTAGGGGAGGACTCATGATCTGGGGTAGTAGGATCAGCAGTGGGCTGTGAACCACAAGGTCCGCACTTCAAATCGACAAGCAGTTCCTGGGAAATCCTATGCGGGGTCGCTATGGGTTAGCATTAGCTCAACGGCACTTAATGATAACAACATATGTTTAGGGAGCAGTCTCAGTTCTAGGAAGTGACCCAAAACATGTGTACAAACGTTTAGCTCTAAATAGGTTCACAGTGAAAAATTGGAAACAGCCTTAATGTCTAAGTATAGGCTATTGGTTAAATTTGTGATAGGACACACAGTATCGCTCAAGAGAAAGTTTACAAAGCAGTTGGTTCCAACTCACAGCCACCCTAAATAGGTTTTATTGTTTAAGTGCTGCTGAGTCAGTTCTGACCCATAATGACCCTGTATAGGGTTTCTCAGGAACAGCTGGTAAGCTTGAACCACTGACCTTGTGGTTCAAACGACTTTGCAGTCCAGCACATTAACCCACAGCGCCACACCAGGATTCCTGTATAGGATTTCTGAGGCTATAAATCTTTACAGGAGCAGAAAGTCTCATCTTTCTCCCTTGGAGCAGGAGTAGATTTGAATTGCTGACCTTGTGGTTAGCCCAGCTCACAATCCACTGTGCTTTCAGGGCTCCTTTATGGAGCAGTAGCTAAATGTTGAAAACAAGTACCCAGGTACACAGCGAGACCTGGAAGCCTAGACTCGCAGATATTCAAGAGTGGTTGACTCGGAGTGATTTTTACAATTTTCCTTCCACCTTCCTATTCTAAAAATTACTTTTTGAAAATTTCTAGAATGAATTCCTTTGTAGGAAGCCCTGGTGGCGCAGTGGGTAAGTGCTTGGCTGTTAACCGAAAGGTCTTCATTCGAACCCACAAGCCAACTCCTTGGAAGAAGGCCACAAGGCCGGCTTCCATTAAGATGAACAGTCTCGGAAAACCACAAAGAGCAGTTCTATTCTGCCCTATGATTTCTGGGGGTTGGAATCAACTCAGTGATAAATGGATTGTTTCTTTTGTGGAAACTACAGTAATGTTGTTAAGTGCTTTTGAGTTGGTTATGACTCATAGTGACCCTGTATAGGGTTTCCAAGGAGTGACTGGTGGGTTTGACTGGGGTCCAGGGTTTCTCCCATAAAATCACACCAGGACTCCAAATACAGTAATATGTTTCATTAACTTTGATTTCATGTTATTAAAATATTTACGAACCGGGCTGAGAACCTCACGGTCAGCAGTTCGAAACTACCAGCTGTTCCACGGGAGAAAGATGAAGCTTTCTGCTCCCGTAAAGATTACAGCCTCGGAAACCCTGTGCAGGGTCGCTATGGGTCGGAACAGACTCCACGGCACATCACAACAACAACATTAAATATTATCAAAATAGGAAATATTTTTTAAAGGTAAATAATAAAAGAAAGGGAAATTTTACTAGCCTTAATATCTGAGTGCATGGACTGTTCTTGAGCACTCTCAATAAATGTTAGTTTGTGGTGCAGTTAGACAGTATTTAACAATTGTTCGTTTCTTCTCAGCAAGCATTGCATGGAGAGTCCTGGTGTGGTGCTGCATTCAGCATACTGCACTGGATCTCAAGTTCGTTTGAACAGCAAGGTCAACAACCTCACCAGTCACTCCTCGGAAACCCTATACAGGGTCGCTATGAGTCGGAACCGACTTGACGGCACTTAACAACAATAAGAAGATACAGTTCTATATCAAAGGGAGGCGCTGTGCCGACAATATATCAAAAGATTAGATAAAATGCAATATAATTAAATGTAAACTAAAATTAAATAGGAGTCCTGGTATGGCGCTGTGGGATAATGCACTGGACTGCAAAGTTGTTTTGAACCACAAGGTTGGCAGTTGAAACTCACCTGCCTTATGAGTTGGAGCTCACGGGATGGCATATAATAACAGCATTGAGTAACCGTTTATTGGGTTAGAAGTGTTGGCAAGACACTGTCAAATGGCATAACCCCATCCCTCCAGATGATCTGCAAGCACACCAAATTTTGAAAAATGTTGTAAGGGTGTTTTTGCCTCCTGCGTTTATTTATTCTCTATTAACTCATTGCTTTCACTCATTCCTAACTTGGAGGCGTGTGTTTATTTTAAGTACGCATGCGTACTCCGGCCACCTTGCACCGAACCCCTGTGCCTGGAGGTCCCGCCTCCTGACGCTGACCATTGGCCGGCTCCGTCAGCACGCTCCTGATTGGCGGCCGCGGGCTGAGAGTGGTCGTCCATCACCATTGGCGGGAAGGCGGAAGCCGTGTTGAATGGCGGCGGGCTCGCAGTCGTCAGCTTGTAGCGCAGAGTCAGTGAGGCTGCCGCGGACGCCGCCGCTGAAGGTGCTGGCGGAGCAACTGCGGCGTGACGCGAAAGGCGTCCCGGGCGCGTGGCGGCTGTGGCGGGCAGGCCGCGGGCCGCTGGAGCTGGCAACCGTATGGATGCAGGGCACGGTGGTGGAGGCGGGCAGCGGCGAGGCGCGGCTGCGGGACCCGAGCGGGGCTTTCACGGTGCGCGGCCTGGAGCGGGTGCCGCGCGGGCGGCCCTGCCTGGTCCCAGGTAACGGGGCGCTCCCCACCCCCAGACTTTGCTCTTGCCTTCTCCGCCCATATGGTGCCCAGCCCTCTGCAGCCGGTCGGCATTTGTAACCAGCTCCTCCCACCGGTGATTTCTCCCGGGAGGATTTGTCAAAAGCTTACCTAGAACCTACGTTCATTCTAAACGTCCAGCTCGAGCTCCCGTCCCCGGGATCCCCCCCGAAGCCCCTCTCCCTCCTGCATGGTCACTAGTACAGCTCTGTTTGAGGTTCCCAGCCCGCCTGTCCATACCCACGGGCTGGGTGTTAACTCAGAGTCTGCAGGGCTGGATGGACCGATTATTTACCATTCTACCCAGCGCTGTCCACTCTGCTGTCTGCAGACAACACTTTGAGAACTGCCCGGCCATAGTCCATGCTGTATCCCCAGTACTTGACCATCAGGTGCCCTGGGAAAACAGCCTCCCTCAGAGTGACAGTCCCAGGGATGTTGGCCGGGGACCTGCTGTGTTGCCCCCCAAACGGCAGCTGTAGAGAACCAGGTGGACACAGGCCAGGGGCACGCCTTCCAGAGAAGCCCTGGAAGGTACAGGGTGTTGAGGTGATTAGTCAGAAAGGTTCCTGGGGATTCTGGGGTCTCAGTTGAAGAGGTGGAAAGATGGGTGGGCCGCCATGGCAGGCGGGGAGCGAGCTTCCTTCCAGATAGTCTGGAATTCAGATTGGAGTGGGTGGTCTGGTAGGGCGTCTCGGAATTCACACAGACCTGGTTGAGTTCTTGACTCTGCCCCTTCCCAGCTGAGCTGTTTTTAGAACTTTATTAACCTTTCTGGACTGGATTCCTTCTAGTAAAAGGGCCTAGTAATCCTTGCCTGGAGTCCTGGTGTGGTGTTATAGGATAAGTCCTGGACTACAGGGTTGCTTACACTGCCAGCTTGGCATCTCAGACCCACCAGCCGCTCTTGGGAAAGCCATGCAGGGTAACTGTGAATTGGAACTGACTCAATGACACTTAGGACAATAATCCTTGCCTAGTGTGCAAACTAAGAAAATAAGTGGGAATGGAATAAAGTAGAAATGAGTTAAAAATGGCCTTAGTACAGTGCCTGAGTCCCAATGAGGATTAAAAACTTGTGACTTGTTATATACTCCAAAATGCTCCCCTTCTCCCACCCACTCCCTGCCTCATCTTCTCATTTGCCTCTTTTCTGCCTTCTACCCCAGTACAAAGGAGCTCTGGTAGCGTAGTGGTTATGAATCGGGCTGCGAACCTTAAGGTCAGCGGTTCGAAACTACCAGCCGCTCCATGGGAGAAAGATGAGGCTTTCTACTCCCGTAAGGATTTACACCCTCGGAAATCCTGTACAGGGTCGCTATGGGTCGGAACTGACTCGACGGCACTTAACAACAACAACAACCCCAGTACAAGTGGGACATGATGGGGTGACCGGCCACCTCTTTTCCCATGACCCACATGTTTAAAAGGGTTTTAATATTTTTAAGTTGTTGAAAAACACAAAGAATAGTTTTGATTGAATTCAGAAATCAGTGTCCAAAGTGATTTGTGTTACAACATACCTGTTTTACATTGTCTAGTGCTGCTGCATGTTTTATAGCAGCCCGCAAAGCCTTAAGTATTTACGGTGTGGTCCCTCAAGAGACGAAGTGTGCTGACCCACTTGCTCTTTGTTCTTTGTGTCCTTCCTGGCTCCCAGGCTGAGTTCCTGAAGGCAGGAGGCCGTCTGGGGCCTGGAAAGGTTGTTGTTAAGTGTCATCAAGTTTGTTCTGATCCAGAGCAACCCTGTGCAGGGTTTCTGAGAAGCGGCTGGTGAGCTTGAACCACCAACCTTGTGGTTCAAACAAACTGGCTGTGAATTAATGTGATCTACCCACTGGTCTTGATGTGGCGCTGTGGGTTAATGCGCCAGACTGCGAAGTCATTTGAACTGCAGGGTTGGCGGTTCAAGCTCACCAACTGCTCCTCGGAAACCCTATATAGAGTTGCTATGGGTCGGAATCGACTCGACAGCACTTAACAACAACAATCCACTGGTCCTGGTGTGCTGTGGGCTAATGCGTCAGACTGCAAAGTCATTTGAATTGCAAGGTCGATGGTTCAAGCTCACCAGCTGCTCCTTGGAAACCCTTTGCAGGGCACCTTAACAACAACAATCCACTGGATGTTGTACCTGGGAACTCAGCCAGTGAGTTCATTCCTGTGTATTCACATTTCAATTAGCAAAACTGACTTGCTTCTTTAGAGGGGATCCTGCCCAGAAAGTCAGCAGGCCACAAAAAGTAGGGCATAAGCACAGGGTACCATGGGCGCAGGGGAGAGACAACTGAGGCAGCCTTGAGGGGGTCAGGGAAGGCTTCCTGGGAGAGGGAGACCTGAAGAGGCATTGGAGTCTGTAGACTGACTGGGGAATGAGGGGTCCTGGGAGGTGGGACAGTGGGTCCCCCGTGTGAGTGTGCAGTGGCAAGAGATTGGCCAGGTCCATGGAACCCCATGTGCAAAGGCTTGTAGACACCAGAAAGCCCAGTGTCTTTGGGGAGCCTGGAGTAGAGTGTGGGGCAGTTTCCCCAGCTGTCTGGGGCTGTCTGGACCTGCCAGTCCTAGTAGTCTTCAGCGTCTGCCGAAGCTCCTCTGCACTTTCTCTGGCACAGCAGCATTTGGTCTCCAGATCCCTCACGTGCTGAGGATGCAGAGCCAAGTCAGATGCCCCTGTTCTCGAGTTGCTCCAGTTTGCAGGGGAGCCAGGAGACAAATCAGTCTCTCCAGTGCACTGCGGTCAGCCAGGTGCCCGAGGCATGGCTGTGAAGAGGGATAAAGTGGTAGTTGGAGGTTTGTGATACAGTTGAACAAGAGAGTGTGAAGTCTAGACCAGAGAAAGTGGGCGGAAGAAAAAAAGGTGACCTGGTGGAGAGATGATGGTTTGGTAGGAAGGCAGGTAGAATTAACCCTATATAGGGTTGCTATGATTCGGAACCGCCTTGATGGCATGTTACAAGTAACCAGCTCTGGTGGTTGGCTGCTAACTGCAGAGTTGATGGTTCAGACCCACCAGCCACTCCATGGGAGAAAGATTGACAATTTCAGAAACCCTAAGGACTCTACTCTGTCCTGTAGGGTCAATGTGAGTTGGAATAGATGGCAGTGGGTTTCAGTAACTAGCTCTGGGTTTCTGTGTGTTTGTGTGTGTGTGTATGTGTGTGTGGTGCAGTGGTTAGCATGCTTAGCTACTAGCTGCTAATTAAAAGGTTGATGTTGAAGTCTATCCAGAAGCTCCTTAAAATAAAAGGCCTGGTGATTTACTTCTGAAAAAGCAGCTATTGAAAACTTGCAGTGCAGTGACTGACTTAATATGGCTCTTCTAGCCATCGTCTTTGTGATTCCCACACCATGATTGGGTGGGGCTATGCAAATAAGGTGCTTGTGACCCACCAAGGAGATTGGACCGCTTGTTACTAATGCAAACAAGGTGTATGGACTCTGACGGTTAATATTACGCATCAACCTGGCTAGGCTGTGATTTTCAGTGGGTTGGCAGTTATGTAATGATGTAATTGTCCTTCATTTTATGAGCTAATTATTTTTCGTTTTGTGATCTGTTGCAAATCCTAGACTCTATACCTGTGGCTCTGGGCCTCCCTGGCAGTGAGCTGTCCATTATGTTAATGAGGCAGGATTAGGGTGGGATGTATCTTGAGTCACCACCTTAGTAGCTGGTGTGATTCAAGTCTCCACGCTCAGTATCCTTGTTTAAGTCAGGGGATTTACTCAAGTAAGGGGAGTTCCCTTGAGGGTATGGTCTGTGTCTAATGTATATGAATGTTCTGGCAAAGTTCTCTCTCTGGCTCTGCATCCTTGAGCCAGCAGCCTACCGTCTGTCTGACGTGCAGATTGGGTTTTTCAGCTCCAAAGTGTTGTGAGTCAGGGGAAGCCTCCAGCCTCTGCCTGACCAATAGACTTGGGACTTGCCAGCCTTCACAGTCACATGAGCCATTTCTTTGTCTGCTTGTGAGTTCTGTGAAATGTTGCAGTAAGCTTGTTGTTAAGTGCAGTCAAGTTGGTTCCATTCCATAGTGACCCTGTAGAGGGTTTCCAAGGAGCTGCTGGTGAGCTTGAACCACTGACCTTGAGGGAGAATGCGAGGGCACAAGGAGGAGTTGGGTAGAGTAGTTGGTGGGGTGGTCCAGCAGTTTGAAAAAGTTGGAGATTTGGGACCTTTAACCTGTACCTCATAGGAACAGCTTTGTACTGGCCGTTGGAAAAGAGCTTCGTTTATGTCCCTGTGGACCACAGTTCTATTCTGACACACGTGGGTTCAACGTCATCCGAGTTATCAGTCCAGTTAACTGCCGTAGGAGCCGGTGTGTCTAAACTTGTAGGAAAGAGACACCAACAGAAGTCTGTGAACCCAGCTAACTCTGGTCAGGGCCTGCGGTTGTTAACCTTCTGGTGAGGATCATACGTTTTGTGAAATCTCTATGGAGATTGACACTTGAGGGCTCATGGATTTGTAGAATGAAGCTCAGTCACGGAGAGACCGGACATGACCTGCTCAGGCAGTGTGGTGACCTGGGTTCAGAGCAATCTGAAGCCATCCTGCCAGGGGTTGAAAACCAGAGGGCTCAGGTATCAACCTGCCTGGCTTCCTTCTGCCAAAGAGCCTCAGGCCCTTGAGCAAGCCCAGCCCTGGTAGATGGAGAGAGAGTGATTACCCTGGCCTCCCAGGGGCACACAGTGGGGTCTGGCAGGGTGCCCACTCTTCTTGCAGTGTTTGGGGTTTTTAACACAATTGAGTTTTGTGTAGTTAAGATTGGCCAAGTTTTGCTTTCAAGGAGAGCCATTTCCCCAAGGGAATGGGGAGAAAGTTGTGGTTAATAAGTCATTAGGTCATTCCTATGACAGCCTGCCCTCTTGCTGATTGGCCTGCACATGCCCAGCCATTGGTCAGAGTATAGCCATAGTGGCAGGCCTGGGTCTGTACACTTGAAGTGGACATTGCTGGGGAGGAGGTGGAGAACGCTGCTGCTTGCCCAGCTCTTGACAGCATTGAGAGAAAATTGGACATGCTTTGGGGCTGTCGGGGGTGTCTTTGTAGAAAGAGAGTATGTCTTTTATAGAGACCAGTCACATACACTGACATGGAGCGAGAAACGAGATTTAGAGAGAAGCCTTGCTTTTCTGCCCCTGCCATAGAGTAACACATCTAGTTCTAAGGTACGCTCCGATGTCAGGGCTCACCATTCCGAGGGTGTCGTTAACTTTGTGCCAGAGGGCACCTTGCTGAGATTTTGTTTAACATTCTAAAACCAGAGAAGATATGCGTAGCATCTTGTAAGTTAGATGTTTGACTTACTGTGTAAATAAATGTATGTGTACGTGATCTATATTTAGGAGAAATACTAACTGCAAGGTTGGCAGGTCAAGTCAACACTCCTCGGGAGACAGATGAAGCTGTCTGCTCCTGGGATTTACAGCCTCAGAAACCGTATGCAGGCTCGCTGTGAGTCAAGATTGACTCAGTGGTGGTGAGTTTGGTTTAGTTCTGAGTTGGTTGGTGCTTTGATCTCCCCAGCAGCTCCGTGGAAGGAAGACATGGTAATCTGCTTCCACGTAGCTCACAACCAAAGAGACTTCCAGCAAGATGGCGGACTAGGCAGGCCCACTACACAGACCCTCGGCAACAAAACTATGAGAGACCAAGTGAAATAGACACAGATGAGCTTCCTGGAACCCTGAACTTCAGAGGAGTGGACTGAGTGCTTGCTGGGAAGAGAGGCTGAGCAGGGACCGCGGGAGAGGGAGGACTGACTGGGGAACAGACGGCCAGATGCAGTGCAATCATCTTGAACTGTTGTGAGCATCTTTGGCGACAGAAGGTGGCCTGGTAGAGCGGATTCACACAGGCAACGGAAAGGTATGATTCCTCCATTTTCCCCATGCTCCCCTGGTGACCAGAGATGTGGCCAGCTCCCACCCTCATCCACCCCCAGCACAGACCCTGTGCTCCGGGAGTTCGGAACCACGTGAGTGTGAGCCACATCAGTGTGAAGCAGGGACTGGCTGTGCTACTTTGGTGCCTGTATTCAGGTGGGCTTGGCTCCAGACCTTCAGAACCCACAGAGCCACCAGGCCAGCATTCGTCTAGCAGAAACCCTCAAAACCATCCACCCTGCCCCCAGCTGCCCTGTGGTCCTGACAGACACTGAAACCAACTCCATCAAGAGCCTCCATGGACCACTTCCGGATTGACTGCCCTGGACATAGATAATATCTGAGCTGATAGAACTCCACTGTCGTATCCTTCCTTCACCCTCCTTGTGAGCTCCTTGGCTGGCAGGACTCCCCTCCCAGCCCACCCCCAGAGTTTTCCAACAACTGCACTGGTATTTTTGGTTTTTGGTTTTTCCTTTCATTGTTTTGTTTTTTTCTTTTTCTCTTTTCATTCCTCGAATGCTATCCTTTCTACTTTTGCCTTTCTTTTTCTTTCTTTTCTTCAGTTTCTTATTTTCCCTCTTCTCTTTTTCCTTTTGATCTCTACTATTCTCTATTCTTTGTCTTTCCATCTTTCCTCTCTTTTTTACATGTGATTTTTTTATTTAGTACTTTTATTTTCTCTTCTGTAGTTCCATTTTCCTCTTCCACTTTTCTCTTTTGAGTTATTAGATTCTTTTTTCCTGGTTGCTGCCTGTTTTATTTCTTTTACCTCCCTTATTATTTTCTCTTTTCGCGATTATTTGCTTTATTCTGTTTTGTTTTCTTGTGTGTGTGTGTCCAGAGGTTGGGTGGGGGTAGGATTTCTTCTCTTTCCCACCCAACAGAAGACTACAATTGTGCCCATACAGCCCAACCACAACTGTATCCTCTGCAACTCCATCCGCTGGGCAAGAGCCAACACCAGCTTCTATACCACCTGGTGAATGATAGCAGCCAACACCTGCCAACCACCCCCCCACCCCCCAAACTGAGTGCACATATGGAGAACAACGTACACGCTTCATTTCTCTAACTACACCCACTGGAGACAGTTGGTGAGAGCCTAAGAACTCATCAACATACACTCATCAGTTAAATACAAATACAACACTACCACACTGCCCTGGAGACAACAGAAAATTTTAGCTCACATAAAGAAGCAAGAGAGAATGGCTCAAATGACCAAGGTGCAGAGCCAGAAAATCTTTCTGGGGAAGAAAAGGTAATGGAACTAACTGAAAAAGAATTCAAACCAAAGGTCGTTAGCCATTAGCGAGATGCAAATCAAAGTAACAGTGAAATATCATCTCACACCAGCAGTAGTAGCAAAGTTAGAACAAAACAAAAAACAACAAATGCTGGCAAGAATGTGGAGAGACTGGGACTCTCCTACTTTGCTGGTGAGAGTATAAAATGTTCTCCTACGTGGCTGGTGGGAGTGTAAAATGGTTCAACCATTCTGGAGAATGGCATTTTGTGTCCTCAGGAAATTGGAAATAGAAATACCTTCTAACCCAGCAATCCCTCTGTTGTTGTTGTTATGTGCCGTGGAATCGGTTCCAACTCATAGCAACCCTGTATAGGGTTTCCAAGGCTGTAAATCTTTATGGGAGCAGAAAGCCTCGTCTTTTTCCCTTGGAACCAGCTGGTAGTTTCGAACTGCTGACCTTGCAGTTCACAGCGCGATTGGTAACCACTATGCTATCAGAGCGCCTTAGGGTTTCCAAGAGTAGCTGGTGGGTTTTAACTTCAAGCCTTGCTGTTAGCAGTCCAGTGCTTACCCTACAGTGAAGTATTTAAAGTAAAACAAATCTACAATACTGAAAATAGGAACCAGAGCCATCAATTTATAATGAAGTCCACTACAATGCAGAAAGAGGGAATAGTGTAATTCAAAACTTTTAAATGGCGAGAAACTCAAGTAGATTTCAAGATAAAACACTGTTTTAAATGGGGGAAAATTAATAAATTACAGGGTAACTTAAAAAAAAAAACTGAATACACTTTCACATCCAAATTAAAAAGAAAAATCGGAAAGATTGAGTAAACATTAACACAACAGAAATGAAAATGAAAACACAAGCAAAATGAACTCAGCACAGAAAATTATGTGGAACATACGAACCAGCAGCACCACACAAAACACAGCAAAAGGACAGCAATCGTTCATACCTACTGATAATAACACTGGATGTAAATGGATTACATGTACCAGTCAAGAAACAGAATAGAAGACTAGGTAAGAAAATAGGACCCTACAATATGCTATATTCAAGAGTTATCAAAAAGATGGAGACAGCCTAAGTGCCTATCAACAAAAGAATGGTTAAGCAAACTATTACATCTATACCATGAAATACTATGCAAAGTTGAAGAATAACAATGAATCTATAGACCACCTCACAACATGGATGAACCTGGAGGGCATTGGTGCCATTGAATTGATTTGACTCATAGCTCATAGGGACTCTAGGGTTTCCAAGAAGCAACTAGAGGGTTGCACTGCTGATGTTGCAGTAGGCAGTCCAGTGGTGATCCTACAAGTGAAATTAGTTATCACAAAAGGACAAAACTGTTGTAAAAAGTTAAGAGGTTTTCTTGATAAAAGAAACATTCTATGATGGTTACAGGGGTGGGAGGTGGGGAAATCATTCATGGGCTAGAGGGTTGTTGTTAAGTGCCGTCGAGTCGGCATTAGAGGGTAGACACGTGGTGTTAAATGTGTGAGGGACGCAGGCAATATAGAACAAGAGGGAGGTTGGCGGAGGAAACATAAAGGTAGCAGGAGGCACAGAGGAGTGCAGAGTTAAAGTGAGTAGAGGTAAATACTGATGGTAACTGATGGTACATTGAGCAGACTGCAATCACTGGTATGAAGACGTTGAATGCTCTGAAAACCCTCACTAAATTCACAGTAAAAAGTTTTGTTTTTTTTTAATAGATCACAGCCAAGAAAACCCTATAGGGTGAGTTCTACCCAGTCACATGGGATAACTTGGAGTCAGAATCAACTCGACGGCACCCAACAATAACTATATATGTCTCACTGCCTTCACATTTAATGAGCAATATTTAAATTTCTCAATTGTTACCTCTGATAAATTTGGGCTCTCTGGACTGGGTGTGTTTACTCCGTCTCTCCTTTTCCTTCTCTTCTGTAATGTGGGGACATTGGTGGTGGTGGTGGTGTGCCATGAAGTCCATTCCGATTCATAGTGACCCTATAT
>NW_006408620.1:5867109-5869223 GCF_000296735.1 Chrysochloris asiatica | reverse complement strand
GTCTGCAATGCTTGGGCCCACAGGGCCTTGAACTCCTGGTTGGGTCTGCACAGTGTCTTATTTATTATTTGTTTAGGATGGCTGTTAGTTTTTAACTGCTGACCTTGCAGTTAGCAGCCCAACTTGTAACCACTACGTTACCAGAGCTCCTTATGTGAACATTAAGATAAGCTTTTCTTGTTCTAGGGAAGTACGTGATGGTGATGGGCATGGTCCAGGCTTGCAGCCCTGAGCCATCCCTTCAGGCTGTGAAGATGACTGATCTTTCCGATAATCCAGTCCATGAAAGCATGTGGGAGCTGGAAGTAGACGATTTACAAAGGAATATCCCTTAGGCAGTGCGGGAACTGTAGCTAAAACCCACTGAGAGCCTGGAGGCGTTGAAGCTTCCTCTTCTGCCATGTGGATTTCATCTACCTCGTTCAATGTCTGCTTCTCCAAAGATTCTCAGCTCTGGTTGATCGGAGTCCGGATGTAGGAATTTTTTCATGCCAGGATACTCAGTTAACTCCCCCTGTGCTGCCCCCTTGCCTTGAATGTGTTTGCTGATGAAAAGCAGATGTATTCGTTGTTGTTTGGGCTTTATGTGTGCTAATTCTTTATTTCTCTAAAACACAAAAATCTCATGTTGCATTTTCCAGATTTTACAAGGGATGATACATTTTCCATTTCTCCTGTGAAGACCCTGTTTTTTTGTTGTTGTTGTTGTTGTTTTATACGAGGCCAAATTTGAATCTCAGTCTTTGCCCAAGGAGATTCAAATGTGGTTCCAGGCTGGAAAACAGTCTATGTCAGAAAGTACCTGACATTAGTCCTTGGTCTTCTGCATGCAACATTCCCATATCCCGTTTTCAAGTCAGGTGGCATTTTCCGGAAGCAGGGACAGCGGCGCGCAGCCGAACCCAGCCCAGCCCGCCTTCTTCAGGTTGCAGACACCACGTAGCCAGTTCTGGCCCGTTTCCACCGTACGTCAGGAGTGTGATACCCGCCTTGCTTCCTCCCTTGACTTGAGATGCTGAATTGCTCTCCACATTTGTCCCATAAAAGAGGCCGTGGAGCAGAGTGATGATCGCGATTCGGGACGTCGCTAAATTTCTGCAAGAAGACACCACGAAGGAGTACCCCCTGCTCCAGGGTCCTGCCACCTCTTTGCTTAGTCGTGCTTGAGCTGAGTGTCGGGTTTCTGCACTCTGCTCTTTGCTCAGGCCTCATCTTTCTTTGGTCTGTGAACATGAAGTCGCCCAGGTTTCAGCATTCCTGCAGAGTGTGGTCCCAACTCACATTTTGCGGAGTCTCAATAAACAGAAGTTAACAATTTTAGCCTAGCTAGCTAGTTGTGTTCGTTTCTTTATGGCCTGTACTTTTTTTGTGTTTGTTTTTATTATGTGCTGTGGAGTTGGTTCTGACTCATAGTGACCCTGTAAGGGTTTCCGAGGCTGTAAATCTTTACAGGAGCAGAAAGCCTCATCTTTCTCCGCGGAACAGCTGGTAGTTTAGAACTGCTGACCCTGTGGTTTGCAGCCCGATTTGTAACCACTGTGCTACCAGAGCTCCTTTTTTGGGGGGTCTGTTCTTTTTTCATTGTTGTTGAAAATGCACACAGCAAATCATACACCAATGCAGTAGTTTCTGTGCATGCAATTCAGTGACACTGATGATATCCTTCGAGGTGTGCAACCATCCTCAGCCTCCTTTTCTGCCTGTACCGCCTCCACTCACATCAACTCACTGCCCCTAAGATTCCCATCTGACCTTTCATGTTCGTGTCACTGTGAGCCCAAAGAGATAGTCCTGAAATGAGTAGACTGGGCGAGGCAGACATTCTTTACTAAGCAAAGCTCTTGTTTGGTTTCAAGATGACTTCAGGGGATATTTTTAGTTTAAGGTTTAAAGAGGCTCTTAGGACAAGAGTTTCAGGGGTTTATCCAGCCTCTATGGTTCCAGAAAGTCTGGATTTGCAAGGAACTGTGTGTGTGTGTGTGTGTGTGTGTGTGTGTGTTGCTTGTACTGACCATTGGGTCTCCTGCTCCCAGCTTATTGCCAAGATTTTCTCTAGACTGTTCCAACATTCCTGCAGTTTGGTAATATTTCACATTTTATGATATAATAAATGA
>NW_006408620.1:5860758-5862170 GCF_000296735.1 Chrysochloris asiatica | reverse complement strand
AACAACAACATTTGTTTTTAAACTATAAAAATAATCTCTTAAAGGTCAACCAATGGAAAGTTGTGCTTTGTTTTTATCAGTGATCTGGGTGTATTGGAAATTTTTCTTGAGTTGCTTTGTGTGTGAAGTTTGGGGTTTTTCAGACAATACTGCTCAGCATTAAAGGCAGCTGGACAGCCCCACAGACCTGAGTTTGAGCCTTTCATCGGTTGCTAAACTTGCTGTGTGACTGTGTGCAAGTTACCTAAACTCTCAGATTATACCCAGCTCATAGCATGCGTGTGAGGGGAAAAGGAAGATGCATATAAACCACCTTTACGTGGTATCTGGCGCATAGTAGGCCCCACATCATTGTTGAGAGGAATACTAGCATCCATCTTACATTTTTGATTTGCCTTTTTAAAAACTTGTTTTTAATATACAGAATGGTTGAAGATACAGAACTCCCATACACCTGCTTCCCCTACTCGCACTTTACAATAACCTGGTACGTTGGTTACAACCAAATGAACCAATAGAAACCTCCAAACCAAACCCACTGCTATCCATTCCAATTCCGATGCACAGCAACTCTACAGAACAGAGAACTGCTCCCCAAGGTTTCCGATACTGTTCATCATGACAGGAACAGGAGCCTCATCTGTCTCCAGGCAACAGCTGGTAAAGTGTAACTCCTACCCCACTGTTGTTGTTAGGTGCCATCAAGTTGGTACCGACTCATAGCGACCTTTTGCACAACAGAACACAACACTGCTCGATCCTGGGCCAACCTCACAATTGTTGCCAAGCTTGAACCCATTGATGCTGCCACTTGGCCATTCCATTTCTCTGGGGGTCTTCCTCTTTTTCTCTGACCCTCCACCTTACCAAACATGATATTCTTCTCCAGAGACTAGTCCCTCCTGACAATATGTCTGAAGTATGACAGACGAAGTTTGGCCATCCTGGCCCCCAAGGAGCACTCTGGCTGCACTTCTTCCAAAACAGATCTATTGGTTCTTTTGACATCCCATGGCACTTTCAATATTCTCATCCAACAACATAACTCAAAAGCACCAATTCTTTTACAGCCTTCCTTATTCACTGTCTAGCTTTCACATGCATATGAGGTTATTGAAGTACCATGGCTTGGGTCCTAGGGATCCTTAAAGAATCAATAATGGATGATGTGTGATTCTTAACTAATGCCCATGTTTTGTTCAGACCCCCTTTGTTTCCCCCTAGTGTCCTTTTTCTGTCCCAGGATTCCATCCAGGACACCACAGTACGTTTAGCCATGTCTTCTTAGGCTCCTGTTGGCTGAGATAATTCATGGGTTGCTTTTGATAACATGGATATTTCATTGTTGGTGCAATCATCCCATGAGATCTGTGTTAGAGGATTGTTAGGATAAAACTTATATATATATATAT
>NW_006408620.1:5830936-5860273 GCF_000296735.1 Chrysochloris asiatica | reverse complement strand
TCTCCCGCGGAGCGGCTGGTAGTTTCGAACCGCTGACCTTAAGGTTCGCAGCCCGATTCGTAACCACTACGCTACCAGAGCTCCTTTATATATATTATATATATATATAGTGAGGAGGTGCTTGATCTAGGACTGTGGTAGATGCTATCAGACCTTAAACTTAAGTTTAAGGGGCCTGTATCCCCTATTCGCTCTGTCCCCAATCTGAACCAACTCCTCTGCTCACAGATGGACCCAGGCTGCTGAAAACCTGTTCAGTTTGTCCTCTCTCTACCTGTCATATCTGGAAACCAGGATCTGATGGGAAAGTGGATGTTATTGCCTGCCCAGTATAATATCTCGGGGGTGGGGGGAGTGGGGTGCTGTGTTTTTTCCCCATGTTCCCACAGACTGCCAGCGGCTCTGCTCTAGAAGTAACTGCCTCAGTCTGTTAGCTGAGCAGCCGTGGTTTTTCTGAATATTAATAAATCACTTCTACTAGTGTTTCCCCCTGGACCTCACCAAATACAAACACATCTCCTGATGGGGAGCTGGGGGCTTCGTTTATTTCTGGTGCCAAATCAAAGTTGATGTATCTGCAAGCAGCCCACACCAGACAGTGCGGTTGTGGGCTCGGCAGCGTGGTTTCCCTTTTGAAATTGGCTCTTTTCTAAGAACTGAAAATAAGCAACCTTGGACATGACTTCACTTTTCTTGGAACTGCTTTACATTAGAAGAAAAAAGCCCTCATTGAGCTAGTTTTGGATCACTGAGTTCCCTCCTTTCTGTTGCATATTCTTGTAAAGCTGAAGTTTTACCACAGAATTCATATGCATCAGGTGAACAGGAGGGGAAAGAAATGACCAAGTACAAGTTGTGTGTTTGGTCTCCTGGCGGATTTGTGTTTGATTTCATGATTGAGAAAAAGAACTTGGAAGGGCCATTGTGTAGTCACCTTAAAAACCTTAAAAAAGATGGTCTCAGCCCATCTTTCCATCTACCAAGTGACCTCAGTCTAGGGTTGCTAAACCTCAGGCCAGGGTCCAAACTCCCTGAATAGCTGCTTATTTGCAAAGATGGGGGATGGGTGGGGTCAAAAGTGTTCAGTCATAGTGACCTACATTTTTTTGAGCAGCTACCATGGGCATCTTTGAGGGGCCCTGCTTAGGATCAGGGATGCTGGACTCTATTACAAGTGGGTTCCAGTTCTGGTCCTGCTCTTTCTTTCCTGACCTTGGGCTTAGAAGTCATTCTGGAAAGAGCAGATAATCCTTCATAAGGTGGTTCCTGGGAGGAGAGGTGCTGCCTGTAAAGGTGGGTACCTGGTAGGGTCTTGGGATTAGATGTCCCTCCCTTACTTTGCAGATCTCTGCAGATATACACATAGATAGTGTTCTATTTATCTCTCCAGTGGGGAAACTTGGAGAGCATGCCCGGATACTCTATAAACCCTAGGTGAATGGAATGGCTGGTTTTGAGGTTGAGCCAATAGTACATTTGCTTGGAGTTGATTCTGACTCCTGGTCCCCCATGTGGGCCAGAGTGGAATTGCTTCATAGGGTTTTCAATGGCTGGTTTGGTTTTGTTTTGGGGGCGGGGGCGGATGACTAAGGAGCTCTGGTAGCACAGTCGTTACGAATTGGGCTGCTAACCTCAGGATCAGCAGTTCAGAACACCAGCCATACCGCAGGAGAAAGATGAAACTTTCTGTTCCCATAAAGATTTACAGCCTCAGAAACCCTATGCAGGGTCAGAACCAACTCCTCAGCACACTATCACCACTGCCAATGTAGTGGTTGGCGGCCTGGTGTGGCGCTGTGGGTTAATGCGCCAGACTGTAAAGCCATTTGAACTGCAAGGTCGGCAGTTCAAGCTCACTAGCTGCTCCTTCGAAACCCTATATAGAGTCACTGTGGGTCAGAACTGACTCAACGGCACTTAACAACAACAGTGTAGTGATTAGAGTCCTGTGTGACACTGTAGGATAAGCAGTGGACTGCAAAGTCAGTTTGAGCAGCAAGGTCAGTGGTTCAAACTCAGCAGCCACTCCTTGGAAACCCTATACAGAGTCGCTATGAGTCAGAACTGATTCAGAGGCACTTAACGACAACAAACAACAGTGTAGTGGTTACAAGTTGGGCTGCTCACGTCATGGTCAGTAGTTCAAAATTACCAGCTGCTCTGCAAGAGAAACATGAGGCTTTCTGTTCCTGTATAGATTTACAGCCTTGGAAACCCTATACGGGCTTGCTATGAGTCAGAACTGACTCAGCTGTATCCGCCACCAAAATGGCAAGTCTTTCTTCTGAGGAGCCTCTGGGTGGATGTGTGTTAACCACTTGCACCACCCAGGGATCTCCTATAAGCTGGAAGACAGGAAATACATAGCAAAGGCACAATGCCCTTGACATTACACATTATCAGATGGAAGAGTCAACCTTCCTGAGATTTGGTAATTGGTCTCAGAGCTCCTGCTAAAAGGATTGGATTGGGGAGACTCTGTAAAGACAAAAGGCTGGAGAAAAAGCAAGATTGCTGAGTCCAAAAAGAAAAAAAAAAGAGCGGATTTATGTGGTTCACATGGATTCTGAAATTACAGTCCTGAGAGAATCATTAAACATCTCTTGATAAAGAATTCAAATTCAGCATAAATGATGTGTTAGAAGCTCTCCTGCATTCCACAACTGTGGAAATTGCAGCCCCAGAGATGAGGAGGTTTGTTCAAGGTCATTTGGCCAGTAGGCCAGAACAGGGACCATTGCAAATCAGTTGATGTACCTCCTGATGTGTTTGAGCTGGTGGCCAGGGCGGTCACGCTCCTTAGAGCCTCTTGTGAAGCTCCAAGTCTCCACACTTAGTCACTAGCACCCCCTGCTGGTCAGTCCAAGCAGCTGGGCTCCCTTGTGCAGGAATGAAAAGGTGCAGGAGGTGACAAAGGAACACCTGGGGCAAAAAGCTTTGCAGCCATCTGCTTCAAATACTTTCCCAGGATGGCCAAGCCATCTTCAGGGTGCAAGGGATGGTGCTGGATTTGGCAACTCGGTGGATTCCAATGGGCTTGCCTTGGACTTCCAGCCCTCCTACTACTAAGTGGGTGACCCTGGGTGAGTGACTTGCCTTCTCTGAGGTCCCCCCTCACCATCACCCATAGGAAAGGGATGGCTTGGGATCAGAAAGGTTACGTAACTTGTCCACATGGCTATGTTGTTGTTATGTGCCATCGAGTTGGTTCCTACTCATAACAATCCTGTATTGGGTTTCCAAGGAGCAACTGGTGAGCCTGAACTGCTGACCTTGTGGTTCAGAGTCGGGATCAAAACTGCTCATGTGGTTCGTTAGTCTTCTTTCTATCACTGAGCATGTACTGAACACCTCCAGGGTCCCAAACCTAAATCCCTACTGCTGTTAAGTCGATTCCGTCTGCATAGGGTTTCTGAGACTATACATCTTAACGGGAGCAGACGGTCTCAGTCTCATCTTTCTCCCGCAGAGTGGCTGGTGAGTTTGAACTATCAACCTTGTAGTTAGCAGTCTAATGTTTATCCTGCAGCACTACTAGGACCTCTTTCCAGGGGCCCCAACTCTGGGAACCCACACATTAAACAAGACATGCATAGCTGCTGCTCTCCAGGGCACCTTGTCATGTGAGCCTCTCCTTCCTTCAGTCCGAGAGAGTGCTCTGCCTTTAATGACTCCTCTGTTGATCACATCAGTGAACTCAGACATACCAGTGACCCTGAAGAAGGTGCAGCACCTTTGTACAGGGGCAACTGCAAGTGTTGACATTGGACTTAACCTGAGTCATCGGGAACAACATTCTACCTCAAGGTTCTTAATTGTAAGCACATCTACAACGTCCTGTTTGCCTTAGAACATAAACCCACTCCTCACTTACTGACGTGGTTAGGTTCCAAAGACCAGTTGTTGTTGTTAAGTACCATGGAGTTGGTTCTGACTCATAGCTACCCTGCACAGGCTTTCGGAGGCTGTAAATCTTTACGGGAGCAGAAAGCCTCATCTTTCTCTTGTAGAACAGCTGGTAGTTTCGAACTGCTGACCTTGGGGTTAGCAGCCCGTTTCATAACCACTGCGCCACCAGAGCTCCTTCCAAAGACCAGTGGTTATATGAAATCAACATCAGGTGAAAATGGAGGATGGTCACCTCGGATCACAAAATGGAGGACATCAATACGTAACCACCAAGTTACGTCATTACATAATTGTTGAGTTACATCATTACATAATCGTCAATTACATCATCACAAACACCAAATTACATCATTACATAACCATCAAGCTATATTATAACCGCCAAATTACATCATTACAAAACCATCAAGTTATATCGTTACATAACCGCCAAGTTTACATCATGCCATAGCCGCCAAATTACAGCATTACATAACTGCCGACCCACTGAGAATCAGGGCCCAGCCAAATTGACACCTAACCTGAATAGCAGAGCCAGCCTTACTGCTGCCTGGCACCTCACACCTCGGTGTTTATTACAATCATACGTTATTCATGCCCAAGATAGATTTTTTTTTTTTTTTTACACTATTGTTATAAATGTAAGATGTCTGATAAAGATGGTCAGTGTGTGAGGAGCGTGTTCACAAGCTCTGGAAATGAGGATGTGGACCTTTGGGGGACCATTCTGCCTACCTCATCTACTGCTTGGCCTCTAGAGATGCATGTCTCTTCCAAATACAAAATGTCACCCAACCCTAAGGTCCCCAAAGCTCTCCTTCCACTAACCCAAACAAAATCTCATCCTCTAAAGCTGGCATGAGAGACTGGCTAGAATCCTTCCCAGGAAGGAATCTGTGAAATTCCAGAACCAGTTTGGGGGTGATGTTGCTAAAAACACTACTCAGTAGGTTCTGACTCAGCGATCTTGCATAGGGTTTCTGAAGGAGTGGCTGGTGGGTTTGAACCACCAGTCTTGCAGTTAACAGTTCAGTGCTTACCTTACAGCACCACAGGACTCTCAAGAACCAGGTGTGTGTGGTAATGTACTATGGAGTCAGTTCCACCTCATAGCAACCTGTATAGGGTTTCTGAGGCTGTAAATCTTTACAAGCGCTGAAACCCTCATCTTTCTTTTGAAGAGCATCTGGTGGATTTAAACTGCTGACCTTGAGGTTAGCCCAACGTGTAACCCACAGTGTTACCAGGGTACCTCCAAGAACAAGTTATCTGTTTCCCAAATACTGTGGGCAGCCACCCAGAGGGCTTACAATCTAGTTTCTATCCAAGGGACTAATAATGGGATATAGGCTAGAAAGATAAAGAAGAAATAGTGAGGCTCTGGTCCCCAGAAATCCCAAACTCCTAACACCTTCCTGCTTGCTCAATTAGGATAGAAATCCCAAACTCCTAATGCCCTTCCGCTTGCTCAACTAGGGAAAAGAAGGGTTCTCCAAAGGGTTTGTCAGCACTTAAGTCCATACCCCATAAGATGAGGAAAAGTAGAACCAGAACTTTCCATCAAATCAGTATTTAAGAAACAGTCTGATTGAGGCAAGGACCTGGGATCTGAAGGTATACAGATTTTCTCCGGCACATGTGTCTGCATGATTGGCTGATGATCCGCCCCACCTGGGTCGCATTAAAGCTCCATACAGCCTGATCCTATATATCTTCAGAATTAGCAGGGCTCAGAAACATCTAAGATTCCAGGTGATTCTTATAATTAACCAGGTTTGGCAGATTCCTATAATTAACCGGATCTACAACTTCCTGACTCAGTGAGACCAGGCAAAGAGGAGGCATACGTTGGTGCTGGTTGGGGTCTCCTGGGCGTTATTGGCAGCAGTCCTCTGTCTTCTGGGGACCCTCATCCTTAGCCAATGTGGGAATGAAGAACTCAGGACCAATAGGCCCCACACTCTTGGTTTCTGAACTCACTGCCATTAAGTCTGTTTGGGCTCATAGCAACCCTGTTTAGGGTTTCTGAGACAGTAAATCTTTATGAAGTAGAAAGTCCCATCTTTCTCCCTGGGAGTGGTTCGTAGGTTTGAATCGCCGACCTTGGGGTTCTCTAAGGAGGAGAGAATGTGGAGGGCAGACAAACCCAGAATTGAGAAGAGATGGTTCGTCTACCTATGGCTACGCTTGGACCCGTGGACATCGGTGCTGGGCTTCTGCCGAGAGCTCTACAAGGTAAGGCTGCCAGCAATTCCTATCCTAGGTGTATGTCTAAGGGAACTGAAAGCAGGAATCCAAAGAAACTATGTGTGAATAATGGATGCGTGTGAACCTTCTTGTAGACCGTTTCCTTTGACTTTGACCCTGTAGAACAAACACAGCACACTTCTGTTGGGTATGAGAGCCACCAGCCTCGTGTAACTATCGAGTACTTGAAATGCGGTAGTGTGACGGAGAGCGTTTGCCAGATTGAGCAAAATAGAAATACTGGACCTTTTCCCAAGCAGGGCCTTCCTCCCCAAAAAGCACACTAAGGGGAAGAGAGTAAAAAAGTAAATTCTCAAGTGGAGAAACCTGACAAGCACATTTCTGCAGGTCATTGTCTTGTCTTGTTTGCCTTTATTGTGGTATGTATATATATATATATATATATATATATGTTGTTAAGTGCCGCTGAGTCGGTTCCCACCCATAGCGACCCTGTACAGGGTTTCCGAGGGTGTAAATCTTTACGGGAGTAGAAAGCCTCATCTTTCTCCCGTGGAGCGGCTGGTAGTTTCGAACCGCTGACCTTAAGGTTCACAGCCTGATTCGTAACCACTATGCTACCAGAGTATATTGTTAAAGGGCCATCAAATGGGTTCCAACTCACAGCGACCCTGTATAGGGTTTCCCTATACAGGGTCGCTATGGGTCGGAACCGACTCGATGGCACATAACAACAACAACAACAACAACATCTTTGCTGGAGCAGAAAGCCACATCTTTTTCTCAAGGAGTGACTGGTGGGCTCGAACTGCAGACCTTGTGTTTTGCAGTCTAGTGGTTATCTTTTGGAGGCATCATTATTACAGAATTGTGTATTTAACTGTATTTACCTCTGTTACTGTCAACCCTTGTGCTCCTCCTGTCTTCATTGTTTTTTGCTGACCTCCTTCTTGTTGTAGATTGCCTTCCCCTTCACCCAAGTTAATATGTGTTTACCCGCTAGTTAGTAATTCACCCTTCCTCCCTCTCCTAGTCCTGGTAATCAGCAAAGAATGTTGAGTGCGAAACCTTTTCTTGACTTTTTGCAACAGTGGCCCTTTTACAATATTTGTGCGTTTGTGATTAACTTAACTTCTTTCAGCATAATGTTCTCCAGGTTCATCCATGTTAGGAGGTGTTTCACAGATTGTTTGTTATTCTTTAAGGTTGTGTGCTTGTACCATAGTTTATTTGTCTGTTCCTCTGTTGTGTGCCATGGAGTCAGTTCTGACTCAGCGACCCTGTACAGGGTTTCTGAGGTTGTAAATCTTTACGGAAGCAGAGAGTCTAATCTTTCTCCTGCAGAGCAGCTGGTAGTTTCGAACTGCTGACCTTGAAGTTAGCAGCCTGATTCATAGCCACTACGCTACCAGAGCTCCTTAGATATCTAGGTAGTTCCCATCATTGTGCAGTTGTGAGAAGCGCTACAGTGAACATGAGTATGCGCGTATCTATTCATGATGTGGTTCTTACTTCTTTAGGATATATACCAGGGTTTATTTTGTGGTATTGCTGGTTTCTTTGTTCCCTTTCTTTTCTGGGCTGAGTTTATTTTGTTGGTTTTTCATTGCTGTGTTTTTAGTGTTTACTAAATCTTTATGATTTTCTTCTTTATTTTGATGAGGTTTATTAATTTACTTTGAAGTTACCCTACAATTTATTAATTTCTTTCCAAGTTTGAACTGTTTGTTCTGTCTTGAAATTGACTTGACTTTTTGTCCATTTGGGAGTTCTATAACTACACTGTTAAGTCCCTCTTTATACTTTTTAATTGTCTTCATTTACAAATTGACATCTCTGGTTCCTTTTTGTTCAGTCGTGTAGGTTTGTTTTACTGTGGCTACTTCTATATGTGGATTGACATTGGTGTGTTGTTTTCATGTATGTTAATTTCAGGTTGTTGTCTGTCAGTGTTGGTTTGCTTTCCAAAGAACAGCCTTGAGTATTTCTTGTAAGGTTAGTTTTCTTTTTTGCAAATTCCTTAAATTTATTCTTAATCTGGAAATGCCCTAACTGCCCTGTATTTGAGGGACCCACCCCCTATCTTTCAGTTTGTCATACTGTGGTGGCTTGTGTGTTACGATGTTGGAAGTGATGCCACTAATATTTTAAATACCATCAGGGTCATCCATAATAGACAGGTTTTAGCAGAGCTGCTGGATTCAGACAGGCTAGGAAGACAGAGAGGCGGGCTGCTTCTGAATGGTTAGCCACTGAAAACCTTATGAGTAGCAGGGGAAATTGTGTGATACAGTGCTGGAAGGTGAACCCCTCAGGTTGGAAGGCATTCAAGATACGATTGTGCAAGAGCTGCCTCCTCAAATTAGAGTTGACCATAATGGCGTGAATGCATAAAGCTTTCAGGACCTTCATTTGCTGATGGAGAACAATTCAAAATGAAGAGAAATAGCTGAAAACACCCATTGATCATTGGAACGTGGAATGTATGAATCTAGGAAAATCAGAAGTTGTCAAAAATGAAATAGAACACACCAAGATCGATATCCTAGCCATTACTGATTGAAAAGGAATGGTGTCATATCATAAAAAAGAACACTTCAAGATCTATCTTGAAGCCCAATGCTGTCTGTGATAGGATAATATCCATATACCGACAAGGAAAACCAGTTAATACCACCATTGTTCAAATATACACTCCAAACACGGAAGTCAAAGATGATGAAACTGAAGAGTTCTACCAATTTCAGTCTGAAATTAATCAAACATGCAATCAAGATGCATTGATAATTACTGGTGATTGGAATGTGAGAGTTGGAAACAGAGGACGGCTCAGTAATGGGAAAACATGACCTTGACGATAAAAATGTTGCTGGAGAGTAGATGATAGTTTTACAAAGTCCAGTGACATATTCAATACGTTTACCTTTTTAAACAACATAAAAGGTAACTGCACATGAACCTCACCAAATGGAATACACAGGAATTAAATTGACTACATCTGTGGGGAAAGACTGTGGAGATGCTCAATTGTTTTTAAGTAGCAGTGAGTCGGCTTCTGACTCAATTACTCTGGTATAGCGTTTCCAAGCAGCAGCTGGTGAGTTTAAACCAATTTTGCAGTTAGCAGTCCAGCGCTTCTCCTATCGTGCCACACCAGAAGCTCAATAGAATCAGCCCAAACAAGACCAGGGACTGACTATATGGAACAGATGAATACTTGTTCATATACAAGTTAAGACTGAAGGTGAGGAAAATTAAAACAAATCCATGAGAGCCTTGAATACATCTGACCTGAATTTAGAGACCATTTAAAGAACAGATCTGATATACTAGGCACTTAATGACCAAGGACTAGAAGACTTGTGGTTGGGATGATATCGAGAACATTATACAAGAAGAAAGTAAAGGTGATTAAGAAAACAGGAAAGGGAGAAAAGACAAAAATGGATGTCAGAAGAGCCTCTTGAACATGGAGAAGCTAAAGCAAATGGGAGATGTGGAGAGATGGCACAGCTGGGAGCTTTAGACCCAGAGAGGGGGAGGGGTTATGTGCTCATGAGGAATCTGCACACAGACCAAGAGGCAGCCTTGGTGAACATAGGGATGCTGAATGGCTTCAAATAAGGGGAAGGTATGCAACAGGATTATATCCTTTCACCACACTTAGTCTGTATACTGCACAAATATTCCAAGAAACTGGATTCCAGGAAGAAGAACATGATATCAGGATGGGAGGAAGGATCATTAACAACTTGTGATATGCAGATTATACAACGTTGCTTGCTGATGAAGATCAAAAACCACAGTCTTCAATATGGGTTGCTCCTCAGTGTAAAGAAGACAAAAATCCTTGCTACTGGACCAATAAATAGCATCATGATAAATGGAGAAAAGATTGAAGTGGTCAAAGACTTCAATTTTCTTGGATCAACTATCAACACTCTTGGAAACAGCAGTCAAGTAATCAAATGAGATAGCGCATTAGGCAAACCTGCTGCACAAGACTTCTTTTAAATGTTCAAGAACAAAGATGTCAGTTTGAGGACCAAGGTGGACCTGATCCAAGCCATGGTATTTTTAGTCGCCTCATATGCAAGTGAACGTTGAATAAGGAAGACTGGAGAAGAACCGATGCATTTGAATTACGATGTTGTCGAAGAATACTGAAAGTACCATGGAATGCTAAAAGTACAAACAAATCTGTCTTGACGTACATACAGCCTGAATGCTCCTGAAAAGCCAGTAAGGTTTCGTTTCTTATACTTTGGCTACATTTTCAGTAGGGACCAGTCCATGAAGAAGGACTTGATGCTTGGAAAAATGGAAGGTCAGCAAAAGAAAGACCAAGACTCCTCAACAAGATGGATAGACGCAACAATGTGTGGCAGCAACACTGTGCTCAAACGTGACAATTGTGAGGCTGGTACAGCATCAGGCATTGTTTCGTTCTGTGGTGCATAGGGTCACTATGAGTCAGAACTGACTAATAGGCACCTAAGAGCATCAGCAACATTTGAGGGACAATTTTGCTGGGTACATTATTTCTTGGTTGGCAGTTTTGTTTTGTTTTTTCTTCTTTAAGAGTAGTAAGTATGTCATCCCGTGGCCTTCTCACTTGCACGATTTCTGCTGAGAAATCTGAGCTCAGTCTTATTGGTACTTTTATTGGTAAATTTCAGGATTCTTTCTTTGGTTTTTGTAAAGTTTGATTATGATGTATCTTGATGATTTCCTTTTGGAAGTCTATCCTGTTTGGAGTTCATTCAGTTTCTGAATGCCTAATTTGTATACATATAGGGAAGTTTTCTTCCAACAAATCTTCAATAATTGTCTCTCTGTTTGCTTGTTTGTTTTCTTTGTGGAATTCCAGTCACATGTAAGTTATTTCTCATGATAGTTCCCCACATAAATATTTAGGCTTTCTTCATTTTAAAATTCTTGTTTCTTTTTTTTCTGATGGTTCCTATAGCAGATTGTTATTGAAAGATTTATCTTCAGTCTCACTAATTCTGTCTTAATTCTAACTCTTTATAAGGAGCTCTGGTAGCACAGTGGTTACGAATCGGACTGCTAATCTCACGGTCAGCAGTTTGAAACTACCAACTGTTCTGCAGAAGAAAAATGAGGCTTTCTGCTCTCGTAAAGATTTACAGCCTCAGAAACCCTATGCAGCGTCACTATGAGTCGGAACCAACTCCATGGCACTATCTATTTATGAAATCGTAGTATTAATCTTCTAGATTTCTTTTTGTTGGTTTTGTTTTTTTTTTATGGCTTCTAATTTTTTTGAAAAAAAGCTTTTTATTGTGAAATGAGTGAACAGATCATCAGTTTTACATTCAGCAAATCATATACTTTGCTTCATTACAATGATTGCAGTCCCCTGCAGTCCCCTCCCTGTGCTGTCACTTAACAATATTTACCTCTGTTCACTTTATCTATTGGTATTCCTTCCTGTGTCTCTGCTACCCTCATCTTTCCTCTGCTAACCACCCTCTTGTTGTATATTACCTGCTCTGTCACCCATGTTAACATGTGACTGCTCTCTAGCCCATGAATACTTTTCCATACCCAGTACCTCTTGAACCATCATAGGTTGTTTATTTTATCAAGAACACATTTTCTTAACTTTTTATTTTTGATTAGTGAATTTAATGATTGCATTCAGTGCAATTATGGATAGGTATGAATCGATTGCTGTGATTTGCTGTGTGTTTCTTTTGGTTTGGGTGGTACTTTGGTTTCTTTATTCCATATAATTTTCTGCACTTCATTCTTTTTATGTGAGTTTTCATTTTCATTTCTGTTGTGTTAACATTTACTAAATATTTGTGATTTTTAAATTTTGATGTGAAGGTATATTCATTTTCTTTGAGGTTACCTTGTAATTTATGAAATTTTCCCCCCTGTTTAAAACAGTCTAGTTTATATTGAAATCTGCTTGACTTCCGCACCATTTGGAAGTTCTGTATCTACACTATTCCCTATTTCTACTCTGTAGTTGATTTCATTATAAACATATCTCTGGATATCTCCTTATTTTCAGTCTTGTAGGTTTGTTTTACTTTAGATACAGAATTCTATATCTGGACTGAGTGTGTGTGTGTCAAGCTCCAATTATCATCTGCTGTTGTTGATTCATAATCCAAAGGACTCCCTTTAGTATTTTTACATTGTCCTGGTTTTTAAAATTCCTTTAATTTCTGTTGATCTGGAAATGTTCTTAATTTTGCCATCATATTTGAAGGACAGTTTTGCTGGGTATATGATTCTTAGTTGGCAACTTTTTGATTCTTAGTTGGCAACTTAAATAGAAAGAAAGAGAACTAAACCCATTTAGGGAGAGGAATGAGTAAAAGAGAAAGATACCAGAGAATAGTAAAAACAACAACAACAGAAATAACTAAAACAGAGATGGTTAAAAAGAAGAAAGAAGTTGCAGTTAGGAATGAGAAGCAGAAAAAAACAATGAAAGAGAAGATCAAAATGGTAGAAAGCGAGAGAGGCGAGGAAGAAAGAATAAACAAGCAGAAATTATGACAGGGAAACAGAAACCCAGGGCAGATGCCAGACCAAGGGAAGAGAACATTCTGGGGTCTCCTGCTAGTCCGGGACCTCACGTCGTGGGTAGATAAGGAATGAGAAGGCAAAACCCGACCCTAGATGGAGTTCCTTTAGGGCTAAGTGTTGTGTGTTCTGGACACCAGACCCCAAAGCAGCTGAGAGATCTGGGTGTTTCTGTCCCAGAATGGAGCCTAGAGTGAGAGGTCCCATAAGTCCAGGGCTGACCAGTACTGGTTCTGCACATCTGGAACAGGCCACCCCTGATTCCAGATGCCAGGTTGGTTCTGCTGACTCCCTGAACACGTTGATGAGACTTCAACACCCCAGAGAGCATGAGTTTCCTTGGGAGTGTATGCGGGTGGGGGCTGGCCATACCTCTGGTCCCCAGGATAATGTGGGATACAATATTTGTCCATTTCTCTCCACTTATCAGTGGTATGTAATCACCTGCTACTTCCTTCTTGCCTTCAAAGTTGCCTGTGAAAGTTCAAGATGGCTACTGTGCCTGGCTGGCCAGCACAAATCACCAATCTTGTTTCCTTTTCTTGTTTTCCCTCCCCTACATGTCAGCGTAGTGGTTACAAATCGGGCTGCAAACCACAAGGTCAGCAGTTTGAAACTTCCAGCTGTTCCGCGAGAGAAAGATGATGCTTCCTGCTCGCGTAAAGATTTACAGCCTCGGAAACCCTGTATAGGGTTGCTATGAGTCGGAACTGAGTCCATGGCACATAAAAACAACATGTCTGTTCAGCTGCTTCTCCTAGTGAAGGGTTAGTCCAGGGCTGGTCAGGGCCAGGCCTGCAGATTTGGAACAGGGCCCTCCTAAATGGGGTTATTGTGGATAGCTCCCCTTTTCTTTAATGGGCTCACAACTGCTGAGTTCACCTCCCTGAGTCTCCAAGCTCCAGGAGAGTGGACCTTCCCTGAGGGTGTACATGGTGGAGTCCATCCTCACCTCTGGTCACCAGGGGAGTGCGGGGAACAAGAAAAAAATTTCTCGTTTTATTTCCATAAGCTACAGGTATGTTTCTGCAACGCTAATATGTTTTCTTGTCTCTGAAGCCACACAAAAATTCAAGTTGGCTGTGCTTGTCTGGCTCTCCCTTTGTTGCTGTGTCTGTTCTGCTCTGTCTCCTAGTAAGCGGTCAGTCAGTCCACTTCTCTGTCCCTTCGTTTGAAGTTCAGAGTTGCAAGACTGTCATCTGCATTTGCTTTATTGGTTTCCTGGATCTTTGTGGTATAGGTTCCCTACAGCCCTTTCTGTCTAGTTCACCATCTTGCTGCCTCTCAACAATTACTTTTTTTATTTAAGTATATTCCACGCAGTCTTTAGAACTTAGTTATATTTTAAAATTTAATTTAAAAATTAAGTCTTAGTCAAGCTGCAATGAAAATTTCACTAGGCCTCCTAGATTTTATCTGGTAACCCTGCTCCTGTTAACTAGATTTTAGTTACATTTAACTTTTAAATAGCCACATATGGCTATGTGGCACCAATACTGGGCAGCATAGGGCTAGAAATCAGCAGTTCAGAAAGCAGAGAAGACAACTGAGGCCCTAAGAAGACAGAGCTTGTTCCAACCCACCCACTCACTGCCATCAAGTCATTTTTGCCTCATAGCAACCTTGTTGGACTGAGTAGAACTAGCCCATAGATGGTTTCCAACACTGCAAGTCTTTCTGGGAACAGAAAGCCTCACCTTTCTTCTAAGGAGAGGCTGGTGGATTTGAACCACCAACTTTGTGACTACCAGCCCAACACTTAATGCACAATGCCACCAGGACTTGTTCAGAATTTTCTAAATCCAAGGCCAGTTATGTTCTCACTGCCTTTGATCTGCATCCAGTAGAGAGAGTGGAAACAGTGCTCTAGGGACCTGCAGGAGCCCCATAGGGCATTATTGGGCCTCTTGGTAGTCTGGGGATGAACTGAAGGTCAAGGAGTGCTTGGTATGTGTGACAGCCAGGACGGGTCAGGAACTGACTCCACTGCTGTGCAACAAACCGCCGCAGACTTGGTGCTTACAACAACCCAAGAGTAATATCCCACGGTTTCTAGGGTGTCTCTGTGGTGCAAACAGTTAAGACACTTGAAAGTGAGAGGTTTGTGCCCACCTAGAGGCACCTACTAAGAAAGACCTGGCGAGGTACTTGTGAAACATCAGCCGTTTCTGACCCTCGCAGGGTTGCCTCAAACTGACTGGACTTGACGGCAGCGGGCTTTTTTCTGAGGCTCGGGATGTAGACTTGGTGTGGTCAGGCTCCGTTCTCGAGCTCTCCCCAGTCTGAAGTTGAGGTGTTGGCTGCCGAGCTCTTTTCGGGTGGCTCTGGGAAGAATCCACTTCCCAGCTCTGACCCTTCCCCATGGGCATGAGGCTGAATAGTGAACCTCAAAAATGTGTGTCTACCTGGCACCTCAGGACAGGACCTTATTTGGAAATAAGATCTTTGCAGATGTCATTGAAGATTCAAGAGGAGATCATCCTAGGTTTAGGGTCAGTCCTAAATCCAGTGACTGGCATCCTAGCAAGAAGAAGAGAGGGCACACAAACAGAAAAGATTGGGGCAAGATAGAGGTGGTTAAGGATTGCCAAGAGGCAGGAGCTAGGAGAGGCAAGGACGGACTCTTCCCCCTAGAGCTCCCATCTTGATTTTGGACCTGTTGTCTCCAAAGCTGGGAGGAAACAAATTTTGGTGGTAAGCCCCCAGGTTGTGGCTCTTTGCTACAGCTTTCCTTGGAAGCTACTCCACTGCACTTCAACTTTTGCTCTCTAAACTCAGGTCAACCAGAGGGTCTCCCTGCTTCCGTCCACTGATTTGAAATCCTAGTTGTGTCTACAGAGTCCTCTTAGAGAACCGCTTAGATTAGTGCTGATTGCAAACGTTGGAGAAGATGTGTATATACCGCCCAGTTCTGACACAGAGCCACCCTGGAGGGCCCAGGAGAACTGCCCACAGGGTTTCCACTGTAAGCAGATGCCCACATACTTTCTTGTGGAGTGGCTAGTGGATTCCCACCACTGTGCCATCAGGGCCTCGGTGATCTTGGGTGTGCCCCCCTTATAATTCTGTCAGCCACATGGACCTGCCAGATGACATTTAGCATAAATGGTAGAGTGAGTGGATTTTTGAGCCCGGTGACATGGTTTGGAATCTCAGCTCTACTAGTGCTCTGTATGTGACCGGGACACACATCCTGGCTGAACTTCCGTTCTGTCAGCTGTGAGATGCGGATAAGAATGTGTGTAGTCACTTGTCTATCCAGTGCAAACATGAACGTCACTGCACATGTTGAGGTGTGTGTGTGTGAGCCCAAGCTTGGGGTGGCTGTAGGTGGAATTTAATTGGCATCGAATCTCAGCCTGTGTGATTCCTGGGAGCAGAACTTGGTTTTGGCATTCCAAAAAAATTTGGCATTTTGCCATGAGCATCCTGTTTATCCCATGGTTATGGGACTTCAGTACCACATTTGCTCCAAATTATTTATGGAGAGAGAAAGAGCGAGGAGTTTTGGGTACTGTGAAGCAACTGGCCAGTTTTGCAAATGTTCCCGTATGGGTGGTTTAAAACTAAGTGAAGAAACATGTCTCCTCTTGGCTGAGTGAGTCCTTTGTACAGTGCCCGGGCTATAACTGTTCCAAGAAGGCCTGAGGGGGGTGTCATCGGCTCTCAGGGTGGCCATCGCAGTGACAAATGGAGCCGAGGGCACATGTCTACGTCTGAGAGCACCTCTGCTCCTGCGAGCTCCAACTGGGGGAACAGGGTCCCCTTCTGTCACCAGCCTTCCTGGCTGGGGGATGACTTCCAGGACAGTAGAGTGAGGGATTTGTGATGGCTTAATGTGTAGCTTTTGAAAAGAACATTTTCTGGAGGCTGCATTTGGGACCCAGACAGGAAGAGGAAACCACTCCAGAGCCCTCAGAGGCTGAGGGGATCCCTCACTTTCTGAGTCTTAGCATAGTCCTTGGACCATTTCCATTCTTATACAACGTTATTTCTAGATGCTTAGAAGTAGCTGGTCTGGACCTTTCCTCCCTCCCTGAGCCCTTCTGTGTTCTGGGACACCTGTTGTTAACAGACTGAGGTTCAGCCAAAACCGACAGCGGCCCTAAACACTGGACTGTTAGCTGAAACACTGGACTGTTGGTCATTCGAACCTCTCCAGAGGCACCTGGGAAGACACGCCTGGCGATCCGCTTGTGAAAGGTCTCAGTCTTGCAAACCCCACAGAACAGTTCTACTGTGCATACGTGGGGTTTCTGTGAGTCCAAATCGACTTGACAACAACATGTACCTAACAACAACAACCATAAGGAAGGACTGCGACATCATTCACAAGATGGGAGAGTCACACCCTGCCACACACACACACAGTGGTTTCAAGATGACATGCAGTGTGTAGACCCCCACCCTCCCCCTCCACCACAGCCTCTCTCCAGGAGAGGGGGCAGGACAGGGTGGGACTGGGAGGAGGAGATACAACAATTAGACTTCTCTGGGCTTGTGGTTTCCTCTCATGGTCTCCACTTCCTTCCTGAAACCCCAAAAGAGGTTTTGTGGGAAAAGGAAGGATGTTTTCAGCTCCCAGGGCTTGGAGCGAGGGGCATGTGTGAGGGCACTGGGCCTGCACCTGGGAGGCTGGTCCTCGTCTGCAGAGGGTGAGGTGGACTGTCGTCTGCACATCTGAGGGTGGCTCGTCCGACCCTCTGGGTGAGTGCCCTCGTGTCTTTTGGAGGCTTTGGGCCCAGAGGAGGCTAGTGAGTAGGGGAAGTGGCCAAGGTGGGTTCCTTAATGTCTCTTCTATGGGACAGGAGGTCTTGAGTTTGGACCCCTGGCTTTGTCATCTGTTACAGGACTCAAAGTAAAGCCCAGAAGGCCACTCAATGATGCATTCAAATTGCAGCCCCCACAAGTCAGTGTCCTCCCCTCAGTTTTGTTTTTGAGATGTGGTATATATGATTGGGAGCCCTGGTGTGGTGCTGGGAGTTAATGCGCTGGACTGCAAGCTTGGTTTGAGCCACAAGATCAGTGGTTCAAGCTCACCAGCTGCTCCTCAGAAACCCTAGACAGGGTCTCTATGAGTCAGAACTGTGTCCACAGCACTTAACAACAAGATACTTGATTTGGGAGCATGGTGACTCTATAAGATAAGCACTGGACCACGAACCAACCACAAGGTCAGCAGTTCAAACCCATGCTATGCTCCACAGGAGAAAAATGAGGCTCTCTGCTCCCACAAAAGTTGTCAGCCTCAGAAACCCTATACTGGGTTGCTATGAGTCAGAACAGACACTTACCAACGAAAACAGCATGCCTGATTTTTGGACTGTGCCTTGTTCTTGTATTAGAGAAAACCAATGAATGGGTGAACTTTAACCCAAGAGCCGTCATTGTCATGTGGCCTTGCTAAACATGGGGATAGAACACACTTGTGAATCATCGTGACCTTTCTGAATCATTGTGACCCTATATTAGGTTTCCAAGACATAAATATGTGTATGTATATGATCTATATAATACAAAGTCTTTACTGTGAATTGAGTGAAGAGTTACAGACCAGATCACCAGTTTTACATTCAGCAAATCATCCACTTGGTTGCGTCTCACTGATTGCAGTCCCCTCCCTGCAACGACTGTTACCCCACGTCCTCCCTGTGGTTCTTTCCATTCCTTGCTTTTTCCCCACTCTTCTGAAAAAGCCCTTTAAGGTCTCAAATGAGTGGCCGTTTCATGGTGACCGTCCCTCACTAGTTTTGTTGTTGCCCCTGTATGCTTGGCTGAAAATTGAGCCGGGGTGAATTCAGTTGCAGATATGAAGAAAGGCCAAGGGTCATAGTCTTGGGGTTCCACCAGTCTCTCTCTAACCAGTAATCTTGGTCCTTATTTTGATGTTTGAGAATTCCCTGCCCCCTACCGCCCATTTTCTCCCACTCTATCTAAAGCAATCCCTTTCAGAGCAGTTGGTAGTGATAGCTGGGCGCCATCTAGTTGTTCTGGTCTCAGGATCATGGAGAATGATGTTCCCGTGGCCCATTAGTCCTATGGACTAATTATTTCCAGGTGTCCTCGGTTTCCACCACTCTTCTATCCTGCAGACAACCAAGAGTAGCACCTTAGATAGTTCCTCATGAGCTGTTAAGATCCCAGTGGCTACTCCGCAAAGTCGGATGAGGAATGCTGTCTTTGTGGGCTATGTTATGACCGTGTTGTCCCCTAGGACTATATGATCCTGAGCTCCCAGGCCCAGTGATATTTACAGGGCAGACAGTCTTAGCTTTTTCCTGCAGAACAGCTGGTAGGTTTGAACTACTGACCTTGCAATTAGCAGCCCAATGCTTAAACTGCAGTGCCACCAGGGTTCCATTCTACCCAAAACACAGCACAAGGATTGGATCCTAGTGTCCTCTGCCTCCAACTTCATCTGGTGTGGTCCAGGTTTCCATAAGTGCAGGTGCACAGCCTCTGCCTGAGGCAGACCTTCCTGAAACATCTCCCTTTGTTGTTTTAAGTGAGATTTCAAAGTGAAGGTGTTGGCTGGGAAAGTACTTGGTTCCTGTTACTGGGAGAGCAATTTGTATTTGAAGACTGCAGCCTAGAGGTTGCTAAGGGAACCATTGTTTGGGAAGTTTGGCTTATCCAAGTCATTGGTGGAAAGAAAAACAAGTGCATTTTCTCTTCTTTTTCCCATTGGTAAATGAGAAGGGTACAAAGTGAGTCACTGGCGCTGGGCCACAGATCGCCTGGGATCATGGGACCCCTTGCCATCTTGCCTTGGGACCCCTTTCTAGTATACCTGGAGGGGGACGTTGAAAATGAAAAAGCAAACCGAGGCCCTTGGTGTGGCTGGGTAGACACAGACAGAAGATTCTCTAGGTGGGAGGTAATAGAAGTCATATGAAGAAACTGAGAAGGACTTGGCCTTCTTTTTATTGGAAAAAAACCTCTCATTTAATTCTGAAACCAAAATACCATCTGCAATGCCTTTTCTCTCCTACTGGTCTTTTCTTATTTTTAATTGAGATCATTTCCATGCCATAAAATTCACTCTTTCAAAGCATACAATTCAGTAGTTTTCAGTTTATTCACAAGGGTGTGCTATCTCTACCCTAGGATATTTTCAGAATCCCAAACAGAAGCCCACGACCTCTCTCCCCAAGCCTCTGGCAAGCATTATCTGCTCTCTGTCTCTATGGATTAGGAAGTTTCATATAAATGGAAGCATGCAATATATGGGCCTGTGTGTGCATGGTTGGAGTCTTCCACTGGGGTCCTGGTGTGGTGCTGTATGACGAGCATTGGACTGCTAACGGCAAGGTCAGTGGTTCAAGCCCACCAGCCATGCCTTGGAAACGCTATACAGGGTTGCTATGAGTTGGAACTGACTTAGTGGCACTTAACAATAGTGTTGGGGTTTTTTGGGGTTTTTTTTTAAGTTAGCATTATGTTTTTGCTTTAAAGATTTTATATGACTGTGGTAAAATATATCTAACATGTCATTTAACCCTTTTTTAAGTGGACAGTTCAGTGGCATTAATTACTCACCATGTTGTACAGCCGTCACCACTATCATTTCTAATTTTTTTTTTTTAATTCTCCAAAAAAAGAGAAATTCAGTTCCCTTAAGCAATAATTCCTCTTTACCCCCTTCCTCCAGTCCTTGGCAACCTCTCATCTACTTTCTGCCTTGGTGCATTTGCCCATTTTAGATTTTTCATATTAATAGTGCCACTGAGTCAGTTCTGACTCATAGCAACCTGATGCATAACAGAACAAAACACTGCCTGGTCCTGCCCCATCTTACAGTTGTTAGTGGAGCCCAATGCTTCTGCTGCCACCAACTCATTAGGCTTCTTCCTCTTTTTTGCTGACCTTCCACTTTACCAAGCGTGATGTTCTTCTCTAGGGACTGGTCTCTTCTAACAACACGTCCAAAGTACAAGAGATGAAATCTCTCATCATCCTTATTTCCAAGAAGCATTCTGGCCGTACTTCTTCCAGGACAGATTTCTGGCAGTCCATAGTACTTTCAATATTCTTTGCCAACACCATAATTCAGGCTCATCAATTCTTCTGCGGGCTTCCTTATTGTTGTTCAACTTTCATATGCCTCTGAGGCGACTGAAAATACCATGGTTTGGGTCAGCCATAGAGTGGGGCATTGTGGGCTAATGAGCATCAGACTGCAAAGTCCTTTGAACTGCAAGATGGGTTCAAGCTCACCAACTGCTCCTTGGAAACCCTATACAAGGTTGCTGTGGGTTGGAATCGACTAAAGAGCACTTAACAACTGGGTCAGCCACACCTTTTGTGCTTTTGTGTCTGGCTTATTTCACTCAGCATAATGTTTTCAGGACTTCATTTCTTGTTACGGATGGATAGTATTCCACTGTATGTGTATAACAGTTTGTTTATTCTAATGCTAATGGACGTTGGAATACATCATGCCAAAATGTTTCTGTGAGTATGGGGTGTACAAGATACTGTTTGAATCCCTGCTTTCAGTTTCTGGGGATAGACACCCAAGAGTAGAATTGCTGGTTCATATACTAATACATTTAACATTTTTTCTTCTAAATGCTATTTGTTTTGTTACTATTGTTGAGAATACATGCAGCAAAACAGACCAATTCAATAGTTTCTACATGTCTAATTTAGAGACATTAATTACATTCTCCAAGCTGTGCAACCTTTGTCACCCTCTTTCTGATTGGCTCTTCCGTCATCAACATAAGCTCACTGTCCCCTAAGATGGCTGTCTGATTGGTTGAGTTGCTGTTGGCAATCTCATCCCATATAGATAGTTTTTAAAGAGCCCAATGCTCAAGGCAGACATTTCTTACTACTCAAGGGAGCTATTGTTTTGTTTTAAGAGGACTTCAGGAACTATTCTTAGTCTGAGTGTCTCCAGGCTATGGTTTGAGGGGTTCATCCAGCTCACTGGCTCTACAAAGTTTCATTCAGTGAGAACTTCCAATTCTACTCTCTATTTCCCATCTTTTGATCAGGACATTTCTATGGAATCTTGAATCAAAATGTTCAGCAATGGTTAGTCAGGCACCATCTGTGCTTCCAAATGAATAGAGACCATTTGTGTATTAAATGGTCCCTTGAAAAGTTTTTAGACCCAGGGTCTACACAATGAATTTGGAGGTAGAGTAGAAGCACTGAATACATGATTTGGTCAATTAACTGGATGTTTTATGAAACCAGGACCCTAAACTTCTAAACCAAGGAACTAAATTCCATGATGTGTTGGGTTCATCATAAGCAACTTCAGTGCTCTTTTTTTTCCCCCTTTGTCATAAATCTCTCTCTCACCTTTTCTTGCCAATAGAGCTTTTTACAGGTGTACATCTTATTGACGGCAATTCACTAATTATCTGTGGAAATCTACCCTAAATCAACACAATGTTCCCATCACCAGTAGCTCCCTGGCCCCTGGTAACCACTGATAAACTTTGGTTGTCTTTTATTGCCTTTTATATATATACGAATCGGGCTGCGAACCTTAAGGTCAGCGGTTCGAAACTACCAGCTGCTCCGCGGGAGAAAGATAAGGCTTTCTACTCCCATAAAGATTTATACCCTCGGAATTCCCTGTACAGGGTCGCTATGGGTCGGAACCGGCTCGACGGCACTTACCAACAACAACAACAACAAAATATATATATATGATCATATTTGCCCTTTTGTGATTGGCTAAATGTCTTTAAGCTCCATCCATACTGTAGCATGTATCAAGACTTCTATTGGCTGAGAAATACAAGACAGTTTCAAAAAGATGGAAAAGTGGAATTGAAATTATCTTTAGTCATCATCACTCTTCTGTTTTCTGCACATGGAGAGACTAAGATCCCAGTCGCTACTCACAAAAGCAGGATGTAGAACATTGTTTTTGTTACACCAGTTGACCGTGGTGTCCTCTGAGTTTGTGTGTGTACCAAAGTTTATCCATCCTTCTGTTGATGGGCACTTAGGCTGTCTTCTTCATCATTTTGCTATTGTGAAAATGCTGTGATGAACATCAGGGTGCAGATGTCTCGTCGTGTCGTGGTTCTCATTTATTGAGGCTATATACCAAGTAGAGGGATTGCAGGGTTCTATGTTTTGCTATTTCCAACTTTTTGAAGCAGTACCCTATTGTTTCCACAGTGGTTGCACCGTTGTTACAGTCCCACCAGGAATGGAAGAAGGTCTCTGTCTCTCCACATCCTCACCAGCATTTGTTGTTTTCCACTCATTTCTTTTTTTAACTTGGCTATTAATGCTGGGGTGAGATGATGTCTCTTTATTTTGATTTGCATCTTTCCTGAATGTCTTCTTTGGTGAAGTGTCTATTCACATCCTCTGGCCATTTTTAGGGGGAATTATCTTTTTCTAGTAGAGGTGTTGTACTTTTCTATAACTTTTAGAGATTAGTCCCTTGTCTGATACGTCATTACCAAAAATATTCCCTAGTCTCTGGGCTCTCTTTACTATATTGGTGAAATCTTTTGCTGCACCTAAGGGTCTAATTTTAGGAGGTCCCAGTCACTTATTTTGCCTTCTGCTGTTGGAGTGCCTTTAGTTAGGTTTTATTGTGTATTTATGCATAGATGAGAGCCCCTAAGTTTGCCTCTGTTTTTTCATTGATAATCTTTATAGTTCTAGGTTTTACATTTAGGTCTTTAATCCACATTGAGTTTGTTTTTATATATGGTGTGAGATATGGGTCTTGTCGAATTTCTCTACCAACGGATTTCCAGTTTTGACAGCACCGTTTGTTTAAGATACTTTCTCATCCCTATTTAACGTATTTGACATTCTGTGTAATTAATGAGAGGTGTGTATTTGATGGCTGTCATTTTGCTGTGTGTTTTTATTGTGGTGCTACAGGTTTCTTTGTTCCACATCATTTTCTGTGGTGAATTTATTTTCTTTGTGCATTTTCTTGCCATTATCTTCATTGCTGTCCTTTTAATGTTTAAGAAATACTGTTTTAGGAGTCCTGGTGTAGCGCTGTGGGCTAATGTGTCAGACTGCAAAGTCGTTTGAACTGCAAGGTCTGTGGTTCAAGGTCACCAGCTGCTCCTTGGAAACCCTATACAGGGTCGCTATGGGTTGGAATCGACTTGATGGTACTTAACAACAACAACAACAAATATTGTTCTTCTTTTTCTTATTTTGATATGAAAGTGTATTTTCTGTGATGTTACCTTCTAATTGATTTATTTCTTCCGCAGTTTACAATAGTCTGCTTTATATTGAAATCAACTTGACTTCCTCACCCTTTGGAAGTTCTGCAACTCCACTTTTCACTCTCTTTGCTTTGTAGCTGTTGCCATTATAAATTGATATCTCTTGTTTTCCCATTTGGAGTCTTGGAGGTTTTGGAGTCGCTGTATGATAAGCACTGGACCACAAGGTTGGTTTGAATCATAAGGTTGTAGTTTCAAACTCACCAGCCACTCCTTGGAAACCCTATATTGGGTTGCTATGAATCAGAGTAGACTTGATGGCTGTTCGGAACAACAACAAGGTTTGTTTTACTTTGGATATTTGTACATCTGGGATGAATTCTGGGTAGTGTTGCCATATATGTCAATGCCAGGTTGGTGGTTCTCAGTTCCAATAACAACCTTTAATATTTTTGTAAAGTTGGTATGGTTATTAAAAATTCCTTTAATTTCTGTTGGAAAGGTTCTAATTTTGACATTGTATTTGAGGAAGTTTTTCTAGGTATATGATTCTTGGTGGGCAGTTTTTTTCATTCAGAGTTTTGTATGTGTCTTCCCATTGCCTTCTTGCCTACATGGTTTTTGGGCAAAAAATCAGAGCTTAATCTTGCTCCTTTGTAGCCAACTTTTCTGTTTTCCTGAGCTGTTCTAGGATTCTTTCATTGCCTTTGATTTTGGAGAATTTGATTATGACATGTCTTGGTGATTTTCTTTTGGCTTCTATCCTGTTTAGGGCTCATTCAACATCTCGAATACTTATCTTCACGTCTTTTGTGATAGTAGCGAGGTTTTCTTCCAGCAACTCATCAGCTGTTTTGTTCTGTGTTTGTCTTTGTCTTTTCCTATTCTGGAATCCTAGTCACCTATAAACTTATTCTTCTTTGTGTTGTCTCACATGAATCCTAGGCTTCCCTTGGACTGTTTCCTGTTTTCTGATTGATCTCATTGACTAACATCGAGAGATTTATCTTGACGCTCACTAATTCGGGTGTCCATTGGTTCAAACTAACTCCGTCACCTTTTCAATATATCATCTGTTTCTGAAATCTTAGTATTAATCTTCTGGATTTCTGTTTTCAGGTTGTGTGTTGTCTCCAGTCTGTTACCTATTTTGTTTGTTTGTTCCTTTAGTGTTCCCCTGAATTCTTCCTTGTTTTTCTCGACCTCTCTGTCAATCATTTGAAGGTACCTAAGGAGTCCTGGTGTGGTGCCTGTGGGGTAATGCATCAGACTGGAAAGTCGCTTGAACTGCAAGGTCGGTGATTCAAGCTCTCCAGCTGCTGCTTGGAAACCCTATCCAGGGTCGCTATGGGTCAGAAGTGACTTGATGGCACTTAATAACAACATATATCATCCACTTAAATTATTTTTCAGGGAGTTCCAATGCCTTTTATTCTCAAAAACATATTCTATTGCTGTCTTTTAGTCACATGTTTGAGCCACTCTGTCTTATTTCTTCATGTGAATGGAAATTGTCTGTTGCTTCTGAGACGTTGTGATGTTGTTGTATTTAGTTAATTGATGATTATTTGTGTGTTCTTAGGGACCCACAAACTGCCTCCTCGCGGGCGTGATTATAGAGAATGAAAGCAGAAACACATTCTCTATGTGTAGTTCCATTTAGGATAAGTCAGCTGATGTTGGCTATCATTGTTGATCAGGTGCCTAGCAGCTGGCATTTGGCTCTTGCCCAGTGGGTGGGACTACAGATAGTGGCTGGATTGTATGGGCATGGCTGTTGCCCCCCATCGGATGAGGCAAGAAGAGAAATCACACACCAGAGGGAAAAAAACAACACAGTAACAAACAAGTCAAGGCTACAAAGCTAATACAATAACCAAAAGTAGAAATGAGGGAGAAAAACTAGAAATGAAAAAAGTCATGGAAGGGACAAATAAGAGACAATAAAAAGAATGAAAAACACTCAACACAATTAGGGTGAGGGATGAGTAAAAGAGAGACCGGAGAGTAACAGAAAATCAAGAGCAAAGAGCAAGAAGAAGCTGTGGGGAGGGGCAAAGAGAGACAAGGAAAGAAGAAAAAACAAAAGCAGAGACAGAAAGGATAAAAAACAAGGGAAGGGAAAGAAAGAATAAACAACAACAAAAAGAAAAGGAGTATGTGGGGCCTTATCCAGAGAAGCAGCAACACCTGAGATGGAGGCAGAGATGGGGACATGGAGCGAGGGAGCAGCTGAGGACTCTAGACTCATGGGAAGAGAGGGACTGAGAGATGGTGGCCAGGATTCAGACTTGCAGAATGTGTCCTTTGGTGTGTTGTAAATTATTTATATATGCCTGAGTGTTTAAAAAAAAAAAAAAGTTAAAATGAATAGAGAGAAATATTGTTAACCCATGGTACATGGAGGGAATTCTAATCATTGTAATGAAGCAAAGTATATGATGTGTTGAATGTAAAACGGATGAACTACCCTGTAAAGTTTCACTCAATTCACAAGAAAAACTTGGGGGTTAAAAACAAGGAAAGGAAACAAGAAGGCCAGGTGTCAGACCCAGAGAAGAGAAAACTCGGGGGTGGCTTCTGCTAGCCAAAGAGCTCACATGGTGGGTGGGCAAGGGACGAGATGGTGGTGCTTGGCCCTGAGTGGAGTCTGTTCTGGGTGTCCCATTCAGAAGTTGTTCATGCAGACTGTAATGAAGCTAGGATCAAGATCTTTCCGTACCAGAGAACAGCTGGGGTGAGAGTTCCACTAGTCCAGAAGTGTCCAAAACTGGCTGTGCAGGTCTGGAGAGGCCTCACCTGAATCCAGGTGCCAGGGTGGTACGGATAACTCCCCATTCACTTTGATGTGGCTCCCAACTGCACTACTCCCCAATGCTTTTTTCTGACTGCCGGGAGAGCTTCACTGGGCGTATATGTTTGGTGGAGGTAGGGCACACCTCTGGTCAAGGTAATGTGGGGTACAAGAAAAAAAATTGCCCCTTTCTCTGCCAGAAAGCAATATACCTGTGTACCACCAAGGTACGGAAAGATCTTGAATGCACCTTCTGCCTCCAAAAAGCCGCTCATGAAAGTTCCAAATGGCCACTCTGCACAGATCCCCTGTTTGTCTCTCTGTTTTCTCTGCGTCTGTTGATCTTATTTTAGAGAAGGCAAATCCTAGGCAGGCGAGGGCCAGATCTGCAGGTTTGAAGCAGGGTTCACCTGAATCCAGACACCAGGATAGGTATGGATAGCTCCCAACTCACTTTGATGGAACTCAAAACTGTGTGGTCCCAACCTCTGGTAGAATAGGAACTTTGAGGGGGAGGCTGGCCATGCCTCTGGTCACCAAGGAAGGGTGACCTTTATCACTGCAAGGCACCAGTAATGCGTCTGGAATATCAAACCACTGTCTTCAAAACCACTCATGAAGGTTTAAGATGACCAGAACAAGTCACCGATCGATCTGTCTCTGTCTCTGTCTCTCTCTCGTTGTTGTCATAGTGTTCCATGTATGCAAACTAATAATCCAACCATGAATTGGTAGGATTTTTGCTTTTAATGTTAATAGTCTCTTAAAAATGACCAAAAGTCTTGCATTTGCCCGCTTATTTTGTTATTTTAAGAGTTCCTTATCCCTTCCTCCATGCATGGGCCTGTATTAACGGTCATTTGTCTTAAAGAACTCCTTACAGGAATCTCTTGCACTGTTGACCTGGTGGTGACCAAGTCTCATCTTTGCCTGAAAATGCCTGGGTTTTGCTGTCATGGTTGAAGGATGTTTCTGTTGCATTTGGAAATCTAGGGTTTTTTCCTGCTGTCATGTGATTGTCTTCTGGTGCCTACTGTTTCTGTGACGAATTCAGCCTTTGTGGTTACTGTTGTTCCCCTAAGAGTAATGGGCCTTTTATCCTTTCACAGTTTTTGAGATTTTCATTTTGACTTTTATATTAGCATGACTGTGACGTGCCTAAGTGTGGTCTTCTTTGTCCTGACCCTATTTGGCATTTGCTGTGTGTCTTGGCTCTGTCGGTATGTGGCAATCTCTCTCTTTTTTTTTTTTAATTGTGGTGAAAATACACACACCAAAACATTTGCCAATACAAGGGATTTCACATTTACAATTCAATGGCTTTGTCTCAATATATTTTTCCAAAACATTCCACCACCATTAACATAAACTCAGTATCCACAAACAAAAACTTCCTCTTTTTTGTCCTCCCTCCTACCCCTGGCAACCGTTAATGTATGGTTGGGTTAATAGTTTACATAAATAAAACAATATGACAACAGCAAAGAAGACAGGGATTGAAACTGGCCATGTTCCTTCCATAGACGTCCGATGACCTTGAGATGAGAGAGAGAGAAGTGGATGGGCCGGCAGGTTTGAAGTTCAGAGAGATGTGTGAACGTCGGAGCCCAAAGACACTGTCCTAGCCACTGGGGGATTAGACTTCAGAATGAAGCACCCAGCTGATCTGAAGAGGAGGGAGTTGTGTGACAACTCCCAGACTCGAAGACAGTCCCCATTGGAGCTAGCATGGAAGGCTTGCCGACCAGAAGAACGTAAAGAAGTATAATACAGGGAACAAGAAGAAATTCCTACAACCTGATCAACTGGACCTTGCTTATGGATGAAGCGGCCCCAAATTCCAACAAATGGGGAAGGACTCTTCATATCAAGGACCAAGTGTGCCTCCTGAATGCAATGAGTTGTGATAGAGACAGGCAACTTAAACTATCAAAATTGGGGGAGCTACAAAGGCACTACTGTGGAAAGAGATGATGGAAAATCTCCATATCATCAGTCAAAACAAGACCAGGGAAGACTGTGGAACAGACCATCAATTACTCAGAAGCAAATTCAAACTGAAGCTGAAGAAAATGAAAACCAAGTCCACGAGAGCCAAAATATGACCTTGAATATAGCTCATCTGAATTTAGAGATCACCTGAAGAACAGATTTAATACATTAAACACTAAAGACCGAAGACCAGAAGAGTTGTGGGATGACATTAGGAACATCATACATGAAGAAAGCAAAAAATCATTGATAAGACAAGAAAGAAGGAAAAGGTCAAAATGGATGTCAGAAGACATACTGAGATTTGCTCTCCAGCGTAGAGAAGCTAAAGCAAATGGAAGAAATGAGGAGGTCCAAGAGCTGAACAGAAAATTTCAAAGATCAGCTCGAGAAAATAAAGTCAAATATTACAACAAAATGTGCAAAGATCTGGAAGCAGAAAACCAAAAAGGAAGAACACCCTCAGCATTTCTCAAGCTGGGGCAACTGAAGAAAAAATTCAAGCCTTGACTTTCATTATTTAAAGATTCACTGGGCAAATTATTGAATGATGCAGAAAGCATTAAGAGAAGATGGACGGAATACAGAGAGTCACTGTACCAAAAGGAAATGGTTGATGGTCAACTGTTTCAAGAGGTACCATATGATCAAGAGTCAATGATACTGAAGGAATAAGTCCAAGGTGCATTGAAG
>NW_006408620.1:5821393-5829887 GCF_000296735.1 Chrysochloris asiatica | reverse complement strand
GAGAATATTGAAAGTGCCATGGGCTGCCAAAAGAACCAATAGATCTGTTTTGGAAGAAGTGCAGCCAGAATGCTCCTTGGAGGCCAAGATAGCCAAAATTGGTCTCTCATACTTCAGACATATTGTCAGGAGGGAACAGTCGCTGGAGAAGGATGTCATGTTTGGTAAGGTGGAGGGTCAGAGAAAAAGAGGAAGACCCCCAACAAGATGGTTGGTCAAGTGGCAACATCGATGGACTCAGCGTGGCATCAGTAGTGAGGTTGGCCCAGGATCAGGCAGTGTTTCATTCTGCTGTGCATAAGGTCGCTATGGGTCGGTACCAACTCGGTGGCCCCTAACAACAACAGCAACAACATAAAGGCACAAAGTAGCTGGCTTACAAGCTTTCATGAGGGTGCTTAGTATCAGAATGAGGGTGTTAAGTCACAAACCCTACGAATAGTTTTCCTCTTGTTCTGTTGGGTCTGGTGTTGGGTTCCGTTACAAGTAATTGTTTTCAGTGGCGATTGTCACAACTGTTAATGTAGAAGAGGTGCAACTAAAAAGAGGGAGCAGTTATCTGTCATTTCAGGAACAGGAGACCCTAGGATCATAAAGAGGGAAGCCCATGAGAGGAGTGAGGGATCCTAAACAGAAGAGCAGAGACAATAGAGATGGTGACAGAGGCAAATGGCATAGAGACCCAGAGCAGCAGGGGACTCCAGGCCCATGGACTGAGAAAGGCAGTGTGCCTGCAGGCAGGGGGCTGGCTTGCAAAATGTGCCCTTTGGACATTTAAATGAATATACATTTACAATTGGCCCTGCAGTTTAATGTGCTGTACTGCAACGTTGGTATGAACCACAAGGGCAGCGGTTCAAAGCACACCAGCTGCTCCTTGGAAAACCCCATACAGGGTTGCTGTGAGTTGGAACAGATGTGATGGCACTTAACAACAACAATGTGTTCATTAAAAAAAAAAAAAAAAGGAATTACAGAAATTGTGGACTCCTATAAAACCAAAACCATGTGAGGGTAAAATTTGTATTCTTCTAGAAACTTCTTCCCAGCCTTAAACATGATGTATTAATGGACCTTCAAACTGTGGTGTCAGCAACCATCTACAATTACTATTTCAATAAAACTCTCAATTTAAAGGTTAAAAAAAAAAAAAAAAAAAAAACTTTGTTAATACCTCTGTTGTTAACAAGGAGGAAAAAGAGTACAAGCTACTTTATAAGGCCTTCTATTAAAAACCAAAACAATGCAACTCCAATATAGTACCATGATTAGGATATGGAAAATGAAATTATATGGTGCAAGGTTTGGCGTTACATGTAAAGTATAATATTCTTAACAGTCCTGGTGGTACTGTGGGTTAGGCATTGGACTGTTAACCACAAGGTTGGTGGTTCAAACCCACCAGTCGCTTCCTGGGGAAACGTTAAAGCTGTCTGCTTCTATGGAGATTTACAGCTTTGGAAGCCCGAGATAAAATCAACAGGAGCCAGAATTCATTTGATGACAGTGGGTTCGTTTTTGTTTGGTTTCTGGTATGTTGTTGTGCGCCATCAAGTTAGTTCTGACTCACAGCGACCTTGTGCAGGGTTTCTGAGGAGAGGCTAGTGGGTTTGAATGGCTGACACTTTTTCCTATAGAGCCACATCAGGACTCCAGTGCTATATTTTCTCTTTGGATAGTTCATTTTCATAAAAAGTGTGGGTGTTCCTTAAAGTCTGTGGGAAAATGGAATAGAAAGATAGTGGAATTTTTCCACAAACTCTTTGAAGCCCCCTCATATTCCCTCCAGATTTCAGATTTGCCTGGTAGCGTGGTGGGTATGAGTCAGGCTGCTAATGTCAAGGTCAGCAGTTCGAAACTAACGGTTATTCCGAGGGAGAAAAGAAAGATGAGCTACTGTTCCCGTAAATATTCACAGCCTTGGAATCACTATGCAGGGTCTCTATGAGTCAGGACCGACTCCATGGCACACGGTCACCACCACCACTACCACCACCAGACAATCTTTAGAGTTTCCCTAATTGTCCTGATTCATTTAATAAGATATCCTTAGGTTAACTTAAGATCTCTATTTTATGTTAATATATCAATTTACTAAACATTTGACATGCTTCCAAGCTGGTCTAAGAGAAGTTGTTTAAGACATAAATGTCACTCCAAAGTCACTGAGGTCTTAGGATGTTTCTGGAACTTCCTCTGTAGTTAGTGCCCAGGAAACTTGCATCGCCTTCCTCAGAGGTCCAAGTTCACCGGACACAAGACATCAGAGTGACCACATTTCCACCCACTCCCTCTCTGTTATGAAAGAATACTTGAGAGGGGAGATTAGGTAAGGAAAGTTGAGGGGCGTTTTCCTAAAATGTGTGGTGATCTGATTAGATTCCTCCCTTGCTTAGACAATGGTCAAATGTGAAAATGGCCCATGTGAAACATTTCTGCTGCAAACCTCAGGCCTTCACTCAGCGACCACACTGTCATTTGATCATAATCAAAAGTAGCACTGAGGGTGGCTTCCTCTAAGAAAGGGCTCCCATGGTTTTTTCCTTGGGGGTCACACATCAGCCACCGCCTTCATGTCTGAATTCCTCCGATTTCTTCACAAGGAGAATCAAACTCATCATCAGTCCAAGGCTGATTCCTACGAAGTGGAGGTCAGACATGCCTCCACCCTACAAGCGTCTTTACCTTGTTCTAACATCAACCATCCATTCCATAGCACCATTTTGCTTCTCACGTATGGTTGATGATACATTTCAGTGGCCACATAGACCTCATAGCAATAATCATGATGGGTTTTCTAAGTAAAATTCAGAATCAAAACCAACTCAGCCATCATGAACCACCGATGACCACACGAAATCTTGAAGACGGTCACAATTTTCTTTTAGATGTGCTGCTTTGATCGCCAATTAAATATGCACAACTGAAGAATGTACTTCAAAAAATTTCTCACCTGGAATTTTTTTTCAAAGGACTCACCTCAGAACCATTTTAGGAATGGACGGGTCTCAGGTATCCTCTATGATGAGTTGGAATCCCAAGAAAAGCACAGATCATAGCATATGCCAAACCTAGAGTTCATCCATCAGGTTCTTAAGAGAAAAGCCTTGTTTGACACAGATAGTTCTTCTCCGTTTTGGATCATTTTGTATTCTTTTTGGTCCAGTATTTTTGTCACTGAATCTTTCTAATCAATTTATGTAAATTACTTTTCCCTTCTTTGGAAATTCACACTATGAAGCAATTTGGTACCAGTGTGCTCAACACAAGTTGTCTCTGCATCTTCGCCCCTTTGATTTTCAGATTTTCAGTAGTAGTTAAATTGTATGTCATTGTGTAGTTGGGAGAATCTATTCCTCAGATAAACTCTCCAGGTCCCTTCTCAAATCAAATTGTTTGACCCTTCACTTTTCCATGCTTTAAAGGCATTGAGCCCTCTTTTCAATCGTGTAGGGAAAAAAACCTGATTACATTCCTTGAGTTGTACAACCATTCTTCATCCTCCTATTCTGAGTTGTTTCTCCCCCATGAACAGAAACTCACTGCCCCCGAAGGGTCCCACCTATCCATCTGAGTTGTTGTCAATTCCATCCCATACAGTCCTGCTGTGGCACTGTAGGACAAGCACTGGACGGCTCACTACAAGGTCAGTGGTTCAAGTCTACCAGCCCCTCCTTGGTACCCCATACAGGGTCTCTATGAGTTGGAACCAACTTAACAACCACAAGATGGATCTTAAAAGAGCACACTGCTCAAGGCAGACGTTCTGTAACTAAGGACGCTGATCTGTTTGGCTTGAAGAACGACTTCAGCAGATACTTTTGTTGGAAGGATTACCTCAGTTTCAGGGATTCATGGTGCCTCCTTGGCTCCAGAAGACTGGATTCCATGCAATCAGACTTACTGTAGATTCTCCTGTGGTCTGGTTTCTTGTTTCTTGTTATCATTCAGTCGACTCCAATGCATGATAAAGGAACAGAGCAGAACGTTGCCTGGTCTTATTTTATTTTCATGATCATTGCTACAGCTGACTTCACTATTGTGGCCATTGGGTTAGTCCATTTCACTGGACTGCAAAGTCAGCAGTTCAAACCCACCAGCCACTCCTCAGAAACCCTACACAGGGTTGCTATGATTCAAAAACAACTTTATGAAAAAGGATGCCCTTTTCTGTCACTTGGTCTCACCATTCTTATTTCTAAGGAGCCGTCGGGTAGCTTTTCTTGCAAGACTGATTTGCTCATTCTTTGTGACAGTCTGCAGTTCAGGATTCTTGAGCGACATCACAACTCAAATGCATCAGTTCCTCCTTTTTCATTATCTGACTTTTGCACATTTATGAAGTGATTTAGCAAACAAACCGACCATGGCTTGGATCATGTGCCCTTTAGTCATCAACATGACATCTTTCTTTCCGGCTTAACTTGGAGATTAATCTTTTTTGTCATGTTACTACATTGGCACATGTTGGACTTTTTAAACAAACGATTTCAAGATAATGTATCAAATTGATATACAACTTTAGAAAAGCATTTCCCTGTTGGAGTCTTACGCCATTTAATCATTGGAGTAATGAAATTATTTTGAAATGTTTTGGAATTGTTTATACCTTTTATAACTGTTCTTTCCCACCCTCCTTAGGAGTGGGCTCAAAGGAAGGTCAAAGGAATGAATCATTTGCAGGCTCGCTGAAACATTACCACGGTTATAGTAATGAAAACTGCCAGCTACAGAACTTGAGGCTAGCAGCTTTGCAAAACGTGTGGTAGCGTCCAGTCTTGCCATAGCCCCGTCCACTCAATGCACTGATCATCCAGTGCAGTGGCCACACAGAACTCCGACACCATGTTCAGTTATTAAGAGAAGGTAACAGGTTACAATTCAAGGTCAGAAATGGTCAGGGCACAGTTGTGCTAGTTGGAGCAGCCTCCCAGCTGTGCCCACAGGGAGGCCTCTGCCTCTCTCTGTCCCACCAGTCGTACCAAGCTCTTTTAGGGCTGGCGGTAAATGCCGACAGCATGCATCGCTCCACCGTCAACCTCGACCTGAAGGCTCTCAGGCTGCTCCGTGGGTAAGCAAATCTAGCTGCCCTAGTTAAGTGCCGGGAGGCGTCTCACTTTATAAGCAAGCATTCTACCCAAAGCCACCAGCTTTCCTTGTTCTGTGGGCTGGGAAGCCCATAGCTGTGTTTGGTGCTGAATGTGCCACTCCTCTGTCCCTCCTCCAGTGTCACGGATTTTTGTGTTTGGGACAAAGAGGTTCAATATGCAGGGATGCTGGGTCCAGAGGACGTGCTCCATTCCAGCCTCAGCTTCCTTGATGGAGTGAGTTCCTCCCTTCAGTTTCTGAAGTGGCCCGTTTTATACACGTTAGAGTTCCAGATTTCTGCACTGACAATTCTGTTAACAATCACAACTGAATCATACCATTGTGTCAACATCTTCTCCCTACTTCTCTTACCCAGAATCATCAGGCCAAAATTATTGTTTGGTGGGCGTTGACAAAGACTACGGCTAGGGGAGAGGTTAAGTAATTCACAGCACCACGGTTACTATGTACATACGTACTTTGCAAAGCAATAGACAGAATTCTTCTATGTCGTTTTCACATTTGAATACCAGCAATGCTGTCCCGTGCCCTATTTATTTTTGTTGTTTTGAATTGTCTGCTGTTTTCTTTGCCAAATCATCCCACACCTAGAACAGAGAGCCAGTTTTCCCTATTCCTGTGTACTTGCTCTTTATAAGCTATTGACATGAATATTTATGGGTCTTTGGATAGAATGATTTTCTCACCTACTTTTTGTTGAATTCTGTGCACACGAATTCCTGTGCGCACACATGTACACACACACAAGTGCATAGTGTGGATGTTGTCAGCTCTACTTTGAGAAAGGAGAACTACTTGTCCCTGCTGGTGTCCAACCCACTGCTGTGTCCCAGGTAGACACTGACTTAGCGATCTGTGGGAGGTGGGTTGGAAAGGTTTCTGGCTTTGTTCTTGGACCAGAAATCATTGATCCATTAAACAGTTGTAGAAAACAAGTTGATGGGGACATGAAACTCCAAGCTGCCTCAGTCCTTGGCCCTTGCATTGCAGCTGACTTGCTTTCCATTATGAACCATCTCCTTCCCTCAGATCCTGGGCTCAGTGGACAAGTTTCTGCTCATGCATGAAATGGCTAAATAGGGCACTTTACCATGGCGTGGTTGATGGTGACGTGCCGTTGAGTCAGTTCCAACTCATAGCATCCCTATATAGGGTTTCCCAAGGCTGTACATCTCCACAGGAGTAGAAAGCCTCATCTTTCTGCCCTGGACCAAATGGTAGATTAGAACTTCTGACCTTTCGGATAGCAACCCAATGTGTAACCACTGCGTTATGAGAGCTTCTTAACAAGACCCACATACTATGGAAGGAGCCTGGTAGCATAGTGGGTTATGAATTGGGCGCTAAACCACAAGGCCAGCTGTTCAAATACACCAGTCATTCCATGAGAGAAAGATGAGGCTTTCTGCTCCCATAAAGATTTACAGCCTCGGAAACCCTATTACAGGGTCACTAGGAATTGGAAACGACTCCACAGCATACAACCACCTATTATGGAAGGGCCTAGTGGTGCAGTGTGTGTGTGTTCAGCTCACAATAAAAGGTCAGTAGTTCCAACCCACCAGCAAGCTTCATGGGAGGTAACACCTGGTGATCTGTTACCATAGAGGATAGCCTAGGAAACCCCACTAGGTACTCTTCATGGTACTCAGTCCTGTAGGTAGAATGAATATATGGCTCGATGCTATTGTAGTAGTTGAATGACTACAGTTGGTGGCTGGGGAAAGAATCTCAGATTAATCCCAGCCTGACTGTTGGCTAGTTGCATGGCCTTGGGCAAGTCCCTTGAGCCTCACTTTCTTCTGTGAAATGGGCTATTGGACTGTTTGAGGCTACTCTTAGTTTTGAGTGATAAAAACAGGGCAGGCAGAGTAATCATTCCCTCCAGAGTGTGGGATGGTAGAGGCTTCTCCAGCTCACCCACTCTGGAGTTCCTTCTAAACTCGGTTCTGTTGAGCCCCCGTCAGGGGCCAGGAATGGCAAAGGAGGCTCAAGCTAAGCTGGTGGGCAGATGTCACCCCTTTCTGTCCAGCGTGAGACCTACTTGTTCTGGGTTCAACCAGCTGTATTTTCCAGTCAAAAACACAACAAAAATGACAATTTAAAAAATTTTTTTATTGCGAATTGGGTGAAAGTTTACAGAGCAGAACAGTTTTCCATTCATAGATTTTGTTTCTTGTCATTGACTGCAATCCCTACACGGTGACATCATTTAGCCTGCTTCCTCCGAGTTTCCTAACCCTTCTGAACTTTGTCCTTTGGTAAATGCTGCCCTTTTGATCTCAAATGATTGATTGCTCTAGAGTTATGGTTTGCATTACAGACCTGTGTATCATTTGATTGAAATTAGAGCTACGGGGGTGAATTCAATTCCACACCTCAAGGGTGAACATGGGCCCTCTTCCCCGGGTTCTGCCAGTTTCTATCCGACCTGGAAACCTGATCTTTTATGTGTAATTTTGAGTCTTAATCGACATTTCCCTCACCCCCTACCCTCCTTCCCGCCTCCCACTCCCACTATATCCAGGACCTTCTAATAGAATCCTTTCATGGCTGGGCACCATCTAGTTCTTCTGGTCTCCAGGTCCTGGAGACTGATGTCTGTATGGTCCATTGGAGACTAAATAGCTGCATCTTAGATGACCACTCATGAGCTTTAAGATCCCAGTCTCTACTCACCAAAGTAGGATGTGGTGCATTATCTTTGTGGACTCTGTCATGCTAATTGCTCTTGGTGTCCACGAGTCCCCAGACCTAGTGACTCATTCCTTCAAGGTGTTTGGTAATTGCCCTTCTAGTCCACATTCATGGACATATTTGCAGCAAAAGTAAACATCGAGTTGATTTAGAATCATAGCAACCCTGTATAGCTTGCCGAGGAACACATGTGAGTTTGAACCACCGACCTAGCAGTCCAGTGCTTATCCTACAGCGCCATGTTGTTGTTGTTGTCAGGTGCCATCAAGTCGGAACCGACTCATAGCGACCCCATGCACAGCAGAATGAAACAATCAACCTCACTACTGCCCCCACACTTGACGCCATCAATGATGTCACCTGGCCTGATCCATCTCATTGGGGGTCTTCTTCTTTTTCTCTGACTCTCCACCTTACCCAGCATGACATCCTTCTCCAGCAACTGTTGTCTCCGGACAGTGTGTCCAAAGTATGAGAGATGAAGCTTAGCCATCTTGGCCTCCAAGGAGCACTCTGGTTACACTTCTTCCAAAATAGATCTATTGGTTCTTTTGGCAGTCCATGGCACTTTTAGTATTCTCCTCCAATACCACAACTCAAAGGCATCAATTCTTCTACGGTCTTCCTTATTCACTGTCCAGCTTTCGCATCCATATGAGGTTACTGAAAATACCATGGCTTGGGTCAG
>NW_006408620.1:5817390-5819148 GCF_000296735.1 Chrysochloris asiatica | reverse complement strand
TTTGTGGCCCATTAGCAAATGAAGGTTCTGTGAGCTTTTCTCTACTTGGAGGAGGCATTTTTCCCCAGTTGCATTCTGAGTGCCTTCTCACTTTCCAGTCCTGTATCTGACACTGTTTCTCTGCTATTCATAGAGTTTTCAGTGACTAGCGATTTGGAAGTAGTTTGTCACTCTTTCTTCTTAGTCTGTCTTTGTTTGAAAGCTCATCTGAAACTTGTCTACCATGGGTGACCCTGCTGGTTATTTAAAATACCGGTGGCATAGCCTTCAGAATCACAGCAATTTAAACCACCACGGCACGACAGACAGACAAGTGGCGGTTGCGTGGTTGCTGTTAAATAGGAATCTCCTTGTGCTAGGGCCCTTAAGTCTGGCTCAAAGGCAGGATTTCTGTCCTTGGATGTCAGTCAAGGGGCAGAAGCGCAGCAGGGGCGACTGGGTTGTAGTGAGATGCTTAGGGCTGGGCTTGTGGGTCTCTAAGTTGGTCGACCCCGCCTCTAAGCCAAGATCTGATGGTTAGGCTAGGAAGGCGCTCTCGAGTCCGGGGTAAGTAGGACAGCCTGGCCCAGGCCCCTGCAGTCTCTTCCTGCTTGGCAGCGTTTCCCCATCAACCTGGTCTCCAGACACCTCTCACCCCGCCGCTCAGTGGTCTGGGTTTCATTTAACACCTCCACCAGGTCTGCGCAGTTGTCGCACACCGTTTAACTGCTGCCCTCCATGATAGAAGCCCTCACGCCATACCAGGGTTAAATACACATTTGCAAATATTCTTTCTCAAACTTATATACACCTGTTCAACCTGCAGGGCTATGCATGCATTTGCACATCTATGTTGTTGAGTACAGTCTCTGAGGTTTTAAATCTTTGAGGGAACAGAAATCCTCATTTTTTCTCACACATTTCAGGACCTGGGAGAGGACCCTAGGGTCATAAAGAGGGAAGGTCATGAGAGGAACAAGGGATCCTAACCAGAACAACAGAGAGGGTGGTTAACGCACGGCACCTGATTCCAGAAGAAGACCTGGCCTGCAGGGGGCAGCTAGGAGCAGACTTGGAGTTCTACTGCTCCCAGGCCCCTGTCATCCAATCCACACGGGCGCCAGCCCCCTGGTGTGGGTGTTACCCTGGGCGAACAAAGCCAATTATCAGGCTGCTGCCCTGATTATGCAAAGGCTTTCGATTGTGTGGATCACGACAAGCTATGGACAACATTGCAAATAGGAGTATTCCTGAACACTAAATTGTGCTCTTGAGGAATCTGTACATGGACCAAGAGGCAGTTATTCAAACAGACCAGGGGAACACTGAATGGTTTCAAACTAAGAAAGGTGTGTGACAAGGTTGTATTCTTTCACCATACTTAGTCAACCTGTATATGCTGAGCAAACACTCTGAGAAGGGTTTTATGAAGAAAAACATGGCATCAGGACTGGACGAAGACTCATTAACAACCGGCGATATGCATGTAATACAACCTTGCTTGCTGAAAGTGAAGAGGACTTAAAATATTTACTGATGAACATCAAAGAGCACAGCCTTAGGTGTAGATTACATCTCAATGTAAAGAAAACAACATTCTTATCAACAGAGAACAGATTGAAGTTATCAAGGACTTCATTCTTCTTGGATCAACTATCACACTCATGGAAACAGCAGTTGAGAAATCAAACGACATATTGCATTAGGCAAATCTGCTGCAAAGACCTTTTTAAAGTGTTGAAGAGCTAAGATGTCAGCTTGAGGACTAAGATGCGCCTG
>NW_006408620.1:5794687-5817115 GCF_000296735.1 Chrysochloris asiatica | reverse complement strand
CACTGGAGAAGGATATCATGTTTGGTAAGGTGGAGGGTCAGAGAAAAAGAGGAAGACCCCCAGTGAGATGGATTGGCCAAGTTGCAGCATCAATAGGCTGACACATGGCAACAATTGTGAGGTTGGCCCAGGATCGGGCAGTGTTTCATTCTGTTGTGCATCGGGTTTGCTTTGTATGAGTTGGTAGGGACTTGATGGCACCTAACACGTCCTAAACACTCTGTTGGCAAAAGTTCAGAATGGCAGCACTGGGCCCGGTCAGCTGACCATTTGCCTGGTCTGTTTCCATGCACTCTACATGTGTTCAATTTCTCCTAGCTGGCATTCTATTTACATCCCCATCCTTTCCTGTAAAGCTCAATGGTCTAGGATTATTATCAGTATGTTTCATTTGGTCCCTCATGTCTTTGTTGTACAGGGTATATGGGTAGGGTCTCTATCTTGACTTCTGGCCATGCTCAAACTATGGACACATGCCCTTCAATGTTCAATTCCAGCATATAGACCCCAAAGAGGGAGCTGGATGTGCCCTCCGCAGGCCCAGCCCTTAGGTGAGGTGTCAGAAATGACAGGGAGCTCACCTGAAGCATTCTGAAAGCAGCTGCTTTCCTTGGATCGGAGCAGGTATGGTTCTCTGGGAGGTGGATGTGCACCAGCCTAGACTCCCAACTTCACTGGGATTGTGGTACGAACAGGAAGGAGCCTGAAATCTTGAGCTGGGTTATAGCAAAATCTCAGCCTGAAATGAGACCAAGAGAGACATGGGGGTGCTGTGCAGGTATCCTCGGAAATGGAGCACATACTGCAGAAGCTGGGAACCTGGTACTCTGGGAGGCTATGTGTATGGATTGGGGGGTCAAGGGAAGGTCTAGTCTTTAAGGTACTTGCCCTTAAAGACTGACAAAGTAGGTGATGCTTGTTAGTCCTCAAAATGTCATCTTCTCCCTTGCTTCCTTTACAAATCAGTGCCAGGGATGATGCCCATCCGATGGTGTAGCTCCCCACCCCTTTTACAGGACCCCGGAGCACCCACTCCTCCACTCGTTCCTGTTATTAACTGCCATCAAGTCGGTTCCGACTCACAGCAACCCTGTATAGTGTTTCCACGGAGCGGCTAGTGGGTTTGAACTACTGGCCTTGCGGTTAACAGTCCAGTGCCAAGCTAGGCCTCATTTCTCTATGAGTAATAAATAGTCCATCATAGGACCAGGAGTCCTGGGGGCTCAGTGGCCAGGCACTTGGCTGCTAACTGAAAAAGTCGATGGTTAAAACCCATGAGCCGCTCCATTGGAGCGGCCTCCCCTGGCCTGTAGGGTTGGTCATTCTGAGTCAGGTGTGATTTGATGACAATGCTTTGGGATACTCTTGTCCTGAGTTGCAGATCCTGACTGTCCTTGTTACCCAGAGCTGCTGTAATAGAAATACCCAAAGTGCAGGCTTTCATGACCAGAATGAGATCTTCTCACAGTTAGGAGACTGAAACCCATGGCACGGGCTTCAAGACGCTCCTGTCATTACTCGGGGGAAGGTCCTTGTGTCTTTTGGCTTCTGTTTCTGAATTCCTCTGTAATCTTCCTTGGCATCTCTAAGAGGCTTCAAAAAGGTTGTGAAACAATTCCACTAATTCTATACCCGGCCCCCTTCAAGTTGTTATCACATGTCTTCTGTCTGGCTAAGGACTTGAAGATAGGGGCTTCCCAATGTGTGCCTGGGTCTCTCCTCTCCTCTTTCTATATCTCAGAATCAATAGTCCCACGTCCAAGGGGTAGAAGGGTTAGAGTTTACAGCACACGGCAAGGACTCAGCCCAGGTTCTTGTACCCTTGGGCTCTTCCTCACTAATCTGGACTCCAGTCATGTGGCATGATGCTGGAGTACCTGTCCTTCCTGGCATGACTGACACAAAGGAACTGGCTTTTCAGCAGGGATGGAAAGCAGAGGTCCTCCTGAGATCCAGCACCACCGTGAGCAGGCACCCATTAACCACGTACTCACGAGGCTGTTTGTACACATTCACGTCGTAGTTGGGCCCTGCTCTTCCACAGGGGCCACTGGAAATTGGAGCAGACACACTGACGACTACTATGGAGGGATGCAGATTGCAAGGTGGGATGAGACGGTCAAGGGGCATCGTCTGTTGCAGGGCCCAGTGTCTGCTCAGCTACACCATCCCATTTAATATCGTGGCATGGTGCTTTAAACCCCTCAGCCTCTTCTCAGAATCCCTATACAGGGTAGCTGGGCCTTGGAAGCAACTCAACTGCAAATTCTATGCCCTATGTGAAGGGAGTACCCACAGAGTCACAGGCCTCAGAGGTATGCTGTCTGCTTGCTTACTTGTCGCGCCTCCTCACACACACACACTCTGGCACACTCACCTTCAGGCTGGGGAAGGGGATGAGGGCTCTGCACGAAGGAATACAACACGGCCCGGCTGAGAGCCCCGAGAAGATGCTCTAAGAGATGTCCTCATCCAACATCTGGTGGACACAGTACTTGTCTACTGAGACCCCACACATGGCTGTCCAGGGTTACGATGTAGCTGGTATGGTCTAGGGAGAAGAAACCCAAAGGCAGGGTGGACATGACTATCATTTCCCCAGAAAACTGAGGCCCTGCCTGCTTTATCCGGTGTCTTCCTGGATAACCCAGTGGGACTTAGGACCTTCAAATTCACTCCAGACCTAAAGCTTCCCTTGTTTGGCTACAGAAAGTAGTGAAGTTCTGACACCGGCTACAGTGTGGCTGAAATTCTAGTCATGATAGAACGTGAAGGGAGCCAGAAAGAAACAGCCACCCAGTGTAATCTCATGTCCAGAACAGGTGCAGCTAACAGACACAGGGCTGGGGAGGGACAATGAGAATGTATGTTTGATAGTGTTGCGACACACACCTGTCAATATCTGATGTAAGAAAGCCCCTGAAATGTACATGCTTCAGGAGAGTGGATTGTTAGGAATGGAGGAACATGAACACCTGCCCCCCGGGAGCCCCATTTTAGGAGCCCCACTCCTTACTATGGTCAGGTCACCCCAAGGACTTGAGTCCTGCAGTAAGGGTTTGGCCTACACCAGCATGGACAGTCAGCATTGTTGTGAGCACATCTCGGAGAGGGCAGATGATTGGGCCAAGTCACAAAGCAGACAGCTGATGCCCAGACAGCCCTGTGGGCAATTCGTCCATTTGGTCCTTGGCATCCTTCAGTAGGCTCCTCGCCCCTCTGTGGGGCGACAGTCCCAGACTCTTACAGGGATACAGTCGGGGAAAGTACTAAGTGCTGTCAGGCTGGTTCCAACCCCGAGTAACAATGTGTAGGGTTTCCAAGCAGCCAAACTACCGACTGACTTTGCAGTCCAGGGCATTAGCCCACACCACCACACCAGGACTCCAAGGACTCTCTAGCTATTGGTATTAGAACAACTCAGCAGCCTCTAGAAAAAAAACTTAAATCCCTCTCTTCTTTCCTTCCATCCAAAGTGCATTCCTTGGGAAGCCTGGTAACCTCTGGGTCTCATGGGGTGTGACCAACAGACTCACTTTGCAGTGGAGCTGTCCAGCAGGTGGCACTAGAGCCAGAATTACTTGGCCAGCACGTTGGTCCAGCACAGCTCCTGGGAGCAGCTTTTCATCCCATGCTAGCCTGAGGAGACACGAATGAACTGGAATACTCACAGCCAGGAGGGTCCCCAAATGAAACCACCTTAGCAGTGACCATCTTAGGAAGGAAATCCCCTTTGCTCTGGAGTGAGCAGCCACTGGTCATCTGACACTCCCTGAATGTGCCCTGCAGTCCAGGCCTGACCCTTCAATGCCACTGCCTGCTTGTCATTGCCACAGGGTGCCTTCATGGAGCCTCAGACCAGCCAGCCAGCTTGTGTCGATGTTCAGAAAGGCACTCCCCTCTCCTCACAGCAGGTAGACTAACACTCAGACCACTTTGCATTACAAGAACTTGGACCCCATGTATGCCAGAGAACTGCACTCAACAGGGATTTTCATGGCTGACGTTTTACAAGCAGTTTGCCAGTACTGTCTCCTGAAGCGCCCCAGGGTGATGCAAACTGCCAACCTCCTGGGCAGTAGTCAAATGCTTGACCATTCATGCTACATAAGGACTGACAGAATAAAGCACACCCCCCCCTCAAAAAAAAAAAAAAAAAAAAACCTGTATCACCTTACATGACAAAAGGAATGTAGCAGATGGGATGATCCACAGGCCCCCCAGCACTCAAAAGGATTCTTATAAGAGAGGGGTCCGAGATGACAGATTCCTGGGCTGCCTTTGAAGATGAAGGGAGGGGCTGTGAGTTGGGAACCCGAGACCTCTAAACCTGGGCAAGGCCTGAAAACAGGATTACTTCTAGAGCCTCCAAGCAGTACCTGCCTTGTCAACACCTTTATTGTCACCTAGTAGGAACAAACCTGTTGTTTTTCATTGTAAGATGGTAGTAATATTTACATCAGCAACAGGAAGCCCACACCCCCACTAGTCAACTTGCCTTTGGCCAAACATCCCAGAGTCCTGGTGTGGTGGCGTGGGTTAATGCCCTGGATTGCAAAGTCGGTTTTGCTCCTTGGAAACCCTACACAGGGTTACTAAGGGTCGGAACCACCTCAACAGCATTTAGTAATGACAGAGTACTTTCCACCACTGTTTCTCTGTAAGAGTCTGGGACTGGTGCCCCATAGAGGGGCAAGGAGCCTGGTGAAGGATATACCAGGCCCTAAAGGACTAATTGCTGACAGGGCTCTGGGCATCAGGGGTCTGCTGTGTGACTTGGGCCACTCATCTGCCATCTGAAAGTGCTCACAACATTTCTCCACCTCCGTCCTATCTGAGAACAAATCCTGCAGGCTGGACCTGCCATCCCCTACTGTTAGCCCTGCAGGCCAGCCAGGATCACCTTGCTCTTGAATGCCTAGCCACTTCGCAACAAGGGGGCCAAAGGATCTTTGTAAATAACATCAGTCCCTGTCCTTTGTTCCTCTTCAGTCCAATGCCCATGGGAGCCAACCCTATTTAAAGTAATCCTCCTACTTAACACTGGGAAGCACACTTAAGCACTGGGCTGCTAACCCGAAGTTCGGTGGTTCGAGCCCCCCAACTGCTCCATAGGAGAAAGATGAGACTTTCTACTCCTCCAAAGCTGCCGGGGGAAACCTCATATACACGTTTTGCTAGGAGTTGGAAACGACTCTATGGCAACTCAACTTAAAACTAACCCTTCAACCCACTTGCATGACTTTACTACCCAACTGACAAACAGATTAGGAGTGGCATGCAGGCCAAACACAAGTCTGTTGTGGGCCAGCAAAGGAAGACTATATATTCTGGGTTTTTTGGCACAGCTGGGTCCAAAGTGCTTGGGGTTCCAAATGTGGTAACACCTCTGCCTCTCTCCTCACTCCTCACCCCATGGCTCATGTAAGGCCAAGTGGAGGCTCTTGTTGGCAGGAATAGTAGACATTCCAGGGCGTGACAGGCTGCCTGCACCATCTGTCGCCTCTTGGCTCCCTGGGGAGTGAACTGACTATGGAAACCAGCACTTCATCATCAGCCTCAGGCTGCCCATTCCTCCTCCCCTCTACAGTCTCCCATAGCTCCCCAGTGACCGTGGATTCAAGGGCCTCAAACCGTACCACCCAAATCAGCCTGCTGATCTACCTGCTCACTTTACCCAGCCCACCTCCCATCTCCCACCCAAACCATCCCTTGTCTCAGAAGGAGGAAGCCCATCAGAAGTGTGTTTAGTCCTACTGGATTCTCATCCCCTCTCCTTCATGTTCTTTTGAGTCCGTGTAAGCCCCTGTCCACTGCTCACTCACCTTTCTGATGACCTACAGCGGCCTGGAAGTAACTTCACTTTCTTATGCCCACCATCCATCCATGTTGCCCTCCAACACAGCTGCTCTGAGAATCCACACAAGCCAACCCACAACGTCCTACGGGGTCAGAGCTGGAGAAGCAGAGCAAGTCTGAGCAAGGACCAATACCCTTAACCCTGGTCTCTGTCCCCTGCCAGCCCAGTCTGGGAAGGAGCTTGCCAGGAGGCTGAAATGGCTGGGGGAGGACAGTAAACCCCCCCCCAATGTTTCCAGGGCCCCCTATCACCCGTACCACAGCGTACCACAGCGTCATTAGAAAATATACAATGAACTCGCTGTGTAACATTTAATAAGCAGTTTTCCTGGCTGTTTTAAAACTGGTGGAACCAAAAAAATGCCAAACTCCTTCCTATCTACTCAAAGTCAGAGGCCGCACAGGGCACAGAACTGGCCGATCGTGGCTCCAAGGCTGTAAATCTTTACAGAAGATATACTGTCATCTCTCAGAGAGCAACTAGTAGTTTTTAAACAGTTGACCTCTGGGCAAGCAGCCCAACACTTAACTCACTGTGCCACCAGGTCTCCTCATAGGAGGTAAGCTGGCATTGGTTCGTGCTATCACATTGGTTCTAACTTCGAGCAACCCTGTCTAGGGAAATCAGTGGTAAGTGAGTTAAAGTCCAACACAGGGTTGCTATGAGTCAGAACGACTTGACGGCACTTAACAGCAACATAGGGTTTCCGAGGAGCAGCTGGAGAGTTTGAACCACCAACCTTGCAATCCGGTGCTCATCCTGCAGGGCCATAGCAGGTAAGATAGATCCAATAGTTAGTCTCCATTTTACAGAGGAGACACGAAGTCATAGGTAAAATAACTAGCAAGAGTGGGGGCTAGGATTCCAATCCAGGAACTTCTTGGTTACAGGAAAGGGTGATTAAGGTGAGAGAGGGTAGCTGCTCCCTACCTGATGCCACCATGCAAGTCTGAGGATGGCCACTAGATGGCAGGACTGCCGGGACAGTGGAGAATGGCCACTAGATGGCAGGACTGCCGGGACAGTGGATACATCCGTGTAGTAAGTTCCTGCAGCTGGCTGGAACCTGACCTGCGGCACAGCTGGCAGTAAGCTCAGCAGGAGTGTGCCAGGGCCCAGGGTCAAAAGGCCTATCCCTGCAGCTTCCTGTTCACAGCCCTTCTGACACCTGGCAGTGGGGCTGAGTTTTAAAAAACTGCCAATCAGACACCAGTACCCTGCTGAAAGCCCAGTTTCCCACTCTTAAAAGGAAATACAGTCTCTCTGGCATGGCCTATGTGCATCAGGAGTCCTGGTGTGGGGCTGGAGGATAAGCACTGGATTGCAATGCTGGTTTGAACCACAAGGTCAGCAGTTCAAACCTATCAGCCGCTTCTCAAAAATCCTATACAGAATCAACTAGATGACCCTTAACATTATATAGACTATATACTCATATTCTATACATGTGACAAGGTATACTGTGAGCCCTGGGATAGCATGATAGGATAGGTTCAAGCCCGCCATCTTTACATTTAACAGTGGGCGTCAGAGCAGGGTATTTATTACTTCCTACCTGTGTGTGGTCGCTATGGGTCGGACCCGACTCGATGGCACTCAACAACAACCTGTGTGTGGAGTCCTGGTGTGGCACTGGGGGGCTTAATGCACCAGACTGTGAAGCCTTTTGAACTGCAAGGTTGGCAGTTCAAGCTCCCCAGGTGCTCCTTGGAAACCCTATCCATGGTAGCTATGTCAGAACCGACTTGATGGCACTTCACCCAACCTTTGTCTGCATTAATGTTCCTCATACCCCCCAACTGACCCCTCCCCAGACTTACCATCAAGGTCCCTTCTCTGGCTTTAATCCCCCACAGCATAGGTCATGTCCATCGTGTGATTGGAACATACATTGACTTTGCCCTGGAGTTAGCACACTGCCTGTTTTAGTAAAAGTTTCATTGGGGCCAAGTCCTGCCCATTCTTCAGCTGCTTTCATGCTAAGCATTGAGTAGCTGAGGGGGAAGGCAAGTGCTAGAAATCCCACCATCCAAGAGCTTCAGCCCACTTTACAGCAAAGTAAAACCAGATAAGAGCGGGAGATCCCATGACCCTTCAACCCAGGCTCAGGAAGCAGCAGGAAGATGATAAAGTGGGGTAAATCTGAGCTCCCTACCTCAGCAAACTGTGGTGTTGGTTCCAGGACAGGTGGAGCCCTTCAGTGGGCACAGCTCATGCCTGCATGAAGGCCTCAGAAGGTTGCCTAGGGTTTTTTAGAGCTGATGGGGAGAGAATGAGTGTGAATTGGTCCGCACCCAGCCAGCAGACAGGGACACAGAGTACTTCTCCCACAGAAGCAGCCAGGAAGCGGTCCAGCCTGTGCTGAATGCTGGCAGCCTAGGTGAATGCCTTAGTTCCAGGTAAGCTGTGCCCATATTGAAGTGGGGCCAGCGGTGTTGAGGGGCCTGAGGGACTAAGATCTCCCTCCGTATTCCTTCTGCACGAGCTAAGAGCCCTGAGTAGACTGGAAGGTTGGAAGTATTGGGAAGGAATATGCCTCATCCTCCACATGCAGACGTGGCTTGTCTATGAATTCCATTGGGGGAAGGGTGCCCCATTCACCTGCCAGCTGCCCCTGCTCTCAGGATGACTTGGTCTCCCCCAGCCCTTAGATACTGGTGGCCTCGGAACTGGGCACAAAGGTTGTGGGAGGAATAGTATGTCATACATGAGCTCAGGCCACTCCTTCTTTCAGTCTTGTTCAGGCTGGCCTAATGGACAAATTACCCTAAGAACACATCTATCGGAGGTGAGTTGTTTATCTTCCAAAAAGAAATGTGTACATCCCAATCCCTGTACTTGTGAAGGTGTCCAAGTTTGGAAATGTGAATGAGGTCCAACCAGAGTAGGTCCTGAACCGCATCTGAATCCAGGTATTTTATCTAAAGTCTAGATAAACACACAGGGGAGACGGAAGCCCTATGAGGGCCCACTACAAGCTATGGAACACCAAAGATTGCCAGAAGACGCCGGAAATAAGAAAAGCTGCAGAAATGGCTACAACAAGACCCTGCTTTGGACCTCCAGCCTGTGCAAATAAATCCCTGTTCTCGAAAGTTCCCCTTGGGGTCTTTCTATTACTGCAGTCTTAGATGTTTAAGGCCCTGAAATGTGTCAGTCAGCCTGTAAGAGATTGAACCCGGTCTCATCGGCAGAATCACCTGCCACATACCTGACTTCAGAGTTGAGTGAGCCCAGCCCTGACCAAAACCACCCAGCTGACCCCCATCAACCCAAATTTCAGGATAATTTGCTACACACAGCATTCTCAGGTGCCTTCCCCCAACTGTTCCCCAGACCCACTGTGCTATGGCCAGCTGTCCCATGCTTACATTCCATCTTATGGCTGGACACAAGAGCCAAGGCCAGCTCTCTCCCCTTCTCCTCCAGGTCTTTGCCCTCACCTCTTGAACCAGTGCAAGTGGGTGGCACCCTCTGAGATCTCTGGAAGAGGTATCCATTCAGGCAGGCTTCATGGGTATTAGCTGGCTCTAGGGGGTTATCTCCCAGCCCATACCATAGAGTGTTGATCATACATGCCCATTACCCCCACCATCGCCTGGACACATCACCTGCCAGCTCTAGGCCTCTGTAACCACAGTGGGGGAGATTGTAGGCCGTAAGTATGGGACTCTCTCCTTCTCTCTGCCCACCCAGAGTGACCAGCCTCGCACAGGGGTCACACGCTATCTCAATGTGCCAAGAAGCTGCACTTTGCTCTGTACCACCATGCACACATGTGGTAAACACATCCCTGGACAATTCCACTGGGCCACCCAGCCAGCCGTGCCTCCGGGCCGGAGTCTGCTCTGCATCTCCTGTGTATGGGGGGGGGGGGGGGGGAGGGTGTCAGCAGGTCGGATCTGTTCTATGCTAAAAGCACTTCACAAACAGAAACTGACAAGTCGAGAGTGAGCCCTCCTTTCTGGGTGCCTGTTTCCAGCAGGTCTCGGGGTCCTAGACTCCAGCGCTGGGCTGCAGTGAGGAAGCCCCTGAGACGCAGACCATCCCTGCCACATCCTACAACTTCTTGTCCCCTCACATTCAGGGCAAACCCCGAATTCCCATCACACTCAATGCAAACCCCAAATTCCATCAGGGTTCAAGCCTCCTTGTGTGGCCCCCATCTCCCTGACTCCTTCATTTAACACAAGTCCTACCAGCCTAGCTGTGACCCCAGGCACTGTGCATTTGCTGGTCCTTCCATTTGGGCCTCACTCAAACATCCCTCCTCAGAGAAGCCTCCCCAGCGACCCCCACTGAGTGAATGCTGCTGGTTTCCGGGCTCTTCTCCCTCTTGGAGCGACCACTCTGACAGCAGTTTATTCTTATGTTTCTCTGCCCATCTCCAAGGGCCAGAGTCTGGGTGATCGTATTTCCCAGTGGGTCTCCAGTGATGAGAATAATGCCCTGGATACTTGGGTGCTCAATTATTTATCGCTCCCTAAATGAGTGGGTGGGTGGGGACCTGCTTGGCAGCTGCCTGCAGCCCCCAAGACACTCACCTGCAGCCTGAGATCCCCAGCAGGCTTGGGGAAGAGGCCAGTGAGGTTCCACTTCCTGAGGTTCCAGGCCGGTGAGGGCCACTTCTAGGCTGTCCCATAGCATCATCTGCCTCACGATGTGGGTGCCCTGGGCTTGTTTGTACATGTCTCTAGGACCAACTCCCAGGCATGCTCCTGAGCTGGAAGATGGAGTTGGGGCGTCAGGGAACCCAGCCTGTGTGGCTACTGCTTAGGGTGGGCAAGAAGAGCTGCTTTTTGAAGGGGAAAACCAGCCAACCCCTGTGACAATTCTATGGTTTCCTGGGGCCTTATACACGTTCAAAAGACCCAAACAACTGTGTCGCTTAGTCAATTCCAACTTCTACAATCCCAGAGGACATTTGTGCACTGTTGCACCTGGGTTTGCTGCTTGCTCTACCTTGTTGTTAAGTGCTGTTGAGGCTGTTCCAACTCATAACGACGCTATATAGGGTTACCAAGGTGGGTTTGAAGCACCAATCTTGAAGTTAGCAGTCCAGTGCTTATTCTACAGTGCCACACTCTTTAGGGGTCTAAAAAGCTTACCAAATTCAATTCCCAGCTAATGCCCCTTGTGTCTAGCCCCCATCCTTCTGCCAGTGGGGGTTTGTGTGTTGCTAGAATGCTTAACAGGTTTCAGTGTGGTTTCCAAACTGAGAGACTAGGAAGAAAGGCCTGGTGGTCTGCTTGTGAAAACCCTGTCAACGGTTCAGTCTACAACCGATCATGGGGATGGCTCCAGACCAGGCAGCACTTTCATTTCGTTGTGTATGGGGTCACCATGAGTTGGGAGCCAGCTTGGTACAGCTCATAACAACAAAGCTAGGGACAGGCTGATGAGGTACAGAAGGGGAGACAGTATCGGTGGGGAGGGTACCGTAGTGTGACCCATAGAAGACTACACACCCCCGCCTCTCAGCTCCCCTTCCATAGTGTGTGGCTGTGGGCAAGTTTTCTAGCCTCTCTGAACTTTGTGTACAAAATGGGAGTGAAATTAACACCAGCCCGCTCTTCAAGACCATGTGAATGGTATGCCCTGCGCCAGACCCACAGGAAAGGCCAGTGGGGTCACCCATGGCTGATATTATCTATCAACCATTTAGGGAGAAGTTACTATGTGGCAGGCCCCAAGCTGAAAGCTGGGGTACAAAGATAAGAGCTGGTTCCTTCCCTAAACTGGCTTCCAGGCTGGTGGGAGTGAGTCACAGAGGCAAATGCTAAGACAACAGCGACCACAAGGGACACAGAACCATGGAGAAAGGGGCTGGTGGACAAGGCAAGGAAGCGCATTCCAGGCAGAGGAAACAGCCTGTGCAAAGGCTCAGAGGCAGAATTATCCCTCCCTGTGGGTACCATGGTTGAAGAATGGCTTGAGGGTACCACAGGGGACTGTTCAAGGGAAAGGGGTTATGGTGTAGTTGTTAAATACTGTTAAGTTGGTTCTGAATCACAGGGATCCAGTGTAAGGTTTTTAAGACTGTAAATCTTTGTGGGAGCAGAAAGCCTCATCTTTTTGCTGGGCATCAGCTGGTACTGGATTCAGAAACACTTGTGCTCATGAGGAACCTGTACAGAGACCAAGAGTCAGTCATTTGAACAGAGCAAGGGGATACTGAATAGTTTAAAATCAGGAAAGCTATTCACCAGGATTGTATTCTTTCACCATACTTATTCAATCTGCGTGCTGAGTAAATAATTTGAGAAGCTGGATTATATGAAGAAAAATGTGGCATCAGGATTGGAGGAAGACTCATTAAAAACCTTTGATATGCAGATGATACAACCATGCTTGCTGTAAACAAAGAGGATTTAAAATACTGATGAAGACCAAAGACCACAGCCTTCGGTAAGGGCTGCACCTCAATGTAAAGAAAACAAAATTCCTCACCACTGGACCAGCAGTCAAGAAATCAAATGACATATTGCATTAGGTAAATTGGCTATACAAGACCTCTTTAAAGTTCTGAAGAGTAACGATGTCAATTTGAGGACTAAGGTGCCCTTGGTCCAAGCCAGAGTATTTTCAATAGCCTCATATGTGTGTATCATCTGAATATCGCAGGTTGTTAATGAGTCTTCCTCCAATCCTGATGCCATGTTTTTCTTCATAGAACCCAGCTTCTCATATTATTTGCTCAGCATACAGGTTGAATAAGTATGGTGAAAGAATACAACCCTGTCTTAACACCTTTCCCAATTTTAAAACATTCAGTGTTCCCATGCTCTGTTCGAACAACTGCTTCTTGGTCCAGGCACAGATTCCTCAGAAGTACAATTACGTGTTCTGGAATACTCATACTTCTCAATGTTGTCCATAACTCGTGGACAAGCAGTCAAGAGATCAGACGACGTATTGCATTGGGCAAATCTGCACAGGAACTTTTTAAAGTGTTGAAGAGCAGAGATGTCAGCTGGAGGACTAAGGTGCACCTGACCCAAGCCATGGTATTTTCAATAACCTCATATGGATGCAAAAGCTGGACAGTGAATAAGGAAGAATTGATGCCTTTGAGTTATGGTGTTGGAGGAGAATACTTAAAGTGCCATGGGCTGCCAAAAGAACCAATAGATCTGTTTTGGAAAAAGTACAGCCAGAGGGCTCCTTGGAGGCCATGATGGCTCAGCTTCATCTCTCATACTTTGGACATATTGTCAGGAGGGAACAGTTGCTGGAGAAGGATGTCAAGCTGGGTAAGATGGAGGGTCAGAGAAAAAGAGGAAGACCCCCAACGAGATGTATCAGCAAGGTGGCATCAATAATGGCATCAAGTGTGGCAGCGGTAGTTAAGTTGGCCCAGGATCAGACATTGTTTCGTTCTACTGTGCATGGGGTTGCTATGAGTCGGTTCTGACTCGATGGCACCTGACAACAACAACAATAACATATGCGTGTGCAAATTGAACAGTGAATATAGAAGGCCATAGAAGAATCAATGCATTTGCGTTATGGTGTTGGAGAAAACAATGAAAGTACCATGGCCTACCAAAAGAACAAGCATGTGTTGAGAGGAGTACAGCCGTAGTGCTCCTTAGAAGCCAGAATGGCCAGACTTCGTCCAATTATCAGGCAGGACCAGTAGCTGGGGAAGAACATTATGCTTGATAAAGTAGAGGGTCAGCGAAAAGAGGGAGGTGCCCAATGAGCTGGACTGGCACAGTGGCAGCAGCAATGGGCTGAAGCACATCAGGGACTGGGCAGTGTTTCTGTTGTGCACAGGGTCGCTTTGAGTCAGTACCGATTTGACAGCACCTAACAAAAACAGCAAAGAACCTTGCCTGCAGACGATCACTCCCAAGAACCAGTCTCCAGCAAAGTTCTTTTCTCCAAGGACTGCCCGACTGTCGTGGCCCTGGATGTTCCCCACACACTTGGGGAAAGGTTTGTTCCAGCTGGGTGATGATGGTGAGACCAGCCTTAGCAGCATGAAGATGAGAACTGATGTGAAACCAAAGGTCCTCCACTCTCAAGACAATGATCTCTCAGCTTAACCTGGGTCAGAAGAGAGAGAGAAATTTCTGCATCGGGTATCCTACCGAATGAACATTCAGGTGAACAATGATAAACTAGGGTAGCTGTGGACAGCAGGGGGCAGTCTAGCACAGAGAATAAAGTACACATGGCGGTATCAGACTAGAACTCCAGTTCTAAAGCTACCACAGAAGGGGTGAATGACCTTTGACTAGCTACTGAGCTATCTGTTTCTCCACTTTCTAAACCCCTCCATCCCCCCAAATAATAAAGAATGGAGATAACAAAACCTATATTATTAATGTGCAGCTCTGAGAACTCTGTGAAATGTTATGTTCTAGGCTGGCTGAGGAATAGAATAACCTGTGGGAACTTACTAAAAATATTCTGGGCTGCCACCTAAGACTTGTAGAAACAGACCCTCTGGGGAGCAGATCCAAGATCTGGTCGTTTTTAAGCTCTCGTATTGAAGACACAGCAGTATCTATGTGGTATCCGTGTCAGTAAACACTCAGCCACATCTAAATGTCAGTAAACTACCTGACAAACCCAAATTGAGGACTTCTGTAAAGGAAATGCATAGAAAGATGGTTAATCACTCAACCATTAGCAAAACGGTTGACAGTTTGAACCCACTTAGAAGTGCCTTGGAATCTGCTTCCTGGCAATCTGCTTCCCAAAGTCCATCATCCTTGAGAACCCCAAGGAGCAGTTCCACTCTGCACACCAGTAACTGTGGTATTCTTAACCAAATCCACTGCAATCAAGTGGATTCTGACTCAGCGACCCGACAGAGGGTTTCTGAAACTGTTATTCTTTACAGGACAGATACCCTCATCTTTCTCCCACAGAGCAGCTTGAGGATTTGAACCACCCACTTTGCACTTAAGGAGCTCTGGTAACGTAGTGATTACGAATCGGGCTGCTAAACGCAAGGTCGGCAGTTTGAAACTATCAGCTGTTACGTGGGAGAAAGATGAGGCTTTCTGCTCACGTCAAGATTTATAGACTCAAAAACCCTGTACAGGGTTACTATGAGTCGGAACCTACCCCATGGTACTTAACAACAACAACTTTGCAGTTAGCAGTCCAATGCTTATTCCACAGTGCCACCAAGGCTCCTTAAGAATGATAGTGTTGCTGTAAAGTGCCATCAAGTCAGTGCCAACTCATAGCGACCCTGTATAGCATTCCAGTGTTTATCCTATAACACCACACCAGGACTCCAATCATACGGATGCTGAGAAGTTTAGGAAACGTACAAACCATGAGTTAGTTACTTCTACTCTGTCTTAGAGAGTTGCTATGAGTCAGAATCATCTTGACAAGGATTTAGTTTGTTTCTTTAATTTCTATTTTGACATCTGTAACTTACTCTAAAATGCATCGAAACAGTAAAATGGATGGGAAGGTATGTGATAAAGCCAAGTAGAAAATCACAAATGGCTTTTATTTGTAATATATTTAGTATCTCATTCAATAAATATAAATTCAAAAATAATTTTTAGATTTTGTATATTCTATAATAGAAAGGTTCAATAATAAAATGGTGGTGGTGGGGGGAATAAAGGAGGGATGGGAAGAGACCATTGTAGATCAGGGGCAGGGGCTGAGAAACTACAGCCTTCAGGTCAAATCTGGCCCACAGCTTGGCTTTGTGAATGAAGCTTTATTGAAACACAGGCACACCCGTTTTATCTACATATACTGCTTATAACTGACGGCTTTTGTGGTACAACAGTACAGTTGACCAGATGGGCTAGAAAACCAAGAAGATTTACTACTGGACCCTTTACAAACTGCCATAGCTCTATTCTAGATTAAGTAAACTGAAGAGAAACACAAGGGGAGGAGGCTCTTTATTAGGACATCTGGGAGATTTTAGGATGGACTGTCTATTAGAAAATGGTGTTCTAGTACGGAATTTCCTGAATTTTATAGCGATTCTGTTTATGTAAGGAAACAGCCTTGTGCTAGGGAATTTATAAGTAAAGAGGTGGATGTCTCCACACATCTCTGTATCAATTCTCACTGATACAAAAGAAGAACATGATGGGGCTTCAGAAAGTTTGTACAAAAATCCCAGTATCTTTCTGTTCCATTTTCCCACCAACTTTCTCAAGTGTGTGTCTTATACACAAATGTATGTGCACCACTACACAACCAGTTGCCTTTACTCCAACTCCTGGTGACCCAGTGTGTGTCCGAGTAAGCCATGGTCTATACAATTTTCACTGGATGCATTTTTCAAAAGTACATTGCCAGGTTTTTTTCCTGGGCACCTCTGAACTCACAGTGACCCTAACAAGACAAAGTAAAACTGCCCTATAGGACTTTAAAGGCTGTGAATCTTTAACCGAGTCCTGATATAGCACATTAGGGTAAGCAGTGGACTAGCTTAATCTGCAAGGTCAGCAGTTCAAACCCACGAGCTGCTCCTCGGAAACCCTATAGAGGGTCGCAATGAAATAGAACCAACTTGACTCGACTCCATTTAACAACAACAACAAATCTTTTAAGTTTCAAGTCTTGAAGACTGCCTCATCTCTCTTCTACAGAGCAGCTGGCAGGTTAGAACCATTGACCTTTTGATTAACATCAAGCACTTAAGCACTGCATCACCAGGGCTTCTTTACATCCCCAGGGAGTCCATGTCAAACACAGGTTAAGTAAGGAGAGAACCAAAGTGGCGACATGGTAACAGCTGGTGAGTGTCCACTGTTCTACAACAACTTTCCTACAGGCTTGAACTCTTCCCAGCAAACACTGGGGGAGACCCACGAAGCTCCCCGAGGCTGGGCCATGGCAACCAGGTCTGGGGAGCACCAGAAGCATGTGGGGACAGTCGACGCTCTGCAGACCTGGGCCAGGTGAGGGAGGACATCCAATGAAGCTTGTGGGATGCTAAAGTGAGCTGAATGTACACTCTGTCACACAATGCCTTTTACTGAGCACCTACTAAAGCCAGCTGAATGTACACTCTGCCACACAATGCCTTTTACTGAGCACCTACTAAAGCCAGCTGAATGTACACTCTGTCACACAATGCCTTTTACTGAGCACCTACTAAAGCCAGCTGAATGTACACTCTGTCACACAATGCCTTTTACTGAGCACCCACTGTGCTCTGGGTCTTGGGCCAGGTGTTGAGCATGCTTTCAGGAGCTCCAGATTTGGGGAATCACAGCAACAACACAGGGAGAAAAGGAACCCTGGGCTGGGCCCAACAGGCCCTCCTGCCCAGCCTGGAACCCCCAACGCCTCAAACTGAATACAGGAGGGTCTACCTCTGGAGGAATTCAAGAGGCTAGTTGGGAACAGTCTTAAGGACAGGGGCGAGGTGGCCACACAGGGCAAATGGGAGTGAACTGGATCAGCTCAAAGAACTAAGCTACACGTCACCTCTTCAAGAGCTGGGAAGGCAGTGCCAGGCGCCTGGCACTGAACGGGTGGTCCTCCCCAGCGCCTGAGGGCTCCTGGTCCAGATGGGGGCTGTGGGGACTCACACAGGAATGTAAACTTGGGCATGTTTGGGAAAATTGGAGCTAGGGGTTTCTGAAAGCAGCCCACTGGGGCCTGTAACAGGCCAGAACAGATGTGGACGTGTTAACATGGCCTCACAGGCCGAGTCTGCTGTGCCCCCACCCACAGTGGACAGAGCATCTGGAATCCGTTAGGAGCTCAGGGGCACCAGGGCACCATGATCTTGGCGATCCAGGGCCAAGAGATGTAGCTCTTTGTTGGCAGGAGGGAAAGAGAAGACCTGAGACTTGGCACCAGGTACCATCAAGGTTCTAGAGGAGTGAGGGAGGGCAGAGTCAGATCAGGACCCTACGAGAGCTAGCTAGCAGCCCAGCTAAGCCATTTGTGCACCCAGGACCTGAGGGACCCATGGTGCAGTGGTTTGGGCTGGACTATGGAGCAGGTGGCTTAGGTTTGAATCCCAGTTCAGCCTGTGCTCAGGCACAATGGACACATTTCTTGGTTGCTTGTGTCCTGGGCTTGGTTTGCCCATTTGTTGTTGTTACTTGCTGGCGAGTTGATTCTGACTCAAAGGGTTTTAATTTGAAAGAGTTAGAATTTCTCCAGAGGGTTTTCTTGGCTATGATCATTAACAGAGCAGACCTTTTCTTCTGTGGTACTGTTGGATGGATTTGAACCGCTAACCCTTAGGTTGAGTACGATCCATTTGTGTCACCTAGGCACCTTTCCTTGGCTTAGTTGTTAGGCGCTCTCTAGTCGGTTCCGACTCACAGTGGCCCAATGCACAGCAGAATGAAACGCTATCTGACCTTGAGCCATCCTCACAATTGTTGTATATGACCCCACTGTTGCTGCCACTGTGTCAAACCATCTCATTGGAGGTCTTCCTCTTTTCTGGCCGACCCTCTTCTTTATCAACCATGACTGGTCCTTCTGAGAACATACTCCAAATAGTTGAGATGAAGTCTCCCCATTCTCATTTCTAACGAGCATTCTGGCTTTACTTTGTGTATGTCAAAGGCGGCAGTTGGTCTTCCTTGTTCATTTCTAGCCTTCACCTGCTTATGAGACGATTGAAAATACCATGGCTTGGATCAGATGCACCTTAGTCCTTCAAATGACATCTTTGCTTTTTAACAGGTGAATAAAGTCTTTTGCAGATTTGTCCAATGCAATACATCATTTGATGTCTTAACTGCTGCTTCCATGGGAGTTCATTGTGGATCCAAGTGAAGTTAAGTTTCTTGGTCACTTCAATCTCTTCTCCGTTCATCATCATGCTGCTTACTGGTCCAGTTGTGAGGATTTCTGTTTGCTTTATGTTGAAGTGTAATCCCTATTTTTTATCTTAATCTGTAACTGTTTCAAATCCTCTTCATTTTCAGCAAGTAAGATTATATCATCTGTAAATTGCAGGCTACTAGTAAGCCTTCCTCCAACCCCAATGCACATTTTTCTCCATACAATCCAGTTTCTCAGATTATGTGCTCAGTATACAGACTGAATAAATATGATAAAAAGACACAAACCTGGGCCACACCTCTCCTGTACTGGGCTGCCTGTCAACTGTGTACCCATTAATTAGGTCTGGTGAGGGGGCACCTAAGTGGGGAATGGAGAGTGGGGTTTAAACCTGGGCTCCCTCCCTGTATCCTCTCTATACAATGCCCCCTCCCTTGCCCCTCCTAGCTTTGGGGAGTGCCCGCTCCGCACTGTGGTTAGTCCCAAGGCACTGCCCCATCCTGATGGATCCTCAACTTGAGAGCTACAGGTAGCTTAGAGTTCATAATTCTGTGTTGTTGGGACCATCCTTCACTGTAGAATGTTTAGCAGCATCCCTGACTTCAACTTGCTAGGTACGAGTAGCAACTTCTGTTTCCAATTGTGACACCAAAGTTGTCTCTGTTGTTGTTGTTATGTGCCGTTGAGTCGGTTCCGACTCATAGCGACCCTGTACAGGGTTTCCGAGGCTGTAAATCTTTACGGGAGCAGAACGCCTCATCTTTCTCCCACAGAGCAGCTGGTAGTTTCGAACTGCTGACCTTGTGGTTCGCAGCCCAATTCGTAACCACTACCCTACCAGAGCTACCAGTTGTCTCTAGATACTGTCAAATGTCCTGGGTGCAAATATAACCACAGGTGCGTCCCACTAGCTACACCTTCCAACAAAGGGCCAGGTCTGAGTGCTCCTGTGAGTCCCATGGGAGCTACCCAACAGCCCAACTAAGTTAGATCACTGAGCACTGCTCCGGACTCAGTGCCTGCTGCACTTACTAATGGACATTCGAGGCCTGGAATTATTCAGTGTGCAGGATGTCTTCCTGATGTCCTGTCCCCAGAGGTCAAGTTCAGTTAGCTGTGTGACCTTGGGCAAGTCACACTCTCTCCCTTTCCACATCTGGGCAGTGGGGGTGAGGTCGGGGGTGGGGAGGAGCCAGGAGGTGCTGTGTGACTGATGTCAGCTCATAGTAGGAATGCACTGAGGACCATGCCGCCTATCTGATCCAGGTGCCCATTCACTCCACAGGACGTCCCGGGAAGACAGACCAAGGGGAAGGTTGAAGCAGCCACGTGGGGTTCTGATGGGGCTCAAGGTGGCTCTGTGTTCAAACCCTAGCCTCATCATTTGCCAACTGTGGGACCTTAGAAAGGGGCTCAACCTCTCTGGGCCTTACGTCCTCATCTGCAGAATGGGATGGTGCTAATTAACATCTGTATACACATTCATTCAACATGTATTTAACTGAACACCTACTATGTGCCACTTAGCAATGCAAACAAAACTCATCCCAGCCCCCATGCTGTATAAGCTCTGCAGAGTGGAGGGTGTTGGATGGACGATGAGAAATAAACACATTTAAGAAGTTGGAGCTTGGGTAGTACAAGTAACTTATGTTCAGCTGCCAACCTAAAGACTGGCGGTTCAAACTCACCCTGCCGTGTCACTGAAGAAATATCAGGCAGTCTCCTTCTGTAATCATTACAGCCAAGGAAACCCTGTGGAGCACAGTTCTATCCCGTAACTCAGGGAATCGTCATGCGTTGAAATCAACTCCACATAACAGGTGTTTGTTTGATGAGTAAGTTACGGGTTTCTGAGAAAAACAGAAGGAAGAGGAGAGTTAGAGGGAAGGCAGGAAAGACCTGGAGGAACTGAGGGATAAAGCCAAGCAGGAGACTGGGAGGTTAGTATTCTAGGCAGAGGGAAGAGGCTGTGCAAAGGCCCCGAGGTAGTAGCCAGGCTTATGCATGTGAATAGCAGTGATCCGGGGGACTAAGTGGGATTGGGGTTAGGAGATGCAGCCAGAGAGGTGAGGGCAGGGATGATGAGAGCCTCAGACCCCTCAGTAAAGATTCAGCTTTTACTCCGTGTGAGTGAAACACTGCGCAAGTACAACATGCTCCTCTGTGTATGCAGTAGGCAATCAAGTCTGTGCTGGCTCGCCTTACTGCTGTTACTGTCCCAGCCCTTTGAACCAGAAGATAGTCCCTTATAGGAAAAGCTGTCTTGGTTAGTCCAGGAGCCCAGAGCCACAGGGGTTCCGTACTTGCCTGATTCCAGGGCCCACCAGACCCCAGACTTGTGCTGGTGACCTTAGCACGCACCTGCAGCTTGGCAGAGCTGGGCCTCATTCGGGGATGACCTCCGTCCTGTGCTACCTCCAGCTGAAGAGCTCCAGGTGCCCTCTGTTGTAACTGCAGCCCATGGAGTACTTGAGTGATGTGGGTCCTATAGAGTTGTTGTGAATGTTCCCAAAGACCTGGAATGGCAGCACAGAGATGCTGGCCACCCTGTGTGGGGGAAAGCCAGCCTCGGCCAAGCTCACACACCTCCACCTTGCTGGGGTGAGGGGTTATGGCCCCCTTGGAGGGGCAGGTTTTAGAGACCATGGGCATGACCTTTGGGCTAACTACACAGCACTGTTTTGCAGAGTGGGACGTGCAAGCCGAGGGACAAGCTGAACTGCTCACACCACAAAAGAAAAGGAAGGAGCTCTGGTAACACAACGGTTATGTGTTCGGCCCCTCACTGAAATGTCACCAGTTTGATTCCACCCAGCAGGTCCTCAGGAGACAAGACCTGGCAATCTGCTCCCTCAAAGAGGTCAGCCTAGGAAATCCTATGGGGCAGTTACATTCTATCCTATAGGGTATCTATGACCTGAAATTGACATGATGACATACAACAGAAAGTAAACATTGGGAAACCGATCAGAAAGTCGAGTAGATAGGGAAAAATGCTTGAGATGGGAAAGAAGAGATTTTCTGTGTAGATGAAAATGTTCTGAGAGGTGGGAAACAGACAATGGCCAATAGCCCAGGGGCTAAATCTGGCCCTTCACCTGTTTTTGTAAATAAAGTTTTATTGGAACATAGCCATGTTCATTTGTGTACATATCGTCTACAGTTGCTTTCCTGATACAACAGCATAGTTGAGTACTTGAAACAGAGACCATATGGCCCACATGGCTGAAAATGTTTACTATCTGGTCCTTTACAAAACAAGTTTGCAATCCCTGGTGTAAAATGTGACTCCCACCCTGAACCCTCAAAACATATGTCGAGTGAAATAAACCAGATACAAAAGAACAGTACAGTATTGTTCCACTTACATGAACTATTGGCAATGGGTAAATGCATAGATATCCAAGTTATAAGTGAATTCCAGGGCCTGGAACAGAGGGGGGTGGGGAGTTACTACTGAAGAAGTACTCAGTGTGGGGTGATGAGAGTTTGGGGGACTTTGGTGTGGCGCTGTAGGATAAGCACTGGACTGCAAACCAGAAGGTCAGCAGTTCAAACCCATCAGGTGTTCCTTGGAAAACGGATACAGGGTTGCTGTCAGAACCAACCACACAGCACACCACACCTCTACTACCATGCCTGCCATGGAGGTGAATGCTGAATGGTACACCTGAAAATGGTTGTCTTTTTTTTCCCACATTAAAAAATATTTTTTGGATCAAGGACCTAAATGTGAGTCCCAGAATTATGAAGATCATCAATGAAAAAATTGGGACAAATGTGAAGGCACTAATGATGGGAATACATGG
>NW_006408620.1:5781912-5792072 GCF_000296735.1 Chrysochloris asiatica | reverse complement strand
GATGATATATGGAGGGGATAATAATCAATGTAATGAAACAAGCTATATGAATGGTTGAATGTGAAGCTGATGATGTGCCCTGTAAACTTTCACTCAATGCAAAATAAAAACATTTAATTAAAAAAAATATATATATATTTTTTAAAGTTTTTGAATGAATGGAAGGTAGAATGACCACACTGATTTCCATCATCACTCCAACTTACCAAGGCCATCCTGCAGACCCATGGTGTCTTTAAACGCCGTCAAGTCGGTTTTGAGCCAAAGCGATGCTGCAGAAGGTTTATGAGAGGCTGGAGAGTTTTAACTGCTGACTTTGCGGTTCAAACTGACATTACAGCGCTGTACCAGGACTCATAGTCCAGAAAAATATGCTCTGGTTGCTGGCTGTAGGTGACCTCCTCAGACACCTGTAGGGGATGACCGTGGGACTCGGGCCATTGGTCATTCTTATAGCTTCCCAACCCCAAGGACCCCACCAACAAGCCACACACCTGTCTGCCGGCCACTCTGATCTGCACGGTGGCCCCGTAATGGCCTGCATGCTCAGGAGCCAGGCTAGGGCAGGCTGTGTATCAGCCGCATGTTGAATCCCTGTGCACAGGCCTATCCCAATGAGACGTAAAAGACTCACAGGCCTGCGAGGTGACCCAAGAAGAGAGAAGACCAACCCCAGAAATGAAATCATGGCTCCCGTCATTTTCTCTGTGGGCCAGCGCACCATGGAAACACAGCTGGACAGACTGCCACCAGTGATGCGGTGTTTGGGGTGTGTGATGGGAAGGTGCAAAAGTCAAGCAGGAGTTCTCCTGGGGGCAGAACCTCAGAGGGAAAGGCTTCACTGAGGTACAGGGCAAGGCCCTCAGAATGTTGAGGGGAATGTACTTCATGGCCAGAGACAAACATCACATAAGGACTCTCACACCTGCAGAAGGACAGATGCTGATGTCTGGCTGAGATACTTCTCACATGAGCAACTCTGTTACAACAGGGACTGAAAGAAATATTTTAGGGGGCAGCGATCAAATTAAGCATGTCACAGTCCAAGTCAGAAGGGCACCTCAATACCTCGGCAGCCCCATCCAAGGCTCACAGGGAGAACTGGAACTCTGTGCCTACTGGGACCCCCTATAATGTCACCCTGACCCTCCATACCTTCCTGCCCTGAGCCTGGCTGAGCTTCCCCAAACCAACACCAATAACAATACATACTGAGCAACGTACGGAGTCCGGTCTCTAGCTCTCAGCTTTACAAGTCTGGACTCTTTTCATCTGACCTGGCGCTCCATCCAACTGGCAGTTGTTGTTGTTGTTAGGTGCCATACAGTCGGTACCGACTCATAGTGACCTTATGTACAGCAGAACGAAACACTGCCCGATCCTGGGCCAACCTCACTATTGTTGCCACGCTTGAGTCCATCAGTGCTGCCACTTGGCCAATCCATCTCATTGGGGGTCTTCCTCTTTTTCTCTGACCCTCCACCTTACCAAACATGATATCCTTTTCCAGCGATTGGTCCCTCCTGACAATATGTCTGAAGTATGAGAGACTAAGTTTGGCCATCTTGGCCTCCAAGGAGCACTCTGGCTGCACTTCTTCCAAAATGGATCTGTTGGTTCTTTTTGCATCCCATGGCACTTTCAATATTCTCCTCCAACACCATAACTCAAAAGCATCCATTCTTCTACGATCTTCCTTGTTCACTGTCCAGCTTTCGCATCCATATGAGTTTATTGAAAATACCATGGCTTGGGTCAGGTGCACCTTAGTCCTCAAGCTGACATAATGTTGCTTATTGGTCCAGTGGTGAGGATTTTTGTTTTCTTTACATTGAGATGCAATCCGTACTGAAGGCTGTGCTCTTTGATCTTCATCAGTAAATGTTTTAAGTCCTCTTCACTTTCAGCAAGCAAGGTTGTATCATCTGCATATCGCAGGTTGTTAATGAGTCTTCCTCCAATCCTGATGCCACATTTGTCTTCATATAACCCAGCTTCTCAACATACAGGTTGAATAAGTATGGTGAAAGAATACAACCTTGTCACACACCTTTTTTAATTTTAAAACAGTGTTCCCATGTTCTGTTTGAACAACTGCCTCTTGGTCCAGGTCAGATTCCTCATGAGTACAAGCAAGTGTTCCGGAATACCTGTTCATAGTCACAATTTCATTGAATTCTATAAAGTGCTTGGTCCTAGCTCATAATGAATGATCAATTCATATTATTATGGTAAAGAACAGAGACAGGCCTGAGAAGCCTGTTATTAAAACTCCATAGAGAATTGGGATACTGACATGGTTCCCATCATCACACAGTATGGGTTTTATACATAAGAAATACTTGTCTTGAGCAACAATACTGGAAAGAAATGAGCCACCTTTCGTGGTACACATGCACACAGTTGCTTGACTCTGGTTGGTTTCTCTCTTTGCAGTGGCTACAGGGAAGCTCAGTCAAATCTGCTCAGCTCTAGAAAATGTAGAGAATCTTATGGCAGGTATTGAGTTCGCTCATATTACATTAAGTATTTCCCCATTTTTTTTCTTTTCTTTTGCCCCAATTCCCTCATGCTTTATTTTAAATCTGGAACAAGAATTGGCAAACTAAAGCCTATGGGTCAAATTTAGCTAACCATCTTCTGTTTTGGTAAATAAAGTATTATTAGAACATGGTCACATCCATCCACTTATGTATTGTTGATGGCTGCTTTTGTGCTGAGCATCAGAGTTGGGTAGTAATGACAGGCTGATGGCCCACTGACAGGAAAATATTTACCATTTGGCCCTTGACTATGCCTGCAAACCTTTGAGCTCAAATCCTTTTTAGCTTGGGAATCGGACTGGCAGTTGGACAGACACATAGACAGTTGCAGATCAATGATCTAAGACCTTCGTGAATTCACACCAAAGCTGGGGGAAAAAACACGTCGACAGCAGGTGAAAGAGGGAAGAAACATAATGTGGATGCAAGCTGAGCCAGAGAGCACAGTGCTGGAGCTAGCTGCAGTGACGCCAGTGGCAGGGTGGGGAGTGTTTATGCTGGCTAGGCGTTGCCTTGGAGTTCAGTACCTACTCATCGCAATAAGGTTTCTAAGACTAGATCTTTACCAGAGCAGACAGTCTCATCTTTCTTCCTTGGGTGGTGAACTTGAACCACAAGCTCTACAACTCACAGCTAACACCTAGAAAACAAATCACAAATCACAGAAGGTCAGAGGGGCTTGTCTAAGGTGACAGGAGCAGTAAGTGGCAGAGATTTAAACCCAGTTGCTCCCTCTTCACCTCCATTACTGCTGCTATATTATGTGCCAATGAGTCAATTCTGACTCACATTGACCCTCTGTGCAAAGAAGAACCATTCCACAGGCTAGGCAGAAGGATTAGCATTAGATTGCTAAGCACAAGGTCAGCAGTTCAAGCCCACCAGCTGCTTTGCACAAGAAAGATGAGGCTTTCTGCCCCCGTAGAGACTGACAGTCTAAGAAACCCTATCTATACAGGGTCAAAAAGAGTTAGAATTGACTTGATGGCAGTTGTTATTAGGTGCCATCGAGTTGGTACCGATCCATAGCGACCCTATGCACACCAGAACAAAACACTGCCCAATCCTGGGCCAACCTCACTACTGTTGCCACGCTTGAGTCCATTGATGCTGCCACTTGGTCAATTCATCTCATTAGGGGTCTTCGTCTTTTTCTCTGACCCTCCACCTTACCAAACATAATATCCTTCTTCAGCGACTGGTCCCTCCTGACAGTATGTCCGAAGTATGAGAGATAAAATGTGGCCATCTTGGCCTCCAGGGAGCACTCTGGCTGCACTTCTTCCAAAACGGATCTATTGGTTCTTTTGGCAGTCCATGGCACTTTCAATATCCTCCTCCAACACCGTAACTCAAAAGTATCAATTCTTCTACGGTCTTCCTTATTCACTGTCCATCTTTCACAGGCATATGAGGTGACTGAAAATACCATGGCTTGGGTCAGGTGCACCTTAGTCCTCAAGCTGACATCTTTGCTCTTCAACACTTTAAAAACGTCTTGTGCAGCAAAGTTTCCTAATGCAATACATTGTTTGATTTCTTGACTGCTGCTTCCATGAGTATTGATTGTTGATCCAAGAAGAATAAAGTTCTTGACAACTTCAATCTCTTCTCCATTGATAAGAATGTTGTTTATTGGTCCAGTGGTGAGGATTTTTGTTTTCCTTACACTGAGATGTAATCCATACTGAAGGCTGTGCTCTTTGATCTTCATTGGTAAATATTTAGGAAAGCGGTCATTTAAATAGTTATTCATTTTGTTGTTGTTAAGAAGACACCCAGGAGAATGTACACCAGTTTCCACTCTGATGCTATTCGAGTGGTGTCCCCATTATTCCTCCTTCTCTGGGGTGTTCCTCTTCCCTTAATGTACACTGACTGCCACCGAAGCTTCTTAGCTGACCTTTAGAGTGGCCGTGTCAAGGTAAATCATATAGACAGGCCTGTCATCTTTATGGGAACAGATTCTTTGATCTTTTTCCTGCAGAGCTGCTGGTTGGTTTCAGTTAGCACCCAAGTGCTTAACCATTTGTGCCACCAGGACTCTTGACCACCATCGTACCCTGGGTATACTATGTCATTGCCATAGAGTTGGTTCCAACTCATAGCAACCCTGTATAGAGTTTCCAAGGAGTTGGTGGATTTAAACCATCAACCTTGTGGTCAGCAGTCCAATGCTTATCCTATAGTGCCATAACCATATATATAAGGAACACAATGGCTCGGTAGGACAAACACCGGACTGCGAAACACAAGATTAGTGGTTCAAACTCACTAACTGCTCGACGAGATAAAGATGAGGCTTTCTGCTCCTGCCAAGATTCACAGCCTTGAAAATCCTGCAAAGGGTCAGATTGACTGACTTGACCACACTTAACAACAACATTGTACATATGTGGTAACAGAGTCCGTGGTGAAAGTCTGGAAAGAAATTAACCATGTTCTCCAGACTGTCTCCAGTGCTTTCTGTTTTATTGTTATATTCCATCAGTTCATCTATTATGAATATATTCACCATCTGGCCCTTTATGAAACCTGCCAACCCCTGAGCTCGAATACACATTATCTGCCTCAAATCCATTTTAGACTGGGGTCAGGACAGGCAGTTGGACAGATGCACAGACAGCTGCAGATGGTGCATCAATCTGAAAAGAAAAATAAATGATAAAAGCAGAGAAGGGAATGCTTCTCCCGCCCACTCTACTCTCTCGATGCCTTAGACCAAGAATGGCTCTGCGGAGGTTGTTCAGGCTGGGTCTGAGAACCACAGAAGACTGAAAGGTCTCCCATCTTTGGGACCCCAGCCCTTTGTCCTCGGGGCCCTACCTCTCCCTTTGAGGGGGTCCATTACCTTGTTGAGGTCACTTTGCCTCTCAGTTGCATGTGAACAGTCCTGGAGGCCTCAAGGACAGTTTGGCAGAGGTGGCCGTTCCCTCTACCACCATGGCAGCCTCTCTCACAGTCTGGCTGGGCTTGGCCTCAAGCAGCTGTAGCTTCTGGCCGCTGCCCATGAGGAAGGACAACGAACCCTTCGGGGGCATCATCTGGAGCGCCAGGGAACCGCCTGTACTGCAGGGAGGCAGAAAAGCAGTCAGAAGCCGAGTAGTGACAGGAAAGGTCTGTGGGAGAGTGGGGGAGCATCAGGGAGGGAGTTATTCAGAAACATCTCCTTTCCTCTAAGACCTTGGGGGCCCCCTCCTCCAGGAAGCCTTCCTGAATCACTCCAGTTCCACCTTTTACGTGGACAGCAAACACTTGGGAAGAGACCCAAAAAGGAGGGAGGAAAGGGGGTGACCACATCCTCGCCCAGGCAGACTCAGGAGGTGTCTGTGTGTAGACTCGAACCTCCAAATTTTCTGCTAACACCTTAACATGTTAACCATTAACACCACTCCCCACCCCTGGTAACCACTAAGAACCTTCGGTCTCTATGCCATTGTTTAATCCAGATACTTCCTGCAAGCAAGTCACACAATACTTGAGTGGGACTTTGCATGTTTGCCAGGTTCATCCATGTCCTGGTATGTACCTGGACTTCATTTCCCTTTCTGACCTAGCAGGATTTCACTGTGTGGGCAGACCCGACCCTTGGGTTGTTCCCACCTTTTGGGCATTATGGGTACTGCTGCAATGAATACTAGGTAGTATTGTCTATTCTCACACATCAGTTCCAGAGACATCAAAATGGGACATCTCTGTCCACGAAAAATGTCCATGTGGGAAGGACCAGTTTCCAGAATTCAGTCATTCTCAGATTGCTTTTGAGTTTTCAAAACCCACCAGCACAGTGCTGAGCATGCAGTAGACATAAGCAAACTACCGCTAGGTAAAAAGATCCTCCAGAATTTCGGTCCCCATCTGTCTCCAGGCCTCAGCATTTTTTGGGTGGCTTTTTTACACTTGTCCCCACAGCCCTCATTCAACAAACAAGCACGCTGGGCTTTCTCAGGGTCTGTTCCTGGGAGACAAAGCTTACTCTACCCACCTGGAACTCTTCCTCCCTCCCGTCTCTGGAAAACCACAGATACCAACCCACTGCCACTGAGTCAGTTCCAGCTCATGGTGACCCTATAGGACAGTGTAGAACTGCTCCTTATGGGTCCCAAAGCTGTAGATCTTGACGGGAGCAGGCAGCTTCAACTTGCTCCTGAGAGCACCTGGTGGGTTTGACCACCGACTTTATGGTTAGCAGCCCATCGCTCAATCCACTCTGCCACCAGGATCCCTTCATCCCTGACAAATGGACTTAGTTTCCTTGCACAGTGAAACCCTTAAGGGTTTCTACCCCACCCTGGAAATAGAAGATCTTTGGTCAAAAACAATTCTCTCTAAACACATACTTGCCCGCCAATGTTCACTCAACACTGTTCCCAATAGACAAAAGGTAGACCCAGCCTAAATGTGCATCCACAGATCAAAGGGTGAACAAAATGCAGTTCTGTATCCATCCAGTGGAGTATGATCAGCCAGACAAAGACAAGAAGCCGTGATCCAGGCTATGACAATGAAAACCTTGAAATCCCAATATGGAGTGAAATAAATCAATCACAAAAATAAACATTCATAGGAAATCTCTAGAAGTGCCATATGTATACAGATCAGCATTAACGAATGGTTACTAGGCCTGGGCAAGAGGGAAGGGGAAGGAAGGTTTGATACTCTGTAGACAACGAGTTTCTGTGAAGGATGATGGGAAAATCTGGGAAAGGATGATGGTCAATCATCACCATCATGAAGGATGGAACTGTGCATGTGAATGATGAAACCACCATTAAAAAACAAAGCAAATTGAAACAAGCAAACAATGAGGATCTCATCAGACCTGATACAAAGTTGGGCAAAAATAAAACCAGAAAGACAATTTTTAACGGATGAAATGGAAAGATACTCTTAGGCTCTCCCAAACCTAAACTCAGGCTGGGACACGGAGGAGCATTCAGGTTTCAGCCTATTCTCATGGGGGAAATGTGATCCCTTTAAGCCCACCCCCACCCCCACCCCTGGGGAGCTGAAAACTCTACTGGTCTGGACAGAATCACTTCCGAATGATGGATCTCAAGATCTCCCTGCCATCTGTTCTTGATTCAGATGGGGCGGTTTGAAACGGGGTAGCCTCCCTTTCATCTCCATCCTCCCCTTCCTTCCGCCCCATCTCCCAGCAATCTGGCTTCGTGGAGGCAGCACCTGGCAAGCAGTTTAATGTCTTCCCCCAAGGGATCACTGTCCGTACCTGTAAGTTTGGAAGGAACACTGGCCCATACAGATGTCTGAGCTGGAAGCAAAACCTGAAGTGGGAATTGGACCCATTCAGTTGGACCGGGACCTATTGGGAAGGGTGGGTAGAAAAGGGGAGGTCACAGGGAATAGAGGCTGGGGAGGGGGCTGGCAGGACACTCAGGGTACGTCAAGTCATTCAAGGGTTTGCCCAAAGCCCAGGACCAATAGCTGATTCCAGACATCTCCACCCTCCCTCCACGTTCCTCAGGCCTCAGGTCTTACGCAGATTCCCTTTCCTGGAACGAAGTATGGAATGTGAGGTTCCAGGCATGAAGCTATGAGGACAAATTGGGGACCCCAGACCCCTACTTCCCCTGCTGTGGTGTCTGCCCATACCTGACGCTTGGCTACGAACTTTGCAACTCTCATCTCACCTAATCCTCCCAGCAGCTCCTCTAAGGACCCCTGGTGGCACAGTGCCTTAAGTGTTGGGCTGCTAATTGCAAGTTGAGTGGTTCAAACCCACTAGCTTCTCTGTGGGAGAAAGATGAGGCATTCTGCTCCTCAAATAATTTACAGTTGCTGAAACCGTCTGGAGTAGGTTTGCTCCATGGGGTCGCTGTGAGTCAGAATCAACATGACAGCAATGGGTTAGAGTTTCAGTTTGGCGGAAGCTATGCCAAATACCAGCCATTCAAATACCAGCAGGGTCACCCACAGGTTACAGGGAAGCTTCCAGACTCCAGACAGGCTAGTTGGTGTCTTAAAGCGGCCATCTTTGAGGCATAAAAAAGGCAGATGAGGTAGAGAAGGAAGCTCAAACAGAGGGAGAGATACATGCCACATGAAGACCACCAGCAAAAGGTGAGGAGAGCCAAGGACCGTCCTACAGAGCCAAGAGACAGAGCGCTAGCCTTCCCACTCATGGTGTTTCTTGCATCTGCTCTAGATAACAAAGACTGTCAGTCCCAGGCTGCTAAGATTAGGGCTATGTTGTCAGCGTCCTGGGGCTACCTTGCCATCTGCATGCAGGCATTACAACCCCTCCTTCCTGAGCAAGGGAGGAGAATGCGGCCTTCTAACCCGAGACGTGATGTTGTGGGTGACAGCAGCTCATCCATCCATCCCACAGTCACTCCGAAGACAATATCCCATTTAAGTTCAGGGCCAGGGGAGACTTCGGCTGGAAGGAAGAGCAGGCTCCCTTCAGTACCACTGACAGTTGCGTGGAACTTGGAAGACATGAAGCAGCAGGGCCTACCTGGGAATGGATCCTACGAGGAGCAGGCTTCATGTTTACCATGGAAGTTTGCTCTCTGGTCATATCACAGTTCACTGTGGCTCTGTTCCACAGTGTTGCTCAAGGATCCAGGTTCATGCCACGTTGTGGTTCTGCCCTAGCTGGAGGGCCAGAATGTGGCAGATTTCCACACATCGAGATCTGTCGCCGGCCCTCTAAGTGTAGCATGACCTTTTGGTTGACTTCCAAGGCGGCCTTGACCTTCTGGTTCTTAGCCTGGGTATACAAGAATCAGAGGCACCAAGAAAGGCTGTCTCCCAACAAGAAATGTTCACAGATGCTCCCCACCCACTGAAGGCCAGCAGTCCAAAGAAAGTGGTCCCAAGATTGAAGAGTTACAGATGAATCTACATACCTCCACGCTTAGGGCAAAAACTGGGGGCAAGGAAGATACAAGGGGAAAGCAAGGAGTTGGCAAAATGTTGTGTTACATAGATTTGTATAACTTTTTAAAGCTAAAAAATTAAAAAACAAAACAAAACTGAAGGCAAAAGGGGGACAACTCTGGTTCCCACAGATGGTGTGAATAAAGTTTCAGGAGGGAACAAAAGTGCCTGTCTTGTCCAACAGGGTACGCTGTATCAGTGTTTTACTGACAGCTGTATTCCTAACATTCGACACAGTTCCAGGCACAAAGTAGGTGTTTAGCAAATATCTAGAAGAACGTAGTTTCTCTAATTATAGGCTGAAACCCAAGATCAAAGTAGCGCTGGGTTGAAAGGATATATCACTCAAACTTAAAGTCTCCTGAAGATGTTCCCACATATCTGTCACTTTGTTGTACTATGGATGCTGACATTTTGCTGTGAGGCTGGAATTTATGCCACATTCAAATACCTGCAGGATTATCCATGGTCCACAGACGTCAGCCAGTCTTCCAGAATCAAACTGACTAGCCAGAAAGGCCTGATCATCTCAGTTCACAAATTAGCCAGTGGAAACCTTGTAGATCACAAGGCTACTTCCAACTTGCTTGCTTTGGAGATATTACCAGGAAGGACCTATGAGAGGAGGAGATCATGTTTGGTGACTGATACAGTAACTATAAAAAATGGACTGCAACAAGTTAAACTGTATCTAAAGTCATCATCCACACAATC
>NW_006408620.1:5777483-5780542 GCF_000296735.1 Chrysochloris asiatica | reverse complement strand
CTGACAACAACAACAACAAGGTCATCATGGAATCACTCAACAGGAGCAAACAAAACCACAAATACATTCACATCCTCATCCCTGGAACCTGCAAGCAAGCATTTCACCTTACATAACAAAGAGGACTTCGCAGATGTGATTGAGTTTAGGATCCTGAGAGGGGAGAGGAGCCAGCATTATCAAAGCAGGCCTTAGGCAATGACAAGAATGCTTGTAAGGAGGCCCAGGAGGATCAGAGCCAGAGACAGACTGAACATGCTACTGCACTGCCTCTGAAGGTGGAGGAAGGGCCCATGAGCAAGGAAGACAGAGAGCTTCTAGAAACTAGGAAAACGAATGTGAATGATTCTCTCCTGCTGTCTCCAACAAACAAAACACAGCCCCGCCAATGCCTTGATTTTAGCTCAGTGAGAACCATTTCAAATTTCTGACTTCCCGAATGATAAGACAGAATCTGTGTTGTCCCAGGCCATTGCATTTGCAGGAATTTGTTAGAGTAGCAAGAGGAAATTAATAGTTACTCAATCATCTATTCTCTCAACAATTATTTCTTCTTGTTAAATGTCATTAAGTTAGCCAGGACTCGCGGCAAACCCAAGCACAATGGGATGGTACACTGCTTGGTCCTGCACCATCCGCATGATTGGGGATCAGACCATTGTGTGCGCCATAGGAGTTTTCATTGGTTGAGTTTGGAGGCTAGATAGCCAGGCCTTTCTTCCTTGTCCATCTTAGTGTGGAACCTGTTCAGTATCACAGCATCATCCAAACCTCCACTAACAGATGTGTGGTGGCTGCTCATGAGGTGCACTTGCCAGGAATCGAACTCAGGTCTTCCATATGGGAAGCTAGAATTCTACCACTGAAATGCCACTACCCCTAGCAACTGTTTAAGTGCTAACTGGTGTGGCTCTGTGGATTAATGCATCGGACTGCAAAGTCAGCTTGAACCTCAAGGTTGGAGGTTCAAGTTCACCAACCACTCCTCGGAAACCCTATATAGGTTCGCTACAGGTCAGAGCCTACTTAATGGCAATTAGCAACACCAACAACTACTGCCACACAGACAGGAGCTGTCCTTGGCCATCTATGCTGACTATGAAGTTTAGGATACCTGGTGGCACAGTGTTAAAGCGCTCAACTGTGAACCAAAAGGTCTGTGGTTCAAATCCACCAGCCGTTCCTCAGGAGACCAGCTTCGGCTGGCAGTGGGCTTCCATAAAGATTTATAGGCTTGGAATCCCAATGGGGTTATCTTACTGGGTTGCTTTAGGAATCAGAATGAACTCAATGGCTGTGGGTGTAACTTTTGGTTTGGTAAATCTTTTAAAAGAAGTATTGTTAAGTGCTGCCAAGTCAGTTCTGACTCATTGTTGTTATTGTTAAGTGCTGTTGAGTCGGTTCCGACCCATAGCAACCCTGTATAGGGTTTCCAAGGAGCAGCTAGTGAGCTTGAACTGCCGACCTTGCAGTTCAAACGGCTTTGCAGTCTGGCGCATTAACCCAAAGTGCTACAATAGGGTTTCTGAGGAGTGGCTAGTAAGTTTGAACTGCAACCTTATGGTTCGAAGCAACCTTCAGTCCAGGGCGTATCCTACAGTGTCACGCCAGGATCCTTTAAAAGAATATGTGGTTTTATTTTAGAACCAAGATGGTGTGGTGGCAGCTGCCATCAAAATCGGTTCCAACTTACAGTGACTCTGTAAAGGGCTTCCGAGGCAGTAAGTCTTTACAGAAGCAGAAAGCCTCATCTTTCTCCCTCAGAAGAACTGGTAGATTCAAACTTCTGACCTTCTGGTTAGCAGCCCAGCTAGCAATCCACTATGCTACTAAGGCTCCTTTAGAATCAGATGAAGGAAAAGCAAAAATGAAGCTCCGAAAGAGGACAATGTGTGTCCTGAATCAGCGATGTGTTTTTAAAAAAACAAAGTGAACCTCATTTCATAGAATTCAAAGATCATCAACTGGTTCTAGCCGCCGTTTTGTTGTCAGGTGGGGTTTTAGGACCCAGGTGGTTGGATTAAGCAGCAGAAATCTGGGTTTTACCTCAAATCTTCTGATTTTCCATCCAATGTTAACAATGAATTCAAATTTAAATGGTGAGTAGGCCAAACCAAACACATCTGCCAGCTGCATTTGGCCCGTGGCGCCATTCTGCAATCTCCGGTTAGAGACTGAAAATCGGCACTGGGGACAAGCATGCAGGTGTTCTCAGTTGTCATCCGGCCTGGAGTTTCCCTCAGCAGCTCCCAGGACCTAACCTCCGAGGAATCATTCCCATCCCTGTGTAACCGGCAGGGAAGTGAGGCTCCCGACCAGCAGGTCTGGCTGCTCAACAGCTGGCCTGTCCTCACTCTCCATCCAACAGGCCTCTGTAAATCCAGAAGGAGAAAATGACCACAGTGTTTCCTTGTCTAGGGCCTGGCACACACTGGGTGTTCAGTGAATGCTTACTAGAAAATGGGACTATCTCCTAGAGCTTCAATTTCTCCCACAAGGGTCAAGAAAGAAACCTGAAAGGGGGCCTATAAGACAAGTCTTACAGTTCTTGGAAGAGATTGTTTTATAGGCAGTCCTTGGCTTAAAGCGAGGTTCTGTTCCGATGACTATTCCGTCGTAAATTTGTTTTTTCAGTTTTCATTATTGCCTTTTATTAACAGTCTCTTTATGAATTCGGTTTCTGTGGGTTGAAACTTTACATCTGTTGTTTTTAAGTGCCGTGGAGTTGGTTCTGACTCATAGCGACCCTGTATAAGGTTTCTGAGGAATAGCCAGTGAATTTGAGCCACAGACCTTGAGATTCAAACCATCCTTGCAGAGCAGCGCTTTCTCCCACAGCACCACACCGGGACTCCCTTGTAGAGTCGACAGCATCAGTCAATTACATGCTATGACGCTTCCTACAGTCCATATTAAGATATACAAAGAAAACAGGATGGTGTTAAGTGCAGTTTTTTATAACTCAGATACATCGTAAATTGAAGACTGACTGTATTTCATTTCGAGTGCACAATTCCTGTATATTCCAGCCATTGATTCAGACTCAAGGCAACCCCACC
>NW_006408620.1:5772651-5777272 GCF_000296735.1 Chrysochloris asiatica | reverse complement strand
TTTTTATTGGTTGCCTGTGACACACGTGGGTTTTTATTGGTTGCCTGTGACACACGTGGGTTTTTATTGGTTGTCATCTTTCTGGAACCAGATCACCAGGCCTTTCCTCACTGCATCGCTAGTCGGATTCAAACTTCAGGTCAGTAATTGACAGCAAACATTTTGCGGCACCCAGGGACTTAGTCCCTGCATAAAAGATGGCTATTGCTGTTCCCATTTTACAGATTTTAAAACTGATGCCCAAACCCATGAAAGAATTTGCCAAGGACACATAGCCAAATATAAAGATCACCCCCAAGAAAGACAAAGGTCGGGATCCTATAAGTCAACAACAACATATGAGCTGGAATTGACTCGATGACTGTGGGTGTAGGTTTGGTTTTGGGGTGAAAAGGAGCCCTGGTGGACTAGCGGCTAAGCACTCAGCTGCTAACCAAAAGATGGTAGTTTAACCCCACCAGCTGCTCTTTGAGAGCGAGGAGGCCGTCTGTTTCCATAGAGATGACCAGTTTGGATGTCCTACAGGGCAGTTCTGACCTGTCTTTGAAGGTTGCTATGGGTCAGAATGGACATGACATTAGCAGTTTGGTTTGGGGGTTTTTGAGGAGTACAAAGATCTCTGGGATCTTCCTTACTTACAGTATGCTGATTCCAAGTAACCAGGTACCCCCTCCAAGTGATTTGGGATAACCTTGCTGTACCAGTGGGTCAGTCTCCACACACTTGTGAGGGACAAGCACACACATGAGAAATGGGCAGGGAGCTCCCTCCTGCTCCCAGACAGCCTCCCTCCTGTGCCTGGGGGCCCACTCACACAGGGGTGTCCAGCCTGGGTAGCCCAAGACCATGGACTACAGGGCCTCCACTTGGCCATTCAAGACCACATGAGTCTCCAGTGAGAAATGTTGGAGTTGCTTCTCAGCACTGAGTCTCCTGCAGGTATTTGGCATGAAGTGGTTGCAGCCAAGGTTAGCCTCAGATGGGGCTGCCTTATGGAGAATACAAGCACACGGCAACCCATGCTTGGCAAGTTGCTAACTAGCAATCATTCACTCTTGCACACAGACCATCTCGACAACCCAGGGCAGTAGGCCCGTCGTAGACTGCATGGTATCTTCTCACAGTACAAAGGGCATCACAAGGTTTATGAAAAAATTCCTCTTATTTTTTCATCCTATTTTTCTATGAACTTACTCAAGACCCCTCATATATGTTAGGTATTCTGACCCTGAAAACTGGGTGTACAGCTTTCCCCTACTATTACAAAGTACAGCACTGTCATGAAACCTTGTATAAGCTAAAAAAAAAACATCAAGCAAAGAAGCAGTGACCAGAAATATAAACAGGAAAAAATTTTGAGTGTTCTCAGACTCAGAGTAACTTATCAATTAACAACTAAAACATAATCACACTAACATATATTATGTTCACAGACACAGTTCAAAGCTATGGTGGTTTGATGCCAAAATGTGGGGTTTGATTCCTGGAGAACATCTTTGGGGCACCACTCTCGATGCTTGGGGTGCATGCCGTAATGGACTGTTGTAGGACAAATGCTAAACGCTAGTCGCCTTTTATTTTTCTTCGTAAAAGTGAAATCCTCTTTGGATTTCTTTCAATTAGGAAGATAGGTGCTAACATAGGTCTTCTCATAAAAGCAAAGCATCAAAATATACTAATGAAAGCATTCAAATAGCAGGGGATATCTGTAACCCTATGGTGAACTTCTGGTGTGGTGCTATAGGTCAGCACTGGACTTCAAACCAAAAGAGAGGCCGTTCAAATCCACCAGCTGCTCCTTGGAAACTGATACAAGGTCACTGTGAGTTGGAACCAACTTGTCAGCACTTAACAACAATATAAAAAGGAGTCCTGGTAATGTAGTGGGTTATGAGTTGAGTTGTTCACCACAAGGTCAGCAGTTCAAGTCCACCAGACACTCACTGGAGAAAAATGAGGCTTTCTGCTCCTGTAAAGATTTACAGCATCAGAAACCCTATACAGAGCTGCTAGGAGTCAGAACCAACTCAACAGCACACCATCAATACCAAGTAATATAAATAGTATCCTAGTATCCTGGTCTGGTGCTGTAGGATAAGCACTGGACTGCTAAGCACAAGGTTGTCTGTTCCAAAGCCACTCTTTGGAAACTCTCTCGAATACCTATGAGTTGGAACTGACTCGACTACACACAACAACACTCACAAACTAGATAATGAATAAGGAAGATGGGAGAAGAATTCAAGCCATCCGCGGGAGAAAGATGAGGCTTTCTACTCCCGTAAGGATTTACATCCTCGGAAACCCTGTACAGGGTCACTATGGGTCGGAACCGACTCGACGGCACTTAACAACAACAACAATGATGGTGTTGGTGACGAATATAGAATATACATGAGGGTCACGAATCTGTCCTGGAAGAAGTGTAGCCAGAATGTGCCTTAGAAGAGAAGATGGTGAGTCTTCATCTCAAGTACTATGGACATGTTGTCAGAAGGGACCAGTCCCTAGAGGAGGACATCATGTTGGTAAATAGAGAGTCAGTGAAAAGAACAAGGCCTTCCACGAGATGAACTCACATAGTGGTTGCAAAGCAGCCTCTCAGCACGGGCGCATTCTGGATCAACTCAAGTTCGTTTGGCTGCAGATGAGGCTCTGCTCCAAGGCTGTCACCATGGAAACCTGTAGTAAGGTGGCAGGTGGAACCTTTGCACACCCTGTTTCCTCTCCCTGGGATGCCCTTTTCTTTCTTTCTCAACTCCATCCAACTCATTCTTCAAACCCCCCTCCCCCGCAATGCCATCTCTGTGAGGCCATTCCTGACTGGCCCAGGCGGGGCTGGTCACCTTGAGGAAGGAGGGAAAACTCTCTCCCTCTCCTCAACCTCCTTTGCTCCTTTCTCTGTTGCTCTTGAGAGGGATATGATCTCGCTGGACCACTGGGCCTCTCTCCCTCACATGCACATCCCTGATGTGGTCTTCAGAGCCTGGGTGATCTGGGCCTGATTTGGGGACATAGCAGTTATAGCCTGTGCTGAGCTGAGAGCCCTAAGAGGGAACCACACCTGGGGCCTGGGGCTCAGTTGGTCCTTGTTCACCTGGTTCCTAGCAGCCTCAGGGGAAAAGGTGACAGAGCAAAGACTGAGTCTGGTCATTGTTGAGCCTTTGTCCAAATACTAGAACATCATACCTTGTCTCATGTGTCACTGTCCCCTGGTCTCTCCCCTGGAACATGCTCCTACCTGATTTCAGCCAATGACACTTCCTTCTGCCAGCTGCTTGGGGCTAAGCCTTGGACTCAGCTTAGCTGCTTGCCTCCACTCCTTCCCTCTGCTACTTCTTCAGCTCTGCCTTCGAATAAGCTCCCAAATCTGGAACTTTCTACCACCTCTGCTGCTACCACCCCAGATAGGCCACCATCAAATGGTGTCTCAGCAGCAGAATCCCTGGCCTACCTTTCGCGCCAGTCGTGGCTCCGTTGGTTACATGACAGCCTCCTTTAGTTCCTGGGACACCCATCACTCCTGACTCTACCCTGGTGCCCACAACCCCTGCTCAGAGGGGACCGGACTGCCCCTGCTACCCCCCACCTCACACATAAGCTGTCTCCTTCTGGGTCCCAGCCAGACCAGGAGTCTCCCATCACCACCCCTCACGTGTCCACATCATCATGGTCCAGAGAGAACAACATATGTGCAGACAGACTCTGTTATGTGCTGCTGGGATATCCCTCCTTGTAGTAGACACTGGCTGCTTTTCCTCCAAACCCTCTTATACTCTGTGACCAAACACAGACAGAGAAGCAAGTATCACAGTCATCATCAATAGAATATCAAACTAATTTGTGTCTTTAGCATTTTCAGCAAAAATCCTACTTTTCTTCATATACAGTGACTTGTTTCCAAATGATATGAATTCGGATTTCATATTACTTCCTGTCAACTGCCAAACAAGAATATGGGAATCTAATGTTTACACCTCCTCTGACAAATTCTGATGGCTGTAAACACTGGATGGACCAAATGTGTCACATCTGTGGGCTGGTATGGCCCCTGGGTCTCAGGACTTACCCTCCCCTCCCCCCGCACAGACGCCGGAAACAGTAGGTCCCATTCCTAAGCTGGGACGGCCAGGTCTCCCTGGGGACACTCCCACTCAAACCCCACACAGCTCCTCTGGGGAGACAGCTGTTCAGTTTGGAGCCAGAAGGGCAAGTCCTGCTTACCAGGAGGTAGGGGTAGGTGGCCGTTCAGCATAGTTGTAGGTCTGTCCCACCTGGAGGTAAATGGCTGTTGGATATAGATGTAGGTCTGTCCCACCAGGAGGTAGGTGACCATTGGGTATAGATGTAGGTCGGTCCCAGTCCTGACTCCTAAAGGCCACATTCACCATCAGGTTCTCAAGAGTCCAGGTCTTACCCAGGCTAGAACATGGCTTGAGCTGGGCAGTGTAGCCCATGAGCTACAGAAATCATTAGCCATGGACACTATAGGTTCAAGGCAACATGAGGGGCAGAAGCCAGAAAGTGGGAACTCCCTTTCTCCTCAAGGCCACACTGGGTACTTCTCAACACTGGGAAGAGACATATGGGAATTTTGTCTCCTCAAGGCCACACTGGGTAC
>NW_006408620.1:5752425-5772496 GCF_000296735.1 Chrysochloris asiatica | reverse complement strand
ATACTGGGAAGAGACATATGGGAATTTTCTAGAATGATGGCACTGTTAAGGATCTCAAGAAGCGTTGAGTTATACAAGTGTGTTTACCTGTCAAAATATCAAATGGTGGAGATTTGTGCATCTCACTCTGAGGAAAAGTGCTTTCCGTTAGTTGCCATCAAGTGGATTCTGACTCAGGATGACCACATGTCTACAGAGTAGAGGTGATTCATTGAGGTTTCAAGGCTTTGACATTTCCGAAACAGAACACCAGGTGTATCTTCCAAGGTGCTTCTCAGTGGGTTCAAACCACCAACATTTCAGTAAGTAGTTTCACACCTAACATTGTTAAAGGTAGTTGTTGTTAGATACATTCAAGTTGGTTCCAACTCACAGCAATCATAAAACAGAAGGAATCTCTGTCTGGTCCTGCTCCACCTCACAATTGTTGCTACGTTTGAGCCCAATGTTGCTGCCCTTCTGCCAATCCATCTTGTCGAGGGGCTTCCTCTTTTTCACTGACTCACTACTTCACTAAGCATGTGCTTATCCAGGGATTGGCCTCTCCTGATAACATGTCCAAAGTACATAAGACGAAGTCTCGCCATCTAAGGAGCCTTCTGGCTGTACTTCTTCCACGTTAGTTTTTTTTGTTTTGTTTTTCCTTTCTTAAAAAAATCATTTTGTAATTATTGCTAAGAATATACACCAACTCAACCGTTTCTGCATGTACAATTCAATGACAGACTACACTCTTCGAATGTGCACAGAAGCATCCTCACACCCCCTTTTCTAAGTTGTTCCTCCCCCATTAACATAAACTCACTGTCCTGTCCTCTAAGATTTCTATCTAATCTTTGGAGTTGTGGTTGTCGCTTTGATTCTGTGTATAAAGTTCTTAAAAGTGCGCAAAGCTCAAAGGCAGACATTTGTTACTAGTTCAGCTAAACTACTGTGTGATTTTAAGATGACTTCAGGGGATATTTTTGGTTCAAACTTTAAAGATTATCTCAGGGCACTTGGTACAGGAATTCTCTATGGCTCCACAGAGTCTGAAGTCCATGGGAATTTGAAATTCTCTTCTGCATTTTTCTCCTCCAGAAATTTTGATTTTTACATCCCATCAGTGACATGAAAACACCCTCCTATTGCCTAAAGCCTGAAAGATCTACGTCACAACGATACAGAAAACCAGTCTCAATTTCCAACACTTTCAAATAAAGGTTTTTTGGACACAGTAGCCTGATGTTTGTAGTGTCCAAGGAAACAGGTCCCTGGGGTCCACTTTGTAGACACCCTATGATGTGTTGAGCTGAATAAACAGCCCTGCTTTGCTTGGAAACTATTAAAAACTTAACTGAGATATCCCCTAAATTCTACTCTTCCCAAAATCTTGTATTTGTATGTTCCTTTATTAGGTGAGATCCCCATTAGGGTACATTCTGTATGTTGCAACAAGTTAGTAAACCTGACTTCGCTAGATTACATGTGGACCCTAGTGGTTTTAGGCTTCATGTGCTGGGGTGCACAGGAGATGGATACCCTGCCTCACACCATGCAGTCAAACATCTCAGTGCCTTTGTGTATGTTTCTCCCTGCCTTGAATATGTCCTCTCTCTCTCTCTTTAGTTTTCCTGCACTCACTCTTCTAGGGAGAAGGAACAGCATGTGCAAAGGCCCTGAGATAGGGAATAAATTATTATGTTTAAGACAGAGCAAAGCAGCTAGCGTGGGAGTTGGATAATGAGCAATGGGAAGAAAAGGGTTAAGATAAGATCAGACAAGTAGGCAGGGGCTAGATCATGTTGCGTTTTATACGCCAGAATATGAAGTCTGGGTGTAATTCTATTGTTGATTGGTTAAAAAATATTCTGCCACAAAATGTATGCAATTGTGATTTTTCATTTTAAAAATAACAACTTTACTGAGAGAGAATTCATATACCATAAATCAACCAGTTTAGTAGCTGAACACATTCCCCATTTGTTTACAAAACACAGGGCTCCTACAGATAAAGATGGTCATATAGTTGTACCCCCAAAACCTAGTGTAGTGACTGTTCTTTGTATTTCCAAAGGCTCCAAAGGCTTTTATAGATGCTGATACAGGTCCCCAATGTCTTCACTAAAACTCCAGGGACCAGATGATTTCCAAAAATAAGAAAATGTTCACTTTTTAGGATAGTCGTCTGATGCATATGCTGGAATTATTATACACAAGAGTCTGAAGTAGCACCTCCAGTTCTGTGGGAAATTGTTCCTACCTTGGCACTCCTCAAATGTGAGAAAAACCTTAATCTGATAAAAGCTGATGTTTGGGTAGTTCTCTGTTAAGAGAGTGGTGTAAACAGTCGATGCACTTGGCTGCTAACCAAAAGGCTGGGGGTATAAGTAAGTTCACCCAGATGTACCTCAGAAGAAAGGCCTGGTGAACATTAAAAAATACAGTCCCTGAAACCCCGATGAGGTGCAGCTCTTACATACACGCAGTTTCCACGAGTCGGAATCAACCCAACGGCAACTGATTACTGGGTATTACCAACTGCCAAAATGACATTCCAAACAGGTATCGGGAAAGTGTCAATAGCCAAATACTCAGAGGTGACCGAAATGAAGGTGAAGGAGTCATCTAAGAGACCAGTCCCAAAAGTTCATGGTAAATGGAAGGAAAAGATAATGGATAGGTAACTTTCTTAAAAGATATACAAAACATTGAACACACACACACACGAATGGCTAAGGAGAAGTTTGACCACATCAAAATCAAAAGACACTCTGAATAAAAACAATTATGAGCAGCAAATGGTCCCAGGCTAGGAACAGTCTAAACACTGAGCTCATTTGACACATTCAATCCATACTTCGACCCTTGCAGAGAGCATCCTCCTTACCTCCCCGACTCCTCCTGGATGAGGAAGCTGAGGCCTCAACTGATAAACAACCTGCCCAAGGCCACTAGCGAGAGAAGTAGAACTGGGGTTTGGGCCCAGACAATTTGCCCATGAGAAAAGGTTGGCAGTTAAGGGTCCAGTTCTGTCGGTAAGGAGGGATGGGTACAGATCACTTAGTTTGTGCCAGGCATGCCCTAACACTTTGTTGCATGAACTCATTTAATACAACTCTAGGTTGTTGTTGTTGTTTTTACATGCCGTGGAGTCAGTTCCAACTCATGGCGACCCTGTACAGGGTTTCTGAGGCTGTAAATCTTTACAGGAGCAGAAAGCCTCATCTTTCTCCCACAGAACAGCTGGTAGTTTCGAACTGCTGACCTTGAGGTTCACAGCCCGATTCATAGCCACTACGCTACCAGAGCTCCTATAGGTTGTACACATGATGATGATTATTCCCATTTCACAGACACTGAAACTGAGGCCATTCAGAGTCCAAGGAGATGAGCGGTGGAGCTGGGCTTGAATTGGCTAATCTGGTTCCAAATTTTTAGGGTTTTGTCCAAGTGTCAAATGGGAAACAATGATGAGGGATAGTCAGTAGGGAGAGGGGAGGTGGAGCGGGTCTGAGCCCAGCCTGTGGTACATTGAGGGGCTGGATAGTCAACTCAGCCAAGATTCAGGACACCGCACGATTCACAAAGCTCAGCTCATGATCAAACAGTTTCATACTTAGGTCATATTGAAGCACCCATCACACCTAGCACCCTCCGGGTTGCCTGAGGGAGAACCAAAACTGGTGACCAGAGATGGGGCTGCAATCACAGGAGCCAGGTGACTGGACTATGGATGGAAAGGGGGGCTAGCGAGAAAGAAGGCCAAGGAGGAGAGAGATCCGGAAAGGAGATTCCGGGATCTCCAGCAGGATGTCGAACTAAGCACACAGAACTGGGTTTGCAGAACTCACAGCCACTGGCCAAACGGTCCCCAGAGGTGTCTTCTCTGGTCTGCAGAAGAATGCCCAAGGCCCAGGCCAGTGGGGGCATACGAGGGGGTATTTCTAAAAGTTCGTGGGAAAATTCTATTATCCTTTGGTTTCATTTTTCCATGAACTTTTTGAAGACTGCTCCTCTGTGTGCACACTCACATGGGTGTATAAGTGTTTTAATGAAATACCTATTTCGGATTACTTTTAGATTTAGAGAAACGTGGCAAGGATTGTACAGGACGTTCCTGCGTCCCTCCCACCCAGTGTTACCGTCGTCCATCACCACATGTATCTGTCGTGACTCAGACGCTGACGTGGGTACACCTCTGCTCATCAAACTCCTGCCTTCATTAGGATTTCACCAATTTTCAAAAATTAATGTCCTGGGATGGCACTGCACGATAAGCACTGGACTGCAAAGTCAGTTTGAACTACAAGGTCAGTGGTTTAAACTCACCAGCTGCTTCTCAGGAACCCTATGTAGCATTACTGTGAGTCAGAACTGAGTCACCCGTACTTAACAACAGCTATGTTTTAGAGCACAGAAGAGGGAACTACATACAATTCATCTAGTTGTCCCGTCTGCTCTGGTCTATGACAGAGTCTCAGTCTCTCCTCGGTTTTCATGCAATATGCATTTTTTAAAAAAAAAATGGAATTCATTTCCAGAGTTTAAAACTTGGGAGATTTTATATAAAGTTCAGAAATTTAATTTCTCTAGAAAGAGAAATGGTGGCTTATCACCCAGGCCCCAGACAACCAAAGGACAAGTGTCCAACTTTCTCCCTAACACAATGGCCAGTATCTGCTGCATTCCTCCCTGTATTTCTGCAAGCTACGTCAAACGTGAAAAAAATAGCAAATCAAAGGGATTACATTTTTTAAGAAAATCTGCAGATGCCCAAGCCCATTGCCCTCATTCAAGCTACTAACTGGTCCCAGGTCTAGTCCAGGAGACTTTGGTGGGCAGGGACCTCATCTGGTATGTTTGTGTGTTCCTGGGCCCTGGACTCATGTTTGGTGGTCAGGAAATGTTAAGGATAGATTAGAAGCCTAACAGCCGGCCCAACCACCCCCCCAACACCTAGCATTTGAATCAACAATTTCAGGAAACCAAACCCAGCTCATCTGAGAAACAGAGCAGCGCTAGACCACCAAAAAGGGTGCAAATGAATCTACGTGTGGCTTAGACCATGACACCCATCAGAATGAAACCCGAGGGCGACAAACCAAAAACCCTATAAAGGAGGAGAAAGAACAGAAAGCAAGGGCTGTCTCTCACTCACGAGAGAGACTCCCTCTTCTCCTCTGAGAAGTGTGCTTCCATAGGTTAATAAACCTTGCTTGCTACTTGCTGATATTTGAGCAACCTCAACTGGGTCTTCCTACACTTGTAGAAGTCAAGTTATTGGACCTTACCAGGAAGCACATGACCAAACACTCTAACCACCCACCTCATTCATGTCAAACATATGTGGCAGCGACATATTATTAGAGTGAAAAGTTGTCAACAATCTAAAATACATGTCAGGAGGAGAATAATGTGAAGTACAATCTACCCAGACCATCACTATTTGTTGTGAAATGCCACTGGGCGACTCTGTAGAGGGTTTCCAAGGAGCAGCTGGTGAGCTTGAATCACCAACCTTGCGGTTCAAAACAACTTTGCAGTTTAGCGCATTAACCCACAGCGCCACACCAGGACTCCACCCAGATCATAGGGTAGATAGTAAATTCTCCAAGTGAATTTTTAACAAGAAGAGAAAATACACAAGTAACACTATGAAGTGAAAAAAGCAAGTCAAATAGATGTACAAACATAAATAATACTGCTGTTAACGGTTGTCAAGGTGACTATGGCTCATGGCAACTGAACACTGGCTGGTTCTGCATCATCTCCATGTTTGCTGATGTAAAGGTGTATTTACACCCTATGGAGTCCTAGTGTGGTGCTGTAGGATAAGCACTGGACTGGTAACCATAAGATCGGTGGTTCAAACCCACCAGCCGCTACTTGGAAATCCTATGAGTCAATATGGGTCAGAACTGACCTGATAACAACAACAACAACACACACCCTATGGCCCAGAAACTTTGCTCCCAGATAACACCAGACAGAAATGCATATGAGTGTTCATAGCGGAAGAATGTTCATAATGCTACGTTATTTTAAAATAGTGTAACAGCAGAGAACTAGAAACTCCCTAAAAACCCACCAAAAGTAAAAAGGGTAAAATAAAAAATGGTTGCAGGTTCACACAATGCAATAATACAACACACGCAAGAGAATGAGGTCACTGCAAGTCCACACAACAATTTAACAACCTGGATGAATTTCCACCTGCACATTTTGAGCCAAAAAAAAAAAAAAAAAAAGCATGCTTAGGCAGCTACAGTAGCATAGTGGTTACAAATCGGGTTGCTAATCTCAAGGACAGCAGTTCGAAACTACCAGCAGTTCTGCAGGAGAACGATGAGGCTCTCTGCTTCCGTAAAGATTTACAGCCTTGGAAAACCTATGGAGGGTCGCTGTGAGTTGGAACCAACTCCACGGCACATAACCACCAACCATCAACCATGGGCAGCACTGTGGAGATGTAAACAACTCAGATGTCTATTAGGTGATGACCAGATCCACACAACATGGCATATCCATACAATGGTGTAAAACAGAATGAAGGACCGTCGCGGACTACAGTGTGGACGAACTTTGAAAACACTGCTCAGTACGAGAAGCCAGGAACAAAAGTAGATCACAGTAACGTGTGATTCCATTTCTATGAAACATCCAGACAGAAAGCAGATGGGTGGTTGCCTTTGGAGTAATGGAATGTTCTGGAATTAGATGTGTTGGTGGCATAATCTAGTGATCTTATTAAATGCCACTGAATCAGTCACTTTAAAATGTTTAATTTCCTGTTAGATGAATTTCGCCTCACTAAAGAAATGGTGGGGGCAGATGGGGAGGAATGCCTTGACATCAACCTCAGAAAGGAACTGGACCATCCTCCGGCTGCCAAACAAGTTGGACTGGATTTCCCCTCCTGCATGAAACAACCAGAAACTCAGATGAGATAGATTAAACAGTTCCCAAGATAGTAACACCAGGGGATGTGGAACAAACAATCCCTGAGGATAAGAACTATGAGCAAGAGCCCAAGCTTGCACCTGGAGAGCGCTTTCAGGCTGCAGTGCAAGGAGAGTGTGGGGGTGAACACGGTGGGCTGTCCAAGGAGGGGAGCTGATGGCCTCGAGAGATCCAGGTGGCTACCCTTCGCTGCACAGATTTGTTTCGAGGTCTGCAGAAGGTTCTCAGAAAGTCTTTCTGACATTGGATTAGGAAAAGGTTTCTTAGATGCCACACTCAAAGCACGTTCCATCAAAATTAAGAGCCTCCTTCTCAAGTAAATAGAATAGATAAGATGTGGTGACCTCCTCACCCCTGGGAGTCTTCAAGTTGGGATGTTGTCAAGGGGAGTCAATTCCGAAGGGCACAGGAGGTCATATGGTGAACCTCAAAAGTTGCCACTAGCTAAATGCAACTTTAAGGCACAAATTGAAATGATAATATTTTTTTGACATATTGTACTAAGTAAAACATATAATTGAGATAAAAAACAAACACCAAATCGTATGTATGGTATGTATAATGGGGTTTGTGGCACCATTATATAAATACAGAAAAACACTGGATACTGCCCAAATTATGTTACGTGACAAACATTGGTATGAGTGACAATCTCAAATACGTAAAGAACATTCAAATAAAAATATTGAAATATGTAAAGAACATTCATATAAAGTGACTGAAAAGAGATACACCAGCATCTGACACACAGTTATTTGTGATGATTTCTTACTGCTTTTTTTACACTACTAGTTACTGGGTTTTACTAGTACTTGCTGATTTTTAATTTATATTTGAATGAAAAATACAACTATCAGATATTTTTTATGTCAGAATAAATGAGAAATCAAAAATAAACTTAAATTGATGAATTTGACCTATACCTATGGATGCAGTAGCTCAAAAGAGGGAACAAACTTTTACAGTGAGAATCATTCCCACCCCCTCAGTACACAGGGTAGACAAGGATGGGCAACTTAGACACTGGTTACCCAGAATGGGGGGCTACAAAGGCAAGAAGTGACTGACTTACAAGCTTTCAAGAGGGAGCCTAGATCCAGAGGGCACGGAAGAGTGTAGAATCTCCACTGAGTGGTATCCAATCTATCTGGGCTGGGCTGATAAAAGGAGATGGGGATGGGACTCTTGTGGTACAATAGTGAATAATTGCAATCAGGACTGACTGTGAGGGTTGGAAATGTAAAAGTAGGCATTTTGTAGCAAATGGAAGGAAGTGGTTGACTTTGCAGGCTAGGATTGGAGGCTCCTAGGACCATCAAGGGAGAAGAGCAGAGTGCAGGGCCCTACCCAGAGAAGCAGTGACACCAGAGATGGAGGCAGAGATAATGACATGGAGAGATGGAGCAGTTGGGGACTCTGGACTCAAGAGAGGCACTGTGCGCTGATGACCGAGGGGCAGGCTTGCAGTGTACCCTTTGGTTGGTTGATGATGCATGAGGGGATTGTAATCATGGCAATGAAACGATATATGATAGGATGAATGTAAAACTAATGTTCTCCCATGTAAACGATCACATAATTCACAATAGAAACTTTAAAAAGACAGGAAGAGAGTTTATTGTCAGAAGAGACTCTGAAACTTGCTCCTAACTTCAGAGAAGCTAAAGCGAATGGAATCACTGAGGAAGTGAAAGAGCTCCACAGAAAATGCAGAGGGCAGCTCAAGAAGACCAAGTCAAGTATTATCAAGAAGAATGTGCAAAGACCTGGAGTTAGAAAATCAAAAGGGAAGAACATGCTTAGATTTTTCAAACGGAAAGAAGCGAATCAAAGAATTCAAGCCTCGAATTGCAATACTGAAGGATTCTATGGCAAACTATTGATCGATGCAGAAAGCATCAAAAGAAGATAGAAGCTATACACAGAATCTCTGTACCAAAAAGAAATGGTCAATGTTCACTCATTTCAACAGGTAGTGTATGATCAAGCACCAATGGTACTGAAGAGAGAAGTCCAAGCTACACTGAGCACTGGCAAAAAAAAAACCACAAAGTTCCAGGAATTAATGGAATACAAATGAAAACGTTTCTACAATCTGATGCAGCATAGGAAGCGCTCGTGTATTTAGGACAAGAAATCTGGAAGGTAGCTATCTGACCAACCAATTGGAAGAGATCCATATATGTGCCCATTCCAAAGAGAGATGACCCAACAGAATGTGCAAATCATTGAAAAATATAATTAATAATGCATTTAAGTAAAATTTTGCTGGTGATAATTTAAAAAATGGTTGCAACAGTACACTGACAGAGAACTGCCAGGAATTCAAGCCAGATTCAGAAGAGGATGTGGAACTCAGGATATCATTGCTGATGTCAGATGGTTCTTGAAAGCAGAAATTGCCAGAAAGATGTTTTTACTTGAGCTTTAGTGACTCTGCAAAGGTTTTCCACTGTGTAGATCATAACAAACTATGGATAACATTGTAAAAAATGGGTATTCCAGAACATTTTATTGTGCACATGAGGAACCTGTACACAAACCAACAGACAGTTGTTAGAACAGAACAAGGGGCTACTAAATGATTTAAAGGTGTGTGTGCCAGGGTTGTATCCTTTCACTAACTCCTTCGATCTGTATGCTGAGCAAATAATCTGAGAAGCTAAATTATATGAAGAAGAACATGGCATCAGGATTAGAGGAACACTCATTAACCACCTGCAATATGCAGATGATACAACCTTGCTTGCTGAAGGCAAAGAAGACTTAAAGTATTTGCTGAGGAAGATCAAAGACCACAGCCATCAGTATGGATTGCACCTCATTGTAAAGAAAACAAAAATCCTTACCACTGGACTAATAAATAACATTATGATAAATGGAGAAAAGAAAGACTTCATTTTGCTTAGCTCCATAATCAACACTCATCGAAGCAGCAATCAAGGAATCAAACTACGTATTGCATCTGTTACACAAAACCTCTTTAAATATCCAAGTTCCAGGGTGTCAGTGTGAGGACTAAGGTGCACCCGATCGTACCCATGGTATTTTCAGTGATCTCATATGCCATGTGAAAGTTGAACAATGAGTAAAGAAGACCATAGAAGAATTGATTCATTTGAGTTATGGTGTTGGTGAAGAATACTGTAAATACCATGGATTGCCAGAAGAACAAAAATATCTATCTTGGAACAGGTACAGCCAGAATCTATGCGTCTTCATCTCTCATACTCTGGACATATTATAGGAGCTATTAGTTCCTGGAGAAGGACATTATGCTGGGAAATGTCAGTGGAAAAGACAGACACCCAAGGAGACGGAATGATACTGTGGCAGCAGCAGTGAGCTCAGATGTAAGAATAACCGTGAGACAGGCATTGTTTCATCCTGTTGTGCATAGATCACTGTGAATCAGAGTCAACTCGACAACACCTAGCAACATGAAGAAGCACTTTGCTAAATATCCTGAAAAACAACAACAACAACAAAGATGCCCAATAAAGATATAGGACTTGTTAAAAAACAAGATACAATAAAATATATATATATAGCTCTGGTAGCGTAGTGGTTATGAATCAAGCTGCGAACCGCAAGGTCAGCAGTTTGAAACTACCAGGTGTTCCACGGGAGAAAGATGAAGCTTTCTGCTTCCGTAAAGATTTACAGTCTCGGAAACCCTGTACAGGGGTCACTATGAGTCAGAACTGACTCCACAGCACATAACAACAACTTTTCAGAAGTGGTCTGCCTCCTCTTCTTCCTAGTCTGTCTTAGGCTGAAACCTGTCCACCATGGGTGATCCTGCTGGTATTTAAAACACCAGTGGCAACGTTTCTAGCTTGACAGCAACACACAAGCCACCACAGTAGGACAAACTGACAGAGAAATGGCAGAGCCAAACAATAGACAAATATACAAGATTTGCAATTAACACTCAGGAGGGTCCACATTCCTTAGAATAATCAAACCATTTGAGATCAGAAGGGCAGCAGCAGGAAGGGTTAGGAAAGAGAAGAACGCAAACAGGAAATACAAGGAGGAAGGTAAGTGATGTCAAATTTTAAGGATTGCAGTCAGTGACATGAAACAAAACACGTATGAACCGTTAAAAGGAAAACTTATGTGTTCAGTAAACCTTCACTCAATTCGCAATAAAAAATCAAATGAAAAGACTTTTTAAAATTTTAGCTCAAAATGAAAAGTAATGAGTCAGCTCTAAAGAAAAACAAAGTCCTGATACATGCTAGAACATGGATGAATGTTCCTTCCTTGCAAAATTAGGTATTACTATCAGCAATTCTGCTCCGAGGTATCTACCCAAGCACTAAGAGCAGGAACGCCAAGAGTTACTCGGACATTGATGTTCATGGCAAGCGCTCTTCCTAGTAGGCCAAACACGTGTCCATCAGTAAATGAAAGAACACAAGGTGTTCATGCACTCAATGGAGCACGATTCAACCGTAAAGAGAAATCAAGTCCAGATACTACAACAGATGAACCTTGACAACATTCTGCATAAAGTACATCAGAAACAAAAGGACAACTATTGTGGGGTCCCACTTAGATGAACTACCAGAATAGGCAAAGACATAGAGACCAAGGGTTATTAGAAGTTACCGGGGTCTCGGGGATTAAGGGGCTGGGAAGGAAATGTGAGTTATACCTGAAGGGGCAGTTTGTTTGTGGAGATAAAAAGCTCTTAAAAATAAATGGTGTTGGCATCATGACACATTGAATGCAATTAATGTCCCCAAACTGTATGTTTAAAAGGGGTTAAGATGGCAAATATTTTGTTATAAATATTTTATCACAAAATCAACCAACCCTCCCCAGAAGGTAAGAAAACAGGAAGCATCATAATCTTGGGGAAGTCAAACACTAAAGACTTTACCAAGTTTAAGGACTACATGCATCAAGGGGATGAGGGAACACGGCCCAGCACTGGAGAAGGACACGGGAGAGTCTCTAAGATGATGCCACGGAGAGGCGCCAAACCCCAGAGATGACAAGTCCGTCGTGTGTGTCATAAGCAGGCAAATCTCAGTGGTGGTGGAGGGTTCCCTGCCGGCGAGGGCACAAGGGAGCTCCTGGGAGCCAGAAACATCCTCTGTCTTATTCTGGGGGTGGTCACACGGGGAAAGATACACACAGATGTACACTTCAGTAGTTTAAAAGTGCAATTAAGAGCACATGTGCACTGAATGCCATGTGTGAATTCCAAGCACAAGTCTGGTGTTGGGTTAATAGTACAGCAACGTTAGTGTCTAAATGGCAGAGGCATTCGGTGATGGAAGATGTTAATATTGGGGGACACCAGGTTATCCTTGTAACTTTTATGTAAATCTAGAACTATTCCAAGATGTTGCTGTTAAGTGTCATCACATCGGTGCCAACTCATTGCATCCCCATATAGGTTTTCCAAGGTGAGCTTGAACCACCGACCTTGCAGCTCAAATGACTTTGCAGTCTGGCGCATTAGCCCACAGCGCCATACCAGATCCAGATAAAGGGCTTGAAAAGATTCTGGGTACATGGTAAGTTTTCACACATGTGTTCAGTAATTTTATTAGTTGATTAAACTCTTGGTAATGTTTGGGAGTCCGTGGGTAGTGTAAACGGTTAACACACTTGGCTGCTAACTAAAAGGTACAAGTCCACTCAGAGGAGTCTTGGAAGAAAGGCCTGGTGATCTAGTGGCTAATAACCAGCCACTGACGTCTCTATGGGGTTCTGGTCTACACTAACACATCGGGGGTTGTCAGGAGTCAGAATCGACTTGACAACATCTAGTTAATGCCGAGTTTTGCAGGTTTTTTGTTTTGTTTTTCCTTTCGTATATTGGAGTTGATATTTTATCTTTTTTTTTTTTTAGGCCTCAAATATTTTCACAAGTCTCTGAAAAGTTTACGTGCCTGAGTTATGTGTCTCCGGGGCCTAGCAGATAGGTAGCCTGGTGTAAGGATCCCCAAGCCTTACCCCACAGTGCCCTGAGCACATGGAGTTAGGGGCTCAGAGGTTCTCTCTATACTTTTGATTTTTGTTGTTTTTTTAAAAAATGTTTTATTGTGAATTATGTGCTAGTTTATATGGGAGAACATTAGCTTTACATTCATCCTATCGTATATTGTTTCATTGCCATGGTTACAATCCCCTCTACACACCATTAACCAACCAAAGGGTATACCCTGCAAGCCTGACCCCGGTCATCAGCACACAGTCCCTCTCCCTCTCTGGGCCTAGAGTCCCTCTCTGTACTTGTTGTAAAGTGTTGAGTCCGTTCCGACTCACAGTGACCCTGTATAGGGTTTCCAAGGAGCAGCTAGTGAGTTTGAACCACCAACCTTGTGGTTCAAAATGACCTTGCAGCCCCACACTACTGTAGCTCTTCATGGTCCATCTGGCTCCAGGTCAGGAGCATCTGAGTGGTGGAATCCCAGCAGACCAGAACCCAAGGCACAATGGAATATGAATTCCAGGAAGAATGTCCTATCTGGAAGAGGGAAATAATGTCCCTTCTTTATGGGGCCAAGTCCTTCAACGTCTAGTCTAGAGCAGGATGGGGCTAGGGTCCTGTAGGAACCCCAACTCCCCACTTAACGTCCTTGGCTGATGTTCTGAGACAGAAGGACATGTTGGCATCATTAGGATGAGATGGCACATCATCATCATCTGTTGTGGGCTGAAATGTGTCTCCAAAAAGATATGTTTAAGTCCTGACCTGACCCTCAGTACCTGTGAAGGTGACCTTATTTGCTAAAAGATCTTTGTTGATGTCATCCAGTTAAGATGAGGCGATATTGAATTGGTGGTGGTGGTGGTGTTAAGTGCCTTCGAGTCAGTTCTGACTCATAGTGACCCTGTATAGGGTTTCTGAGGAGCAACTGGTAAACTTGGAAGTGCCAATCTTGAGGTTCAAACCGACCTTGCAATCCAGCGCATTAACCTGTAGCACCACACCCCAAACCCAAGCCCGCTACTGTGGAGTTGATTGTGACTCACAGTGACCCCAGAGGAGAAGAACAGCTCCCTTAGGGTTTCCAAGAATGGGAAAGAGGAATTCATCACTCTTGGGAAGCAGCTGGTGGGTTTGAACTGCCAACCTTGTGGTTAGCAGCCCAGTGCCTAATCCACTGCACCACTAGGGCTCTTCCACATTAGATTAGAAACAACAACAATGTAATCGAGTGGACTCTGACTCACAGCCATCCTGTACAGAGGTTCTAAGGGTATAAATTATTGGTGGTGGTGATTTTGTGCCATGGAGTAGTTTCCAACTCATAGTCACCCAGTACAGGGTTTCCGAGGCTGTAAATATTTACGGGAGCAGAAAGCCTCATCTTTCTCCCACGGAGCGGCTGGTAGTTTCAAACTGCTGACCTTAAGGTTTACAGACCGATTCGTAACCACTACGCTACCTGAGCTCCTTAAATCATTACAGGAGCAAAAAGCCTCTAAATCCAATGAGTGGTCTCATTTATAATACAACGGAGGGTACACCCACAGAGACGGCAACCCTGTAAAGATGGAGGCAGAGGATGGAACGATACAACTACAAGCCAAAGAAATCGCTCACCCTCAGCAACCACCAGAAGCTAGAAGAGGCAAGGGAGAACTATCTCCGGCATCTTCAAAAGAAGTGTGGCCCTGTCCACACCTTGATTTCAAACTTTGTCTCTAGAACTGTGAGACTATGTATGTCTATTGTTTCAAGCTACCCAGTTCACTGTACTTTGTTATAGAGCCCTGTTGTTGACATTGAATGCGGGGGGGGGGAGTAGACGCTGAACTTGGATCGATTTCCCTGTGACAGAGGAGAACTGTTCCCATAGGGTCTTCTGACTGTCACCTGTATGTGAACAGATTACAGGTCTTTTCCATGTGGATTTGAACCACCAACCTTTTGGTTAGCAGCCAAGCATTAACTATTGTACCATCAAGACTCCCTAGGAGACTAATATACTAATTGTCCTGGGTCCTCGCATCCTTGGACATGTTATCACGAGGAACCAGTCCCTGGAGATGAACATCATGCTTTTAAAAGTAGAGGGTCAGAAAAAAAGAGGGAATACCCCCCAATAGGAAGCAACGACAGAGTGTCCACAACAGTGGTTCAAACATCAATGATTTTGATGATGGCACAAAACCAGGTATTGTGTTTCATTCTATTGTACATGGGGTCTCTATGAATCAGAGTCAACTCAACAGCAGCTAGTAATGTGCTGGGATGAGGTGGGCAGTGATGGTTTAGTGGTACAATTCTGTCTTCCATTCAGGGATACCAGGGTTCGATTCCTGGCCAATGCACCTCACACACTCATGGAGGCTAGGGTGTTGTTAAGATGCTAAACAGGTAAAGCCGGGCAAACTACTTCCAAAAATCCATCAATAAAACCCTATGAACCACAGCTATCTGACACATAACCCATCAAGGGGATGACAAAAAACCAGGGAACATTTCATCCTATTGTCGCCATGCGTCGGGGGCAGATTCCACAGTAACTAATAGCAACAGTTATGTGCCAGGCACTGCTCAAGGGGCTAGGGATGAAATAGACAAAGAAATAGACATGCTCTTGTGACCTTGGTATTCTAACACAAGTGTAATAAACATGAGCTACAATTATCATCCAAGTATCAAAATTTTTGATGATGAAAGAAAACGTGTAACTGTTTTTCAGAATCATTAACTGACGGCTACTTGCAAGTGGTTTGGGAATTTTTCCCCTTGTCTTCTGACGACCTGGCAAGGAGAGTCCCTGAGCGTCCAACTCTCACAAAGGAAGAAAGGGCTAATTCATTCACACATCCTTGACATTCACAAGATATTTCCTTTGGGAGACCAGCCCCCACATTTGCTACCCCGTACCTCTTTAATCTCAGGCCCAAAGCCTAGGCTTGGACCAAAGCCCCAGCAAGATCAAGTGCACAGGAGCTGAGCCAGGTCCCCACTTACTGCTGGTTCACACTTCCTTCAGGTTTAGCCAAGGCCAGTCAGGGACCATTGAGGCTGGTTTCTGCATCCCTATACACAGAGGTTGCCCTCAGCAACATGTGGGCTGCCGAAACAGGCCCTCTCACAGGTCCCCAGAATCCCAGGAAGCCTCTACATAATATCTCCTCTGCATAGACTGCCCCCCCTACAAGACACAGCCAGCCCATGCAGCCTGCCTGCCCGCTGTCCCAACAAGCCCTGACCACCACAGTTCTCCAAGACCCTCGGCTGCCCCATGGGACGTGTGCATTAAATGCTGATCCCTCTAATCAGTGACCCCTCTCCCTGTGTCCACCACAATTCCCTGGACTCAGAACACACAAGTGCTTTTAAGACCTTCAGCAAGTCTGCAAGCCACTGCAGTACCTGGGCCTGGCAGAGTCTCCTCCCACGTGAGATGGCATCTCCCCAGAAGCTACCTCCTGCTCAGGGGCCTTATGGTCGGGCCATAAATGTGGGCTTCAGAAAGAGCTTCCCAGAGTCAGGCATAGAAGGAGGCACTAGGGGACTCCCCTCTAGCAGAGAGAGGTCAAACTCAGAAACAGAACAGGGGTCAGAGGTGGAAGGTTGCAAGATGGGAGTTTCCTGACAGCCTGTCCAAACCACCACCCCTAATAATAATAACACAACAACTACTACTACTAATGGCCTGGTATGGCACTGAGGGTTGGTTAATGCACTGGATTGCAAGGTCGGCTTGAACCACAAAGTCAGCGGTTCGAGCTCACCAGCTACTCCCTCAAAACCCTATACAAAGTCGCTATGAGTTGAAACCAACTTAATGGCAGTTAACATCATCAACAACAATATCAATAGTTACTTTGTATGGAGCCTTTACTGTGTGTTGTTGTTGTTGTTGTTAAGTGCCATCGAGTCGAGTCCGACCCATAGCGACCCTGTACAGGGTTTCCGAGGGTGTAAATCTTTACGGGAGTAGAAAGCCTCATCTTTCTCCCGCGGAGCGGCTGGTAGTTTCGAACCGCTGACCTTAAGGTTCGCAGCCCGATTCGTAACCACTACGCTACCAGAGTGTGTTGGGCCCTATTTTAAGAACTTTGGGTGTACCATTTAATTGTCACAACAGCCCTATAGGGAGGGACTGTCATTACCCTTACCTGCCAGAGAAGGAAACTGACGAGGAGGGCAGCAGATGCCTCTGCTCATCCATACAGTCAGGTGACAGAAGATGCGATTTAAACTCAGAATCCTACGCTAAACGCACACCCATCACCAGGGTTAAACCCACACACAACCCTACCCTACACTAAACCTGGAGTATTGGTATGGCGCTGTAGGATAAGCACGGGACTGCAAGGTCAGTTTGAGCTGCAAAGTCGGCAGTTGAAACTCATCAGCCGCTTATCAGAAACTCTGTGCAGAGTCGCTATGAGTTGGAAACAACTTGACGGCACTTAACAACAAACAACAACAATGCTAAACCTACATTCATAACCAGGGTCCTAAACTAAACCTCAGGAGCCCTGATGGCACTGTTGGATAAGCACTGGCCTGCTAACCATGAGGTTGACAGTTCAAATCCACCAGGCATTCTACAGGCAAAAGATGAGGGTTTCTGTTCCCATAAATATTTGCTGTTGTTATTAACTGCCATTGAGTTGGTTGTGACTCATAGTGACCCTGTATAGGGTGTCTGAATTGCTGACCTTGTGGTTAGCAGTCCAGTGTTGATCCTACAGCGCCATACCAGGAGTCCTCTGTAAAGATTTTAAATCTTAGAAACTCTATACAGGGTTTTTGTGAGTCAGGATCGACTTCATGCTTCTGGTTACACTAAATTCACACTATCTAGTAGTGTCCTACACTAATCCTCCACTCTTTACCAGTGTCCTACATACACTTACACACTTAACCAGGCTTTTCTACTAAACCCACATACTTAACCACTGTCCTGTCCTTCATGGAGGAAAAAAAAAAAAAAAGGCAAGCAAGCTCTTCTACATTGATGGTGTAAATGACTCCCATTGCGGACAATTCCAAGCCACCAGCCTCGGAAACCCTGTACAGGGTCATTCTGAGTCGGAACCGACTCCACGGCACATAACAACAACGTGATGACATTCAGTGTGGACCTGCGTAGCATTCACACCATACCTACTTAACAAACTCAAGTGCAACATTAACAAGGCAAACTGGAGTAAGACAACTAGGCGAGGATGATTGTGAGTATTTCCTATCTATTGGACTCCCAGGGTGGTTGCTATAGGATCAGTACAGGATGGCAAACCACAAGGTTGGCAGTTCAAACCTACCAGCTGCTCCTCGGGAACTCTATACATGGTTGCCATGAGTCAGAAATCAACACGATAACACTTAACAACATAACTTGATATTTAATAAAGTCTGTGTTTTAACAACGAGCCTTCAGGATTTCTGGCAGTTTCACAATCGTCTCTGGTGAGCTACTGAAAGCCACTTCTGAGCCCCCCCGCCCCGCCCATAGTTTACACTGTCTCATGAAGCCTGGCTGTGGGATCAGCATTCTGAAAGGGCCTGGAAACTTGGACTCCTGAGTCTTAGGATATTGACAATAGTCACAAGCAGCCAGAGGAGCCGACCCTCGGCTTCCCCTGCTCTTCCCCAACCCATCTCTCGTTCTTCTCCCCGACTGATGGCCCTGGCCACCCCCAGGCTGTTGTCCCGACGTCATACATTCCCGGCCTCTCTGTGGAGGGTCTGGCTGGGGAATTTTTTTTCTATTGAGCCCTGGTTTTGTTGCTAGTCTGAAAAGCAAATCTTGTCTACTGCCCACTAACAATGGCGAGGCAAACTCATCTTAAGCTGTAGTCCGCAAGGTTGGTCCCCGTGGCAGCCCAATTAAGCCCTCAACCCTCTGGGGATGGAGATGCTGGCTGGTGGGCACCATTAAGAGCCTGAAAAGCAATTTCCAGGAATGCGGTCCTCATAATCCCTGCTCCCAACACCATCACCCTTGGCCCGGGGAATCCACAGTGGAAATCATTCATTTCCTTTTTAGCTCTATAAACACAACGTGACTGCAAACTCAGTGCCCAGGAGGGGGGACCAAGGTCCACAGCAGCCTTGCCAGGGGTTGGACCCAAAGAAAAGGTCTGTGTGTAAATCTCACCTACTCAATGCGACCTTAGCAAAGCATCCCACCCTATAAAATTGTATCCTTGCCTCTCCCCTGCTGTTTCCTCCCCCACAGTCCTTTGGACTGAGGCTTTCTGCTCATCCCAAGTCAGCGGAGGACTGGATTGACACCTTCACGCTCCACCCTGGTTACACGTTAGAAATAGCCGAGCTACGCACCTTGGCATGTGTTCTTGTCCAGACCTGCTATCACAAGGAGGCAATTCTGGGCCTGGGAGTATCTGAAAGGCCCCCAACCCAAGCTCCTGAGGGCAGGGAGTGTACCTAGCACATCTGGCCCCAGGCCAGGAATGTGAACATCTCCTTCAATGTGGGCCAGCTGTCTGTTCACACCCTGAACAACCTATTTCTGTCTGTGCTGGGCACATGGTATTTCCAAGCCTGTGAAAGCAGCCAGTGGGCAGGAATTTTGTTGTTGTTATTACTGTTGGGTGCATAGCGACCGTATGTACAACAGAATGAATCACAGCCCAACCCTGTACTACCCTCACGGTGGCTGTTACGCTTGGGCCCACTGTTGTACCCACTGTGCCAGTTTATCTTGTTGGGAGTCTAAGAATGATGTACTTTTCCAGGACTGGTCCCTCCTGACAGCATGGCCCAAGTATGTAATATGTCCCAAATAAACAAACACATCTTGTCTAAACCCAGGACTACAATGGCTCTGTAGGATAAGCACTAGACTGCCAACCCGAAGGCTAGCAGTTCCAGCTCACCAGTTGTTCCACAGGAGAAGAGATTCACAAACTTAGAAACTCTGCATACAGGGTCACTAAGAACACTTATACAGGGTCACTAAGAACACTTATACAGGGTCACTAAGAGCACTTATACAGGGTCACTAAGAGCACTCATACAGGGTCACTAAGAGCACATACACAGGGTCACTAAGAGCACATACACAGGGTCACTAAGAGCACATACACAGGGTCACTAGGAGCACTCATACAGGGTCACTAGGAGCACTCATACAGGGTCACTAGGAGCACTCATACAGGGTCACTA
>NW_006408620.1:5741149-5751095 GCF_000296735.1 Chrysochloris asiatica | reverse complement strand
GCACTCATACAGGGTCACTAAGAGCACTCATACAGGGTCACTAAGAGCACTCATACAGGGTCACTAAGAGCACTCATACAGGGTCACTAAGAGCATTTGGAGTCCTCGTGTGGCACTGTAGGATAAGATAAGAACTGGACCCCAAGATCCACGGTTCAAACTCATCAGCCACTCCTCAGAAACCCTATACTGGGTTGCTATTAAACGGAGCCAACTTGACAGCATTTAACAACACTTGACAACTACAACATTTTGAACCCACTGCATTGTCCTCCCCCCCAGTAAGCAGCCTTTTAGGTCTGAATTAAAAATTCCTATCTTGCTAGTGCCATTAAGGACAGACTGTGGTTCTCATGCTAAAGTTGGCACCAAGGCTAAGATGGGGCAGGGACAACAGAGAGGGAAAACCTCACAACGTCACTGATGTCACCCAGCCCAGCTGAGACGGCAGGAACGGCATGCATAGAAAGATCTAGAAGTCAAGCCCTGCATGATTCGCTCCCTGGCTTTTACAAGCTTCACTGTCTAAACTCAGCACAGCTGTCCTGCCTGGGCCTCAAACACGCCCATTGAGTTCTGATTCAAGACTTTAGTCCTTGCCAAGTCTTGTCCAAAGGAGCTCTGGTAGCATAGTGGTTACTAATCGGGCTGCTAACCTCAGGGTCAGCAGTTCAAAACTACCAGCAGTTCCACAGGAGAACGTTGAGGCTTTCTGCTCCCGTAAAGATTTACAGCTTCAGAAACCCTGTACAGGGTCGCTATGAGCCAGAACCTACTCCACGGCACATAGGAACCACCACCACCAAACCCTGTCCAAGGTTCCTGAATAGTACAGTTTGCCTTCATTTACTAAGATAGAGGTTGGCAGTGCAAACCCACCCAGTGGTACCACAGGAGAAAGAGCTACTCCAATAAAGATTACAGCCAAGAAAACCCTTGGAAACAGTTCTGCTCTGTACCACATGGGGTGTGTTGTCCACTCTTCTCGGGCCTGCTGGTGGGTACAGATGTTCTGGAAGCCTGGAAGGTTCTACCAGCAGGAAAGTATGCAGAAGTGGCCTCGGCCTACGCCCAAGGGATGGATCTCAGGCTCCTCTTATGTGCATGTACAGAACTCTAACTCAGAACAAAGCCAAGAGGAGTGGCTATCACAGCCATAGCATGGCCCCGAATTGCAGACTGTCAACAGTCAAGGAAAAGGGAGGCTGGAAGAATCCTGGAAATGACCGTCCTATATGTGGTGCTGTGGATTAATGAGCTGGACTGCAAAGTTGATTTGATTCGCAAGGTCAGTGGTTCAAGCTCACCAGTCGCTCTTCAGAAACCCTATATAGGGTCACTATGGGTCAGAACCAACTTGATGGCACGTAACAACAACAACAAGCTCATCTTTAAATGTTCCCTGAAGTCTTCATAAAACAAAACAACAGCTTGGCTTAACTCATCAAGAAGGTCTGCCTTGAGCATTTTGATCTTTTAAAAACTAGCTAAATATGCGGTTAAATTGGCAACAGAAACTTTGAAAGCTTCGATAGGATCCTTAGGATGCAGTGAGGAGGGAGAAAATGTGAAACAAAATTCAAAATGCATGAAGACAACAACTCAGAAAGGGTAAGAATGTTTACACAACTTGAAAAAGGTCACCAATAACGTCACTGACCTGGTGTGCCTGTTCTGCTGTATCCATTCTCAACAAGAAAACACAAGAAAAATAATTTGCACCAAGAAAAAAAAGCGAAGAAGAAGGTAGAAAGTGGCCTGGCATCTCAGAGCCTTCTGACTCTCTCCAGGTTCTGACCTCCACCTCATGTCCACCCCTGGACTTCAACAGGCGGGGGCTCTGAGGGAGGCTGAGAAAAGTCCTCGATGCTGAGATCTGAGCATAACAAGAGAATTCCTAAGAGATGTCCACGTCAGGCCAAGCCTGGAAGCTTCAAGTCGAAGCTCCAACACAAGTTGGTCACACAAAGAAAGATGGATGAGAAAAAGGCCTCCCCACTTCCTTGCTTTCACAGCTAGGCACAGTTCTGCAGTGCACAACCTGCCCAACTGTACATGGCAACCCTGATTCAAGCCATCTGGGGTGCTGGACCATAAAGCCTGGGTATTGACAGGAAGAAGTGCATGTGCCAGGGACTCAGATCTAAGGAAGACTGTGGTCTAAGGCAGCAGAAGCCACTTTCCTCAAAGCACATGGTCAAAGCCAAGAAGCATTTCCTCACTGAGGTGGTCACTGGGGCTACCAAAGATCAGGGATGCCTCTCCTTCCATTTGTAGAACATCTGGATCTGAGACAGTAAATGCTAACGGAGATGTTCACATCGAGCAACGGCAGAGTGAGTCAGGGGGACTGGGACCCACCCCACCACTTGCCAATGCCTCCTTAAGCAAGTTTTAGTTAACAGGTCACAGGAGGGTGGAGGGGGTACAAGGAAAATCTCGTGCTAACAGAACAAAATGGGGCGCAATCAAGGCGTCCACTGATGGGAAGTCATCAAAACGCCATGACTTAGTCATGCACAAAACACCCAATGGAGCTGAACAAGAGAGGGGGAGTTGGGCACATGATAACCACACAGGGACCGCCACACTGTTAAATGAACAAAGCAAGATGCAGATGAGCGTATGGATTGAGAGCTTGGGCGTAAAATAGAAAAAGACCACGTTACGGATTGATTTCTGTTGCCCCAAATCCTAACCCCTTGACTTGCTCCTGGAATCCATTTGGGAAAAAAGGTTTTCTCTGGTATGTGATTGAGACCAGAGTAGTATAGGGTTTGTCTTCTATCCGGGATAGAAATGCAGCCATTCAGACAGACAGAAACGGGAGACAGACAGACGCTATGGGGAGATCTCCAGAGCACCAAGGAACACTGAATCAAGAAAAGCCAAGACAGGGACCTTCCGTCCCCATGAGGTGACAGAGAAAAAGCCTTCCTCTAGAGCCAGCACCCAGAATTCAAGCTTCTGGCCTCCAGAATGGTGAGGAAAACTTTTCTGTTTTTTTCTCTGTTATATATACCTACTTTCTCTGATAGCAACATGAGGAAACTAAGAGACCACCTAAACACGCCAGGACTCACCTGTCTTCTGTGCATTTGTGTACCTGGAAAAAGACAGGAGACAGGAATGGTGGTGCCCACTGGGAAGGGATCTGGAGAAGCTGGAGGATTGTAAAGACATGTTACCTCATAAAAAAATGCATGACGTCTTCATCTCTTGTGCATTTGGCCCTGTGGCTACTTTCTTATGAGGACAGATGATTGTAGAGTCTGTTGTCATTTTGCTCTGCACACAGTTATAACGTCAACCTTCCCCTACAACCCTGCCACAGACCATCCTCGATCCCCGAGTCCACACATCTAGCCTCAAGTTCACTTAGCAAAACACGGTACCTACTAAATGAAGCCCAGTGGTCTAGTCACCCCCCAGCATCCTCGATGTATCTGTCTCCACCTATGTACACAATGCTTACCCACCAGCTCCTAACACTTTTCTTTAGCTCTGGGACACACAGGACCAGTGCAGGGCCTTGGCACTCCCTGTTGGCTCTTTCTCATCCTCCAGCTAACATGTCACCTCAGAAAGACTCTCTAGACCACCTCATCAAATCACACAACCTTTATTGTTATTCCTAACATGTATCTGTCTTAGACCACCTTCTTCACGTCTTTACCAATGGGTGGTTTCTCTCCCTTAACAGGTACTCAAAGAATATGTTTGCTGTTGGAATGAATAAAGCTCACTTCTCAAGAACTGCTGAGGATGGTCAGACCTAAAGAGAACTTGCCCACAAAATCTGGGTCCCATATGTGTGGAAGAAAGAAGAGTGATAAGAATGGAAGAGGCTTGGAATCAATCAGTCCAATGGACCACTGGAATATGTGCACACCTGTCTCCAGGACTCTGCGACCAGGAGAACAGATGGTGCCCAGCTACCACTACCAACTATCCTGAAAGGGATCACATCAAAGGGTCCCAGGCAGACAGGGAGAAAATGTGAAACAAAACTCAAAATTCTTTCATAAAAAAAAGATCAGGTTTACTGGTCAGAAACCTGAGACTATGGCTCTCAACCACCCTTCAGGTCCAGAAAGGAACTCACCCTCATGGTGCCATTTTCAGCCAAAGTAAATAGGTTTATGGGCTGGGACTTGGGGTGGAAGGACATCAACACTAGGAAGGTCTGTTCACCGTGGAATGGTCAGTCATTCAAAATCAAAAAGGTAACATTTTCCTAAGGACAAAATTGAAAAGGGTTAGGAAGGACAGAAAGCAGACAGGAACCACAGGAAGAAGGACAACTATAGTCGCATGGAGGGGACTGTAAACATGGAGATGGAACAAAGTATACGGTTTGTAAAGTATAAAGCAGATGCTCTTCTCTGTAAACCTTCACTCAGTTCTCAAAAAGCTAAAAGAATAAAAAAGTTGGGTCCTGGAAGATTTCATTCACTGAGGACAACTCATGGAGAAAGGAAAAGACCAAGCTAGAGCCATCTGAGCCAGCAGAAAGACCCTGGTGAAACTTCTAGAAGAAGAGGCGGACTCTCCTGACAAAGGACATTTTCAGAAATGATCCTAGAGTGTCCAGATTGGGATAAATGACAAAGATGACTACAGCATGAGCTGCTGAGTGGCTCTGAGGAATCCACCCCACCCTTTGTACCATGGCAGGCTGATGACAGCCATCGGGAAAGTCACCTGTGGTGGCCGTAACCTAGGGCCTCTGGTTCAGCAGTGATGGGAGAGTGTTCACACCTGCACAATGCTGCCCTCCCAGAAAGGGCTCCACAGTGTACCGCTCTGTGCAAGCCAGCCCCGTCAGCACACCGACCTAGGCACTCAAGAGGCAGGACAGGGGAGGCCCTGGAGGAACATGGCTGAAACTGGGCAGCAAGGTCTGGGGGAGACCTGAGCGCCACATTAGAACATCGGGGTCTGAGCAGAGTCTAACAGGAGGTGAGATGGATGAGGAGCAGCAAAAAGGTGCCCCAGGGAGAGCAGGAGCGGGAAGTGGGTGAGAAATGAACAAGCTCAGAGTCCACATGTTTAGCAGAGGAAGCTTCAGCCTTCCAGATGTTACAGCTTTTACGGAGTCAGGCTGCTCATCTCAAGGTCAGTAATTCAAAACTACTAGTGATTCCACAGGAGAAAGACAAGGCTTTCCGCTCCTGTAAAGATTTACAGTCTCAGAAATCCTATACAGGGTCGCTATGAGTCAAAACCGACTCCACGGCACATACCAACAACCACAATATTAACATAGCTTAGACATGATAAGTCCAATGGACAAATGAACCATGTGAACATCAGTCTCCACCACACTGTGACAAGAAAAAGCAAATGGTGTCCGGCTACTGCTACCAACTGCTGAAAGGGGTCACATTAGAAGAACCTGAATAGAGTGGGAGACGAATGTGGAACAAAACTCAGAATCATAAGAAAGTCCAAACTTCCTGGTCAGCTAGAGACTGGTGGAACCCCGAGACTATGGTCCTCAGTCACCCGTCAGATCAGGAACTGACCTCACTCCCATGACTCAACTTTCAACCAAACAACAAATAAATCTAAAAGGGGAACTGTAACGTTAGTGAGGTATGCACATCTTAGAATAACCAATCATCTGAGACGAAAGGGACCAGATGCAGAGGGTTTGCAAAGTGTGGCACAATGCAAACAGGAAGTTTGGCCGAAGGACTCAAATGAGTAGATTGCCTTACAAACCTTATAAGTATTGTTTGTGCTAACAAAAAAGACTATCCCTCTGAAGAGTAACTCTGGTTCCCTAAAAGCCGAGACTGTAAATTCCAAAAATGCAAGTTCCCCGCCACCCAAAAAAATTAAAAAAGCTAAAGAGGATAAAGAGAAACACTGTAAACTGATGATATATGGAGGGGATAATAATCAAGTAATGAAACAAGCTATATGAATGGTTGAATGTGAAACTGATGATGTGCCCTGTAAACTTTCACTCAATCCACAATAAAAACATTTAATTAAAAAAAAAAGAGTAACTCTGGTAGCATAGTGGTTACAAACTGCGCTAACCTCAAGGTCAGCAGTTCAAAACTACCTGTGGTTTCATGGGAGAAAGATGCTCTGGTAAAGATTTACAGCTTCAGAAACTGGGATCGCTATGAGTCGGAACCGACTCCACGGCATACCACCACCACCAAAGAGTAAAGGAGTTCTGGTGTGGCATTGTTGGTTAATGCAATGGTTTGCAAGTTGGTATGAACCTTAAGGTCGGTGGTTCAAGTTCACCAGCTGCTTCTAAGAAACCCTATACAGGGTCGCTATGGGTGGGAACAGACTCAACGGCACTTAACAACAACAACAACATGAAGATTAAAAGGTTTAAATGTCCCAATGTCACTATGATTTTGAGTCTATTGCCAAAGAAAAAAAAGGACTTTGAAAAGTTGAAAGTGAAAATCACCCCTAAAACACTGAGTTTCAGTTAGAGGAGACAGGGACATTTGGAAACAGTGATGGGTAAACATCATAAAGATTAATGAAATGGCACATGTTTTGTTGCTTGTATACGAGTTGTTGTTAAGTGCCATAGAGTCAGTTCTGACCCATAGTGACTCTGCATAGGGTTTCCAAGGAGCAGCTGATGAGCTAGTAACTGGAACTTGCAGTTCAAAGGGACTTTGTAGTCCGGTGCATTAACCCACAGCACCACACCAGGACTCCTGTATAGGAGTATTTGCCACAATTACAAAATAAACAACTCCTAAACCCTGCCTAACACATCTGATTTCATTTGCTCAATGTGATTTAGTTCCCACTCATCTTGTCTAAAACCAGCACCTTTCCCCAGTCTCTCAGGCTTGAAATTAACGCCGCAACTGAGTAATGCCACCCCATCGTGTCAGGAGAGAGGTCAGTAGCACTAACTTTGGTCCATAAGTTGTGTCCTTAGATGAATCAGTAGTTCAGTCCCAGCTGGGGGGCTACTATAGGAATAAAGGAGTTCCTGAATGTTCTTGAACCTTCATCCAAATCCCCACTGATCCTCTTTCCCCTTTCTCCTCCTCCTCTACCTCCGAGTGTCCCATATGTATTAAAGCTTGCTTGCTTGCCCACACCCCTGTCTCTGAGTAACTGGCTTACTCACAACAAGCAACAGAGCCTCCATTCCACAGTATCTAAATCCTGGGGGTGTAAATACGCCTCCACTTGGCCCTGGACTGTTTTCCTGGACAATGGGTCATCAATGTTTCTAGTTCACTTACTGGCTGACCACTTGCTGGAAAACCATCCCTGAGCAACTCAACAGTTGTCACATGGGGGAGGTTTTACATCCGTGGCTCCTTCTCCACCAAAGATTAGAAGATCCACAGCTCAAAAGAAACTTATGCAAAGCAGAAACTCTTGGCTAATGAGGAAGGGTACACTTACCCAGAAGGTACAGCTAAAGGGGCTTTCTGCTGCCCTGTTTGGCTCCACAGAACTCCTGAGAAGTGATTGGTTTTTTTTTTTTTTTTTTTTTTTTGGCAATATACTATAGAAAAGTGGGTAGAAAAACTTAAGATAGTTCACAAGAGGGGATATTCAGATGGCCAGCAAATATACAAAAAGGCCCACATATTCTTTAGTAAGCAGGGAAATGCAAATCTAACTTACAGTGGGATATCGCTATACTTCAACTTGTTGCTTTTATTAAGTGCCATCAAGTAGGTTCCGACCCATAGTGACCCTGTATAGGGTTTCTGAGGAGCTTGAACCACCGACCTTGTAGTCCAGCACATTAACCTGCAGCACCACACCAATACTCCAACTCCAGCTAGAATCACTAAAATGACAGACAATCCTAAAACCTGAAGAGGCTATGAGCCAGTTGATTGAGGAAATGAATCCCTTAAATGCTGCAAGGTGAGACGGGGGGCAAGAACACCGATTACTACAACCACTATGGAGAGTTGTTTGGCTGGATCCATTAAAGCTGACCACTAACTTTTCAGTTTCTCATATTGTACCGGGGTGGTTTGCACGTTGCTGAGATGCTTCATGCTATGCTAGCAGTATGTCAAATACAAGCAGGGTCATCCATGGTGGACAGGTTTCACTGGAGATTCCAGGCTAAGAGACTAGGAACAAACGCCTGGTGATCTGCTTCCAAAAATTTGCCAATTAAAACTCTAGATGGCAAGGACATGTTGTTGTCAAGTACCATCGAGTCGGTTCCAACTCATAGCAATCCTGTATAGGGTTTTCAAGGACCAGCTGGTGGGTTTGATCCACCGACCTCGCGGCTCAAACCACCCCTGTGGTCCAGTGTATTATCTGACTGCAATGGTTCCAAACACTAGATGCGAACCACAAGGTCCACTGGCTGAGCCCGCCAGCAACTCTGTGGGAAAAAGATGAGGCTTTGTTTTCTGCTCCCTCGAAGATTCTAAGCCTCAGAAACCCTATACTGGGTTGCTGTGAGTCAGCACCAATTCAATGGCACTTAACAATAATCAATACTGCTTGAAGGTAAGTTCCCTACATTGGAAGACACTCAAGTTACACAGTGGCTGCAAAAATGAACGCAACGTTTTGATCTGTCGTACACGGGTTTGCCACTTATTGGAACCAACTTGATGCAAAGGAAATACTAAAGCTAAATGAGCCAATAACGCCGCTTCTAGGTATAAACAAAACAGAAAACTGCGTATTTTACAGGAAGAAATGCTCTAGAATATTCATGGCACTATCTGGAATAGTCCCAAGGGCTCTGGAAAGTTCAATGCCTATTGATAGCAAGGACAAAAAAAAAAAAAAAAAAAACTATTGGCTTATGTACGTAATAGAATGTTGGACAGTTGACAGAATGAGACACCTACAACCATGCACATCACAGGTGGATCTTGAAGGCACGATGCTAAGATAAATTAGCCAGACAGCCACAAAAGAGACCATCTTGTATAACTTAACCGCATTCACCAAAGTTCAAAGACAAGCAAGACTAGTGCATGGTGACAGAAATCCTGAAGATGGCTGCCAATGGGTTACAAATCCCGAGGTTGGTCACTTCTCGGGGGCTGTTTATGTTTCGTTTCTTCATCAGGTGTGGGTTATACAGGTCTGTTCAGTGTGTGAAAACACATATTGGGATTTTTAAAGTTTTTACACTAAAATATATTCAATTGCGCTCCAAAGTGGCTGTGAAATTTCCACTCAAAATCTTTGAAAGAACCCATTTTTTTATACATTTGCCAATTTTTGACTTTTTGCCCCCAAAGTCAACAATGAAGTAAACAAAACTGTGGTAACACACAACTTGCCTTGTGAAAACTAGCCCAGCTGAGAAAGCTGCTAGCATTTTTAAAAAATAAACATGTAATTAAAAAATTTTTTTTTAGTGACACTGATCACATTCTTCAAGTTAGGTCATCATTCTGCCTCTCCATTTCTGGATTATTCCTCCCTCAATAACATGAATTCTCTGCCCCTTAAGGTTCCTATGTGATCTGTTTGATCAATTTGTTCCCACATAGATATGAATTATGTAATAGTTTACATGAGAGAACATTAGTTTTACATTCATCCGATCGGATATCATTTCATTGCCACGGTTACAATCCCCTCCGTGCATCATCAACCAAGGTTGTACATACATTACTTACCTCTGTCTCACTTAGCCCATGCAAACCTGTCTAATTGGTTTCCCATTTGCCTTGTTCTTCCATTCCCCTCCCTCTTCTTTGTATTGCCCCCCTCCCCAGCACCCAAAATCTCCTGTGTCTATTCCTTACCCTGTGCTCCACCTTCCTCTGCCCCCCTCATCCCACCCACCACATCCCAGTAACCATCAAAGAATGCCCCGCCTCTCTGCTTTAGTATAGGTTCTTTCCCTTAGTCTTTTACAGTAGTGGTCCTATGCAGTATTTCTCCTTTTGTGACTGACTAATTACACTCTCGAGAAGATAAAACCAAATGTTACAAAAAA
>NW_006408620.1:5719785-5740254 GCF_000296735.1 Chrysochloris asiatica | reverse complement strand
ACCATACTTATTCAACCTATATGCTGAGCAAATAATCCGAGATGCTGGGTTACATGAAGAAAAACATGGCATCAGGATTAGCAGAAGACTCGTTAACAATTTGTGATATGTCGATGATACAATCTTGCTTGCTGAAAATGAAGAGGACTTAAAACATTTACTGACGAAGATCAAAGAGCACAGCCTTCGGTATGGATTGCATCTCAATGTAAAGAAAACAAAAATCTTCACCACTGGACCAAAAAACAACATTCTTATCAACGGAGAAAAGACTGAACTTGTCAAGGACTTCATTCTTCTTGGACCAATGATCAACACTCACAGAAGCAGCAGTCAAGAAATCAGAGGACGTATTGCATTAGGCAAATGTGCTGCACAAGACCTTTTTAAAAGTGTTGAAGAGCAAAGATGCCAGCTTGAGGACTAAAGTGCACCTGACCCAGGCTATGGTATTTTCAATAACCTCATATGCATGTGAAAGCTGGACAGTAAATAAGGAAGACTGCAGAAGAAATGACGCTGTTTGAGTTATGGTGTTGGAGGAGAATATTGAAAGTGCCATGGGATGCAAAAAGAACAAACAGATCCATTTGGAAGAAGTGCTGCCAGAGTGCTCCTTGGAGGCCAAGATAGCCAAACTTCGTTTCTCATACTTGGGACATATTGTCAGGAGGGACCAGTCCTGGAGAAAGGTATCATGTTTGGTAGGGTGGAGGGTCAGAGAAAAAGAGGAAGACCCCCAAAGAGATGGATTGGCCAGGTGGCATCATCGATGGACTCAACTGTGGCAACAGTAGTGAGGTTGGCCCAGGATTGAGCAGTGTTTCCTTCGGCTGTGATTAGGGTCGCTCTGAGTCAGTACCAACTCGATGGCACCTATCACCAACAACAATTTCACTCAGCATAATGTCCTCAAGGCTCATCCATGTTATGTGATAGCTTACAGCTTCCTTGTTCTTCAAGGTAGAACAATATTCCATTGTGTGTATGTACCAGAGTTTGTTTATCCATTCTTCAGTTGATGGGCACTTAGGCTGTCTCCACCTTTTGGCTATTGTAAATAGTGTTGCTACGAACATTGGTGTGCATATATCTACCTCATGTTGTGGCTTGTATTTCTTGTGGGTAAATACCAAGTAGAGAAATTCCTGGATCATAAGGTATTTCTATTTTCAACCTTCTGAGGAAGTGCCATATTGCTTTCCAGAGAGGTTGGACCATTTTGCAATCTCACCGGCAATGCAGAAGCGTCCCAGTCTCGCCAGCATTTATTGTCCTCCACTTTTTTGATCTTTGCTGTTATTGCTGGTATGAGATCATATCTCACTATTATTTTGATTTGCATCTCTCTAATGGCTAGTGATTGTGAACATTTCTTCATATGTTTGTTGGCTGCCTGGATCTCCTCCTCGGTGAAGTGTCTGTTCATGTCCTGTGCCCATTAATGGGGTTATTTGTCTTTTTCTTGTAGAGGTGTTCTAATTTCCTATATATTTTAGAAATGAGTCCCTTGTCTGATATGTCGTTGCAAAATATTTTTTCTCATTCTGTGGGTGCCCTGTTTACTCTTTTGGTAAAGTCTTTTGATGCACATAAGTTTTTAATTTTTAGTATGCCCCAATCATCTATTTTGTCTACTTTTGTGTAGTTTTTAAAAATGTTTGGTAGTCTGTGTATTCCCTGAATTAGTGCCCTCACATTTGTCCCTATTTTTTCCATTGATTGCCTTCCTAATTCTGGGATTCACCTTTAGATCTTTAACCTATGCTGAATTGGATTTTGTATAAGGCATGAGGTAAAGGTCTTGTTTCAATCTTTTGCTTTGCATATCACTTTCCAGTTCTGCCAGCACCATCTGTTGAAGAGACTATCCTCTCCACATGCGATATATTTAGGTACTTAGTCAAAAATCAGTTGTATGTGGTTGTATGTGGATGGGTTAATTTCTGGATTCTCAATTCTGTTCCATTGATCATTGAATCTTTCATTGTACCACTACCAGGCTATTTTGAACACTGTAGCCGTGTAGTAAATTTTGTAGTCAAGAAGTGAGAGGTTTCCAACCTTATTCTTCTTAAGCAGTGCTTTGCTTATCCTGGGTCTCTTTCCTTTCCACATAAAGTTTGTAATTGCTTTTTCCATCTTTGAAGAAAGTCATTGGAATCTGAATTGGGATTGCATTATATGTGTAAATTGTTTGGGCAGTATTGACATTTTCACAATGTTAAGTCTTCCTATCCAGGAGCATGGTACATTCTTCCATTTTTGTAGGTCTCTTTTGGTTTCTTATAGTAGTGTTTTGTAGTTTTCTTTGTATAAATTCTTTGTTTCTCTGGTTACATTTATTCCTAGATAATTCATCCTTTGGATGGCTATTGTAAATGGTATTACTTTCCTAATGTCCTTTTCAACACTGTCGTTTTTGGTATAGAGGAATCCAACTGATTTTTGTATGTTGATCTTATACCTTGCCACTTTGCTGAATATTCCAATGGGTCTAGTAGCTTTTTTTACTGAGTCTTTGGAGTTTTCTAAGTATAGGATCATATCATCTGCAAATAGAGTTTTGCTTCCTCTTTGCCAATTTGGATGCCTTTAATTTCCCTTTCTTGCCATATAGCTCTTTCTAAGACTTCCAGCACAATATTGAATAGGAGTGGTGACAAAGGGCATCCTTGTCTGGTTCCTGTTCGCAGAGGGAAGGCTTTCAGTTTCTCTCCATTGAGAGTAATGTAGACTGTTGGTTTTGCATATATGCTCTTAATTATGTTGAGGAATTTTCCTTCAATTCCTACTTTGTTGAGTGTTTTTTTGTTTTTTTTTTTTAAATCAAGAATGGATGTTGGCCAATGTCAAACACCATTTAAAATTTTTCCTTTCTTCTTTTCACAAAAAGATTTACATGCACTTTTACGGCACTCAAGAAAAAGCAGGCTGACGGCTCATAGCAATCGTTTTCCTTTTCAGAAACATCCATCAGACCCAAATTAAATCATTTTAATTAACTCTTTCCTGAGTAACTAAAACCTTGGAATGTGCTGAAATATTATAATAAATAAGGTGGTCAAAGATTTAAAAAAAAAAAAATTCATGTTCGATTTTGTCAAATGCCTTTTCTGCATCAATCAATATGATCATGTGGTTCTTTTCTTTTTTCTTATTTATATGGTGGATCACGTTGATCGTTTTTCTGATGCTGAACCATCCTTGCATCCCTGATATGAATTCTACTTGATCATGATGTATTATCTTTTTGATGTGCTGCTGGATTCTGTTGGCTAGGATTTTGTTGAGAATTTTTGCATCTATGTTCAGGAGGGATATTGGTCTATAATTATCTTTCTTAGTGACGTCCTTCCCTGGTTTTGGTATGAGGGTTTTATGCTTGCTTCATAGAAAGTATTAGGAAGTTTTCCATCCTCTTCTATATTCCAGAATTTATACTAGAACAGCTGGTAGTTTCAAACTTCTGACCTTGTGGTTCGCAGCCCAATTCGTAACCACTACACTACCAGAGCTCCTTACATGCTTATCAGGCTACTGAAAATACCATGGCTTGGGTCAGGTGCACCTTAGTCCTCTAACTAATTCTCTTTGCTCTTGAACACGTTGAAGAGGGCTTTTAATGATGTTTACAGCTGCTTCTCCTCATTGTGAGCTGTGCCCCATCAGCCAATGAAGGTTCTGAAAGCTTTACTCCATTTGCACCATCACGGTCAACGCTTCGTAAGGAGGCAGATCTTCCCTAGTGGCGTTCCCAGTCACCTACCAACCTGAGGGGCTGGCACTGCATCTGACAGGATAATAATGCACCTCATAATTTCCTTATAGGCATGTACAAACTGGACAATGAATAAGGAAGACTGAAGAACTGGATGCACTTGCATTACAGTGTTGGAGAAGAAAATTCAAAGGACCTCTGGCTGCCAGAAGAAAGAACAAATCTGTGTTGGTAGAAGGACAGCCAGAAGTCTCCTTAGAAATAAGGATGGCCAGATTTTGTCTCTACTTGTGATTAGGAGGAACCAGTCCCCAGAAAAGGACATTATATTATGGCAATGTAGAGGACCATCAAAAAAGTGGGAGACCCTCAATCAGACGGACTGACACAGAGGCAGAAACTTTGGGTTCAAGCATGACAATTGTGAGCATGGCTCAGGACAAGGCTGTTGTTTCGTTATGTTGTGCATGGGGTTGATGAGTCAGAACAGACTCTAGGGCACCTAACAACAAGCTTTTTGTTGTGGAAACTGTCCTGTGCATTGTAGGATGTTTATCAGCATCTCCGGCCTTTGCCCACTAGATGCCAGTAACATCACTATCAGACAAAGTAAAATGCCTCCAGACATTGCCAAATTCCCCATGTTGCCCAACACTGTCTAGGTTTTGGATCATTGCTATACATTAATGCATTTAATTCTTGTAATCAATTGAGGTGGAAACATTTACTATTATCATTGTACAGAGATGAAAACTGAAGCTCTGAGAGATTAAGTAACTTCCCTAAGACTATACACAGTGATTCAAACACAAAAAGTTCCTCACTTCCTGGATAATGAATGAGTGAGAGAGAGAGAGAGAGTTTATTTTAGGAGGGGTGCATGACACGCAGTGGTAATCTTGAGCTTTGTAGAAGACACAGTTGTAAACTGGTCAACCAAATTACACAAGGTAAGAGAAGTAATCCCTGTGGGGAAGAACTGAATTGAGGAGCAAAGGCTTTTTTTTGTTTTTCTCATCTTCTATTTATCCTCAAGGGCTTGGAATTTAGTTAACATTTCATGTCAATTTCATTGTGCTCAAACATAACCACACCTATTTCCCCCTAACATTTCTCATTCTAAAGAATTTGCCCCAAGGTTCTCTTATCTGCTTCATCCCATGAGACAGAGATATTTACTCCACCTTGGACCACAAGGTATGAGGAAAAAGCCCCATAGCTTGGGGGGCTGGGCCTCTTTGTTCCCCATGGGTTTGTTGCCCATACTTGGATGGCCTTAGCAGAACTGACCTTGCACCCTCTTGAGTGGAGGCCAAGCCCTCTGGAGCTGTCCTCCTAATCACATCTTGCAGGACAACTTTGCTCCCTGCCCCAGGCTCCCAAGCGAGACTTCACAGAGACTCACTTGTCTGTGCAAGTGGTCATATGAGAGGCTGGCTACCCATTCTGCTGGTGAATCCCAAATTTCTCAAATTAGATGGAACCAGGGTATCAAATCAGATGGAAGGAAGCCTGGAGTAGCCCCATTCCATGGGCCACTGACCTGCTAGTGTAAGTGGACATTTAGGGCCCAGGGGCAAAGGGAAGAGAATGCCAGCTCACTCCCTCTATGTGCCAGACATGACCTCCACACCCTTCTTCTGATGCGCTCCTCCCTATCTTGGGTACTGGCACCAATTGTTCAGCTGGTAAGCAAGGAGTCATTTCTCTTTCCAGCCTTTTCCCTCATTACCACCTTCAAATCCAGTATGTCAGCCTAGTTCTGTCAAGTCAACGAATGCAGTTCTCCATCCATGCATGCATCTCTTTTCTCCTTCTATCCATTCATACTTCCATCCCATTCATCCTCAATCCATCCTCTTATCTCTCCCTTCTCCCCCTCCTCTATCTATCTTTCTATCCATCCACTCATCTACCCCTCTTCATCATCCATCCATCCATGTGTGACCATTTCCATGGCGAACACGCTGGGCACAGTCACGTTTTTTTGTCTAGATGACAGCAGGAACTTACCTACTTTCCCTGAGTCTATGATTTAGTCTCTACCCAGCCTCTTGCAAAAACGTACACCAGATCACATTTCCCTTGCTTACCAGCGCCTATGTTTCCCTTAATAAAAGCCAATGTATCACCCCATTCTCATCTTCCAGCCATCCCAATCTATCTTCTCAGCTGAGAGCCTTTTGCACAGGTACTCCCCCTGTTGACGATAAATTCCCCACTCTGTTAATCTGTCTTCACGTCTTGTTTTCTCTAAATTCTCATCATTTTTGTAAATGATTTTGGCTGTCTTATTTAACAGGATATCCCTGACTTCTATCAAGTCAAAGAGGCTAGAATGAATTAAAAAACAAATACCTAGATTTTTATATATAAATTTGAATACAGCATGGCCTACAGTGTCATATATGTGCTGTTATTGTTGTTATTAGGTGCCATCGAGTCGATACTGACTCATAGTGACCCAATGTACAACAGTACAAGACACTGCCCAATCCTGGGCCAACCTCACTACTGTTGCCATGCTTGAGGCCATCTATGCTGCCACTTAGACAATCCATCTCACTGGGTTCTTCCTCTTTTCTCCACCCTACCAAATATGATATCCTTCTCCAGTGACTGGTCCCTTCTGACAGTATGTCCAAAGTGTGAGAGACCAAGTTTGGCCATCTTGGCCTCCAAGGAGAACTCTGACTGCACTTCTTCCAAAATGGATCTGTTGGTTCTTTTGGCAGCCCATGGCACTTTCAATATTCTCCTCCAACACCATAACTCAAAAGCATCAATTCTTCTACGGTCTTCCTTATTCACTGTCCAGCTTTCACATGCATATGAGGTTATTGAAAATACCATGGCTTGGGTGAGGCGCACCTTAGTCCTCAAGCTGACATCTTTGCTCTTCAACACTTTAAAAAGGTCCTGTGCAGCAGATTCGCCTAATGCAATACGTCATTTGATTTCTTGACTCCTACTTCTATGAGTGTTGATGGCTCATTCAAGAAGAATGAAGTCCTTGACAACTTCATTCTTTTCTCCATTGACAAGAATGTTGTTTATTGGTCCAATGGTGAGGATTTTTGTTTTTCTTTACATTGAGATGCAATCTGTACCAAAGGCTGTAGTCTCTGATCTTCTTCAGTAAGTATTTTAAATTCTTTGCACTTTCAGAAAGCAAGGTTGTTATCATTTGCATATCACAGGTTGTTAATGAGTCTTCCTCCAATCCTGACGCCACATGTTTCTTCATAGAACCCAGCTTCTCGTATTATTTGCTCAGCATACAGGTTGAATAAGTATGGTGAAAGAACACAACCCTGTCTCACACCTTTCCCAATTTGAAACCATTCAGTGTTCCCATGCTCTGTTCAAACAGCTGTCTCTTGGTCCACGTACAGATTCCTCATGAGCACAATTAAGTGTTCAGGAATACTCATACTTTGCAATGTTATCCATAGCTTGTCAAGATCCACACAATCAAAAGCCTTTATGTAGTCAATAAAGCACAGGTAAACATCTTTCTGATATTCTCTGCTTTCAGCCAAGATCCATCTGACATCAGCAATGATAGACCTCATTCCACGGCCTCTTCTGAATCCAGCTTGAACCTCTGGAAGCTCTCTGTCAGTGTATGCTTGCAGCCATTTCTGTGTTGTTACCTGTAGTAAAACTTTACTCACATGGGATAGCAAAGAGATTGTCCGATGATTTCCACATTCCATTGGGTCACCTCTCTTTGGAATGGGCACAAATATGGATCTCTTCCTATCAGCCAATCCAGATAGCTGTCTTTTCAAATTTCTTGGCATAGATGAGTGAGTGCCTCCAGTGCCTCCTCACTTTCTTGAAAGATTTCAATTTGTATTTCATCAATTCCTGGTGCCCTGTTCTTTGCCAATTTCCTCAATGCACCTTGTGCTAGCTTTTGTAGTTCATTCATTCTAGTCTTGCTTAATATATTCAACTCATTCAATCTCCCAACAATCCTGTGAGCGGAGTGCTATTATTATCCCATATACAGATGGATACACTGAGGTACAAAGACTTTAAGGATTTGCCCAAGGACACCCAAGATAGTATAGAACAAGGATTTATACCTAAGCATTCTGGATTTGTAGTTCATAATCTTAACACTACACTATCACCAACGAGTAAGTGGGCAAGTGGATGAATGAACGGACTAACACTTAAAAGCAGGCTACAGCAGTGAATGGTGGTAGCTGGTGCTGCTCAGTGTCAACGGCTCCCTGCTATGTTTCTTAACACTGTTACCATGTCTCCTACCATCAGTACTGTAGGTTACACAGGAGGCTGAACAGGCTTGGGCCAGGGACCTCACAGTCTGCTACCTCCGCCTGCTGAAGGGGTGTTCCAGAGGTATCCCCAAGAGCCTCCTCCCTGGAAAAGGTCAGCATCTCATCCCTCTCTCCAACCACCCCAGCCCCCTGATACAGCTCTGGAAGCTCCCCAAATACCTATGGTCTCTTCATGTCCACTCACTTTCAAGTCCAACTGCCCTTCTTTTATTAGCTATTAAGTCTGAACCTTCCCTGAGCACCATCCATGCCCTCCCAGCCTCCTACCTCACATTTCCATACACTGCCTTTTCAAGAGCACCTTTCCCATTCTCAAAATCATCACCTGTACCTCAGTAAGTCATCGCTACTCATGGCAACCTGCTGAATCCAATGAAAATCAAATGCTTCCCAAGAGGAGGATGGCGGAAAAGGATGCATCTGACACCATTTTGTGTAGACCCTCGGAAACACTAGAACATGTTAAGATATTTTGGCAGGCTTTTTTCCCCTGAAGAGTTTGGCTCGTCTAACAAAATCTTCGCACCACAACAGTATCAATGGATAAAAACACATTTTGATGACATTTAACACTCTCAACTGCCCTATCAACTTTCCCCCAATTTTTCAATAGCTAGAACACTGGGCCCCCAACTGAACACATTTATAAACAAGCCTCATCGACTCACAGTTTTGCTGAACCAACTAACTCCATGTTTGCTTTGCCTGCCAGTTGTCCCAGAAAGCAACTAGTTCTGTAAGCCACTATGCCCTCTGAACTCTAGAAGTCACATGTATTCTAAAAGCTTTCTACTTGAATTACATCTGTTCCCCTTCCATGTCTCAAAACCCAAACCCCAAACCAAACTCATGGTCATCAATCAGGTTGATTCAAACTCATAGCGACCCTGTGTAGGATTTCAGAAGCTGTAAACCTTCACAGGAACAGACAGCCTCGTTTGTCTCCTGAGGAGTGACTGGTGGGTTTGAGCCCCATCTCAAGCGCTTGCATACACGTCAATGACTGTTTTAAAGTTTCAGCACACACAATGAAGACTCCTCAGTCATAAACAGGAATGAGGTCCAGATGTATATCATAGCAAGGGTTGAATCTGGAAACCATCAACCTGCATCAAGTAAGTCAGTTACAAAAGAACAAATACTGTGGGATCTCACATGAATGAAATAAGCAAATATAGAGAAACTAAAGATGATTCTGGTATGACACTGTAAAGTAAGCACTGGACTACAGCCACTTCTTGGAAAATCACTTTGAGTCAGAACCGACTCAAAGGCACTTAACAAAAACAAAGATGGTTGGCAATCACCAGGGGTGCAGGGAAGGGGAAAAGGAGTTTTCACTTAGGGGGCACTGAGTTTGTGTCAGTGATGGTGGAATGATTTGAAAAAAGGTTAACACAAATAGTTACACATCTTGAAGAATGTAATCAACGTCACTGAAATCTACATGAAGGAACTGCTCAGGTGGCGTATATTTTGTTATATATATATAGTAGTAAAAATATACATAATTTTTTTTTTTTTAATTTCTAGCAAAATGAAAATCCTTCAATAATCCTACTTAACAGATCAACCAAAGAGGGGAAAGTAATGTGTGATGGGGGTGAGGGTAATAAATCTGCCAGTCACTCACTTCTAAGGGAGAGATCTGAAATTTCTTTTATATTGATTACATGTTTTTAGAGATATGTCATCTCCGCAGTCAGGAAATCAAACCGAGTCTCATTTCCGCGTTCTCAGATGTCCCTTCTGATCGCTGTTCAATCATGAATACAACTGTCAATAGGCTGAATTACATCCCTCCAAAACAGGTGTTGAAATCCTAACCTCTTTACTAGAAATGTGACCTGTTTGGAAATAAGGTTTTTTTCTTTTGCTATGTTAATGAACTATTATACCACTCTGGGGTGGATCCTAGAAAGAATCGATTCTGAATTATCGAAAGAACAGACTGGGCACAGAGGCAAAAGGAACACAGAGACATCCCCAAGTGTAGTAATGCCAAAGATTCGTGGCAGCTACTAGACACTAAAACAGACAAGGACGGACCTCCCCCTAGAGCTATATCCTAAATTCAAACTTCTAGCCTCTTTGACTCAGATAATACATTGCTGTTCTTTAAAGCCACCCACGTGAAACTAACACACCAGCCAACAACAAAACACCAGGTGTCAAAGATAACAGTAATCCAAGCAGCTTCTACCTCAACTCATCTAACTAGCCCAGTCACTGGATTGTGGCTGCTGAACACCTGAGATGTAGCTAGTAGGACCGAGGGGAAGAGCTTGTCTCTTTAATCAACTACAAATAGATGAAATTTGGAATCTTGGTGTGGCACTATAGGATAAGCACTGGACTGCTAACCACAGGGCCAGCGGTTCAAACCCACCAGCTGCTCCTTGGAAACCTTATACGGAGTCACAATGACTCTATGGCACTTAATAACAACTTAAACTTTAAAAAACATTTTTTGGGAAACATTTACTACAAATAAACAATTTTTTCACAACATTAACTATTTCACAATGATTTTAAGTAGATGGATCTACTTTTTCAACTGGATATTTCAGGTAGCTCAGATACAGTTAAAAATTTTACAAAAGAAGGTAAAATATAGCTCATTAATTCTCTTTTACAGTGATTATATATTCTAATGACATTTTGTATATATTGGTTAAAACATGATTAAAATTTAATTTTAACTGACTTCCCTTTTTTAATTTTGGCTACTAAAATCTTTTAAGGAGCTCTGGTAGCGTAGTGGTTACGAATCAGGCTGCTAACCTCAAAGTTGGCAGTTCAAAACTACCAGCGGTTCCAAGGGAGAACGATGAGGCTCTCTGCTCCCGTAAAGATTTACAGCTTGGGAAACCCTGTACAGCATCACTATGAGTCAGAACAGACTCCCCGGTTTGGGTCCTCAAGGCCAGCAGTTCCAACTCACCAGTTGCTCCTCAGAAACCCTGTACAGGGTGCTTTGAGTCAGATCCCAACTCAACAGCACGTAACAACAACAACCAAAAGTAGCATGGTGGGTTATGAGCTGGACAGCTAATCAGCAGGTCAGCAATTTGAACTACTAGTTGTTCCTTGGGAGGAAGATGAGGTTTTCTGCTCCTGTAAAGATTTACAGTCTTGGAAACTCACTACAGGGATCAAAGGGAAACCGACTCAGTAGCACACAGCCACCACCGGCGTTGCCGTAAACCTTTTTGCAGACAATTAAGGAGCTCTGGTAGCGTAGTGGTTACGAATCGGGCTGTGAACCGCAAGATCAGCAGTTCAAAACTACCAGCTGTTCCACGGGAGAAAGATGAAGCTTTCTGCTCTCGTAAAGATTTACAGCCTCGGAAACCCTGTACAGGGTCGTTATGAGTCGGAACCGACACCACAGCACATAACAACAACAAGGAAAGGCTGAATGGAGACAAGTCTCACAACATGACCCAGCATCAGAGAGCTTCTGCTTACTGTCTTCAAATACACCACCTCATAAGGGTGTGGTATGTAGGATCACACTGCATCACAAGGTCAGTTTGAACCACAGAGTTGACAGTTCAAACCCACAAGCCAACCCACAAGCCAGTCCTCAAAAATCCTATACAGGAGGCAGAAATGATGACATGGAGAGATGGAGCAGCTGGGGACTTTAGACACAGAGAGGGAGAGGGGCTGTGTGCTGACGACCGAGGAGCAGGTTTGTAGTGTATACCCTTTGGTTGGGTGGTGATGCATGGAGGGGATTGTAACCATGGCAATGAAACAATATACGATAGAATGAGTGTAAAACTAATGTTCTCCCATGTAAACTATCACATAATTCACAATAAAACATTTTTAAAAATTCCTACACAGGGTTGTTACATGTTGGAACTGACTGTTGTTGTTAGGTGCCATTGAGTTGGCACTGACTCATAGCGACCCTATGCACAACATCAAAACACTGCCGGGTCCTGGGATAACCTCGTAATTGTTGCCACGCTTAAGCCTATTGATGCTGCCACTTGGCCAGTCCATCTCACTTGGTGTCTTCCTCTTTTTCTCTGATCCTCCACCTTACCAAACATGATATCCCTCTCCAGTGAATGGTCCCTCATGATAATATGTCTGAAGTATGAGAAACAAAGTCTGGCCATCCTAGCCTCCAAGGAGCACTCTGACTGCACTTCTTCCAACACAGATCTGTTGGTTCTTTTGGCAGCCCATGACATTTTCAATATTCTCCAACACCAGAACTCAAGTGCATCAATTATTCCACAGTCTTCCTTATTCACTGTCCAGCTTTCGCATGCATATGAGGTTATTATAGCAGGTTGTTTATGAGTCTTCCTCCTATCCTGATGCCATTGTGTTTCTTCATGTAACCCAGCTTCTTGGATTATTTGCTCAACATACAGGTTGAGTGAGTATGGTGAAAGAATACAACCTTGTTGCACACCTTTCCTAATTTTAAACCATTCAGTGTTCCCATGTTCTGTTCCAACAATTGCCCCTTGGTCTATGTACAGGTTCCTCAAATGATCACAATTAAGTGTTCCGGAATACTCGTACTTCACAATGTTGTGTCAATAAAGCACAGATAAACATCTTTCTGGTATTCTCTGCTTTCAGCCAAGATCCATCTGACATCAGCAATGATATCCCTCGTTCCACATCCTCTTCTGAATCCGGCTTGAACCTCTGGAGGTTCTCTGTCAATGTATGGTTGCAGCTGTTTCTATATTATCTTAAGTAAAACTTTACTCACATGGGAAGTCAGAGATATTGTCCAATGATGTCTGCATTCCATTAGGTCACCTCTCTTTGGAATGGGTACAAATACGGATCTCTTTCAAACAGTTAGACAGACTTGCAGCTCTGAACAACAGCAACAACCACCACCCGGGAACACACTAAAACCACTGCCATGGTGTTGATTCTGAATCATAGCCAACCCTATAAGACAGAGTGAAATTGCTCCTTAGGGTTTCTGAGACTGCAAATCTTTATGGGAACAGACAGCCGTATCTTTCTCCCTTGAAGCAGCTGCTGGATTTGAACTGCCCATCAATACTAAGTCCACAGAGCCACCAGGGTTCCTTTAACCCTGGGGCACAACCCAGCTCATCTTTTCTGGGGGGTGCTGTAGAATTTATTTTAATCAACTTTTAGAAAAGACTAGTTTGACATAATCTCCTCGCTTTTCAATACACTTTGTCCATCTGTCAACAAGCTTTCATATTCTTTATTTAAAAAATGTTTTAGGCCAGCTAAACTTTTTTGTATGTGAATCCAGAAGCTCACAAGTTCATAGCTCTGGATCTGAGACTTGGTCTTTGCATATTACCCAGCCCAACCTAGTCTCTGTTTCCCCGTAACATTGGCAGAAGAGTCAACAGAAGAGGCTACCACCTAGAACCTCTCGTCCTGCTCCCTGTGAAAGGTAAAACCAAGGGTAGCAGAGGAGACGCAGTCAACAGACACCCAGCTACACAAACAACTGTCCTGAGTGGGTTTGGCTGCCACCACCTCCGCCTGCCCCTAACCAGGACTGTACTGTGCTGACACTAGAGTCCTTGACATTGGTGCCCCCAGGAGAAAGAGACCAGGGACCTCACCAAGGGCGGTATGATGGCTGCAACCCCAGGAAGACCTCTTTCCTAAGGAGGAGGAGGCCTCGGGGAGCAGACAGGGGAGGAGGGGGCTTCCAGGGCCCTGACTCAGCCAATGAGACTCGCTGCTCAGAAGCCCTTTACAGGGTTGCTGTGAGTGGGAACCAACTCAAGGATGCTTAAAAACAGCAGCCAGGACAGAGGAAGGGAAGGGTTTTCCAAACAGTGACAGTGTGAAATTGGGGGCAGAGGAGTCCCTTTCCAGTCCTCTGAGGGAAACCTGGGGCCTTATCTTCCCCCATGCTCTGGGAGGCTGGTTCAGCAGGTTCTGGAAACCAGTCTAAGTGTCTGTTAACACAACAGCAGACTCTTGGAGGCTTCCTAAACTTCAGGCACCTGAGTCCTGACCACCCCTCCTCCTCCCTGACTCATTAGGCTGTGTTGTGGTTAGGAGTCATCTAGCCAGTTCCCACTCATAGCAACCCCATGTCCAGCCTGTATCATCCTCACAATGATTGCTACACTTGAACCTAGGATCACAACCACTGTGCCAACCCATCTCGTTGAGGGTCTTCCTCATTTTGCTGACCCTCAACTGTAACAAGCATGATGTCCTTCTCCAGGAACTGATCCTTCTTGAAGACATATCCAAGTACATGAGACAAGTCTCGCCATCCTGGCTTCTAAGGAGCATCCTGGCTGCACTTCTTCCAAGACAGATTTGTTTGCTCATCTGGCAGTCCATGGTACTTCCAATATTGTTTATCAATAGCACGATTCCAATGTCTCCATTCTTCTTGTCTTCCTCATTCAACTAGCAGCTTTCACATGCATATATTGTTTTTGTTAAGCATCATCAAGTCGGTTCTGATTCATAGCAACTCTAAAGAGGTATGAGGTCATTGATAATACCTTGGCTAGGGTCAGGCATAAGGAGCTCTGGTAGCGTAGTGGTTACGAGTCGGGCTGCCAACCTCAAGATCAGCAGTTTGAAACTACCAGCTGTTCCGCGGGAGAAAGATGAGGCTTTCTGCTCCTGTAAAGATTTACAGCCTTGGAAACTCTATGAGTTGAAACTGACTCCACAGCACATAACTACAACAACAACAGGGTCAGGTATACTTTAGTGTGCAATGTGAAATCTTTGATCTTTAACACTGTTGCTATTAAGTGCCTTTGAATTGGTTCCAACTCACAGTGATCCAGTATATGGTTTCCAAAGAGCAGATGGTGGGTTTGAACCCCAAACTTACAGTCTTTTGTAGAGCATTTAACCAATGCCACATGCCATTTGATTTCTTGACTGCTGCCTCATGGAGACTGTGAATTCGAGTAAACTGAAATCCCGACACCATTGATCTTTTTTCCATTTATCGTGATGTGGTTTACTGGCTCAGTTGGGAGGATTTTTGTTTCATTAGAGCCCAAAGCTTCATGAAGAAGCATAAAAATCCTCTGGGAGGAAAGGGGTCTTCTCATATGACTCCCCTAGGATCCCCCTCCTCCACTTCCCTCACTTCAACCCACCTCCACCCTCGCCTTCTGGCTTTTTGGTTTCAGGTGGCCAACCTCTGTGGCCACCACCTCCTCAAGCTCTTGGTCAATTAATTCAAGTCTCAGGTGCATCTTGTTGCTGTTAGGTTTCTCCTCCTTAAAAAGTGCTTAAACTCTGAAAACTGAAAGATTGAGAGCAGAGCTCTTATAGGTAGGTCAGTACTGAAGCGTCTCAAGACACATGTGCCTGCAGGGGTCTGAAGGAACTTAGTATGCTTAATAAATTTAAACAGAAAGATTAAAAAATAAATCCGATTTGGTTGTTGTTAACCACCATCCAGTCAGTTCTGATTCATAGCAAGCCTCTGCATACCAGATGGAGACACTGTCTGGTCCGGTGCCAGCCTCACAATTGTAACATTTGAGCACACTGCTTGCTGTCACTGAGTTAATGCATCTCATTGGGTGGGGTTGTCTTTCGCTGTTTCCACTGACCCTCCACCTAACAACAACCACTTTACCAACCATGATGCCTTTCTCCAGGGACTGATCCCTCCTGCTAACATGCTTTGTTGTTGTTAAGTACCATCAAGTCGGTTCCAACCCATAGTGACCCTGAACGGGGATTCCGAAGCTGTAAATCTTTACGGGAACGGAAAGCCTCATCTTTCTTCTGTGGAAGAGCTGGTAGTTTCAAACTGCTGACCTTGCAGTTTGCAGCCTGATTCGTAGCCACTATGCTACCAAAGCTCCTTACATACTTTATTACAACGTAATTCACAAGGAAATATCTCCCATTAAAAGCACACCTTGAATTTGAACTTGTAGCCTATGTCACTGAGAGAATAAATTCATCCATTTCAAGGGGAGCCATTTAAGGGTTTGAGGTGTATTCACAGACTTGTACAACCATTACCACAATCCACTGAGCATTTTCATCACTTCCAAATTCAACTCAACTCCTCCTCCTCCTCCATCTTTCCCATCTCCAAACCCTGGCAACCACCAATTTACTTTCTGTCTCCGTGGATTTGCCTACATTGGATATTTCCTACAAATGAACTCATGTAAGATGTGGTCTTTTGTGTCTGCCTTCTTTCACTTGCATAATGCTTTCAAAGTTTGTCCCATATTAATAGCAGGGATCTGCACGTCCTTCCTTGTCATAGCTAAATATGATTTGATTGTAATGGATAGTTCATATTTTTCTTAGCCATTCATCAATTGCAGGACAGTTAGATGCACTTTTAATAGAATTAAATTTAATTTATAGCTTAACAAAGCTTATAATTTTATTATAGTTCAGACACAGTTTGCTGGTTGACCCATCATGTTTTATGGAAAATGAATTAATCATTTATGCTTTTAGACTTGGGTCATATTCTTTTTATATGTTGAAACAATAATCCCCTTCCCTACGTCTGTCCCCAGTGCACATTTTTTTCACCTCCCCTGCTCAGCACAGAAGCCATATGCCCCAAAACATAAAAGGCCCTTCAACTTACAGCTCTTTTGTTTTCTGGGGGAAGGGGAGTTCCTGGCAGTGCTGAAAACTAGCTTGTTCAACTGCTAACTAAAAGATTAGAGGTCCGAGACCACCCAGAAGCACCTCAGAAGAAAGGTCTGGCAATTTACTTCTGAAAAATCACAACCACTGAATACCTATGGAGCACAAACTTTACTCTGACACACATGGGGGTCTCTGGGTGTCAGTCACCTCAACAGTAGCTTTTGTTGTTTTGTTTGTTCTTATGTTCTAGAGCAGCTTCTAAATGCTGTGAGAATACAAATAAATACATCCCATGGAAGAACGAAACATTCTGATAGGGAAAAGACGTGTGTGCCAGACAGATGCAAGTCACCCAAGAGAGCTCTGGATCAGAGACGAGAACATTGTGCCAGGGACTTGCTACGAGTCCTTTCTAAAGAAAACACTTGAAAACGGAATCCCAGCATGGCACTGTAGGAAAAGCACTAGACTGCTAACCACAAAGTTGGTGATTCAAACCCACCAGCTGCTCTTTGGAAACCCAATACAGAGTTACTATTGAGTCAGAACTCATAGCACTTAACAAAACAACCATCTGACTGGGAACACGGTGGATCCATACGATAAGCACTGGACTGCGAAACAGAGGTCCATGGTTCGAGCCCACCAGCTACTCCACAAGACAAAGATGAGGCTTTCTGCGCCCATAAAGATTTAGCCTCAGAAATGCTATGCAGGGTCGCTATGAGTCGGAACCAACTCCATGGCACATAACAACAACAACAACAACATTCTCAACAGCAACAAAAAAAAATTAATTAAAAAAAAGGCAAATACTCTTCATTGCATTGCTTTTAAGCAAAATATTTGGGGACAAAGTTAAAATCCTCAAGGCTCTGTGGGGCATTTGGAAAGCAGGTCTCCTAAAAGCGATACTTTCCTGTGGTTACTTACTTTCCTTTGCGCCACAGGAAAACCCAGGGAAGACTGGGATCTCTTCTAAAGACATTTATGAATGTCCATTGAGTAGTCACTTAGAATCTTTTCCCTGAGGCCTGGCGTCCAACCCTCCAGGCCACATTAAGACATCAACAAAGCCGCCCTCCTGCACCCAGCCAGATGTCTTCACCTACCCGTCTGGATCCATGGAGCTAAGAGAGCTGAGATGGACCAGCAGTCAGAGGGGCTGAATTTCATGGCCTGTAGGAAGCCCAGTGGCTGTCTCTGTCCCACCCCCATACTTCCAGGTCACCAGACCTCACCGCATCCCTACCCCACAGCTTAGAAAATGGAAGGGACTTACCCAGCATCAGGCAGTAGGCAAAGCAGAGGCAAAACAGGATTTCAAACAGCCCTCCTCCCAGGCCCCATCCAACAATCCTCCCCACTCCTGTTATACCTTTTAGTGCAGGTGGTCTAGTTTGGCTTTCAGGATCAGTACTTTATTGAGTCAGCAGCTGGGAGTGGAATGAGCTGTTAATTCTACTCCATATTCTCCTCACCTGGAGCTCAGTGTCCACAGCTGACTCTAGCTTGATCCCCTCATAGGGGGCTTCCAGTGCTGTCTTTACTAGGGTTTCTTGGCTCACCCCCCACCACACCTCTGTCAGTGTGTCATGCTGTGGTGAGCTGTGTGTGGCTGTGATGCTGGGAGCTACTGGTATTTCCAGTACTAGCAGGGTCACTCATGGTGGAGAGATTTCAGGAGAACTCTAGACTAAGATAGACAAAGAAGAAATGCCTGGTGATCTACTTCTGAAAATAAACAAAGGAAAGCCGTATGGATCAGAACAGACTATGATCTGATATGGTGCTGGGTGGAGCCCCACCCCCCCCAGATTGGAGGACACTCAAAATACACAGTGACAAAAGCCATTGACCTGAGTTGACTAATCACTGTGTAAATGGTGCAGGACCAGCCAAAGTTTCATTCTATTATACTTGGGTTAACATAGATCAGAGTCAACTCAATGCCAACAACAGCTTATCTACAAGCTGCCCGAAAATGCAAGAGAGCCAGCTCCTAGCATATCCGGGTGTGTATAAATCATGTTCTGGCATATTCTGGCATGTTCCATAGCCTCCCTCCAGATCTGTTGATTTTCCTAGCACAGAATTTCAGCGTTATAAGAAAAGGAGACGTTGGACCAGGGAGGTTTTAATGACTTTTCCCAGCCATGCAACAGATCACAGGTGATTCACATGCAGTTCTTAAGGGATTAACTGGTATCAGTTTTTTCCTTCTTAAATTCAACAAACCTGCAGCGATTACTTCATCTAGCTTGGCACTGTGCTGGAAGCAAAGATAGTGAAACAAGTCATCAAATTCTTTCATCAAATTCTACCCTTTGCCTTTTAAATGGCATTTACATAATTCTATGTTATTTTTAATTGGTTAATTTAAATGTTTTACCTAATTTAAGAATCCACCTAATTTACATTGCATTCACAATCACCCAACCCCTATTTCACCAGCTGTTCCAGGAAATCCTATACATTGGCATTAAAAAATAAAAATGAGGTGCCCACAACAGATAGACTTTGGTGAAACAGGAAAGAAATGTGGAAAACCTCAAATGCCTAAAAACAAAACAATAACAAAAGAGACCAAGCCAAAATGTCATCCAGTTGATTCCAACTCATAGTGGAGGGCCTCTAGGGCCAAGTAGAACTGAGCCATAGGGTTTCCAACGCGCTCTTCTTTGCGGAAGACTCCTGCTGTGGCGTTGTCAAATAAGCCGTAGACGGCAAGGTTGGTTTGGACTGCAAGGCCGGCGGTTCAAACTCACCATCCTCTCTTCTGAAACCCTACACAGGGCCGTTATAAGTCGGAAACTACTCGATGGCGCTTAAGAACAACAACAACAATGTTTAAGGTGGGAGCATGGTGGCTCTGTTGGATAATTACAAGGTTGGCAGTTTGAGCCTACCAGATGCTCCACGGGAGAAAGATGAGGCTTTCTGCTCCCACAAAGATTTATAGCCTCAGAAACCCTATGTGGGGTCAATATGAGAACCGACTCCACTGCACTCAACAACTTCCCAGAAGCAGACTGCCTCATCTTTTTCTTGCTGAGTGGCTGGTGGGTTCAAACTTCAGTGCTTAACCTCTGCATACCAACGCTCCTATACACTGATGTTGTTGTTAAGGACACTTGAATCTGTTCTAACTCGTAGCAGCCCCGTATAGGTTTTCTGAGGAGCAGCTGGTGAGTTTGAACCACTGATCTTGTGGTTCAAATAGGCCTTGCAGTCTAGTGCTTGTTCTTGGGCGCTACATCAGAACACCGATGACAACTTAATAAAACAACAACAACAACAAAAAAAAAGCCAGATCATCACTGGGGTGAGACTGGAAGGCTCCCCAAGTTACCACTTTCAGAGATTTTCAAACCCTGAACTGACACTTACCCAAGGTCACCTTGTAGCTAAATAAGAAATTGGGTGTGTGTGTGTGTATATATATATATATGTCACCCTTAAGCATTTAAAAACTCACCTGACACCAAATGGTCAACCATGACTTTAAGACAAGGATAAGAACACAAGAAGGCAGGGAAACTAGATGAAGGGAAACAGAACAACTAGAATGGAAACAGAATGTTCACACATGGTGAACAATGTAACCAACATCACTGAACAACTTATATAGTAATTGTTGAATGGAAACCTAACCTGCTGTGTAAATATTCGTTTTTAAAAAAACACAATAGGAGAACAAACAAGATGGCGGATCAGGTGGACGTGTAGCAGAGAGCTCCGCCAACAACAACACAGAATACTGGACCAAGCAGGCTCAGAGGCTGGTCCCAGAACTCTGAACCACATATAAAGGCATACTTAGAAGGTTGGAAGGCTCAT